>NC_043979.1:27888369-28220869 GCF_902148855.1 Sphaeramia orbicularis
TGGGTTGTTATGACATTTTCAAGACGGAAATGGTGAAGCTGATTACCATTTATTTAACACTTAGCGGACAGAGAAAATAATATAACAAATCAGTACAAGTACAGTTCAGCATATAGTAAAATTACCAAAAAAACTGCAGAAAATCTCTTTCATTGTGTTCGGCTATTATGTATGATAGTTTTAGTTTAATATTACTGTTGTAGATGGTTAAAGTTGACTTAATCTGAACTGCATTGTATACTGTTGCTAGTGTAATGTGCCGCAATGTGTCATATTACATGAAATCGTCACATTTGATGTGTTAAGTGTATATTAACTCTTTAAAACCTGAAGTGTCAAAGCTGACGCACCCTGAGCATATGCAGTTTGGATGGCTGTAACTCTTTCACTGTTTGTGCAATTGGAAAAATTCCGACAGTTTCTGAAACCTGAGACAGCTTTATTGGGTCATTATGGGGATTTCACTCACGCCTGTACTAGAGACTGGAGAACATGCTGTTTTAGCTATCATAACATGCAGCAAATAGTAAATGACTGCTAGATTTTGAAATTTTTCTGGAGAAATGGGCAGAAGGACTAACTCACAGTATATTCTAACCTTTTTATAGGCAAAATAAAAATAAAAAAAAAACAGTCCAGATGGACCATTTTAGGCTTAAGTTTTAAAGGGTTGAACCTTGAAGGTTGTTTTCCCCTTTAGCCAGTTAAGTTAATTTAATGGATTGTTCATTTTCATTGGGAAGGATTAATCAATTGTTAATTTCGATACTTTTTAGCTGCAAATTTGGGCGAAAATGCTTATTTAGTATGAAAAACTGATAAAGTTCATTGACACCTTTTACATTACATAAGAATGACATGTTAGCCAACAGCTTCAAATAGTGTTAAACACATTTATTTTTGATGTTGTACAATTGCTTTGAGTGAGACACATGAAAATGCAGTTAAAAATAATAAAAATACAGAGTTGTACTGCAAAGTTCATGGTTAAAATAGGAAATATGAAATGGAAAAACATTGTTTAAGAGCTACTATTGAAGCCAAGGAATCTACTGGTGTTAAAAAAAAAAAAACAGACTGAGAAATACATATGTGAGGTCATTCAAACCTTTCAAAACCAGCAAATCTGCAAGCCTAGGACTTTAGCACAGTACTGTAGTTAATATTAAAGGGGTCATATTTTACTAAACCCACTTTTATTAGTTTTTGGTACATTTATTTGTGTATTTGGACCCTAGTAGTTCAAAAAGTTTGAATTTGAACCCTCCAGGTGCTGCAAAGCTATCTTTATATTCATTCCAGCAAAAACTGGGTGGATTTCTACAATCTGTTTTAATTCCTGCTTAATTTGTTACGTTTTATAACTAGTTAAGTCACGACATTTGCACATATAAGGTCAAGACTTCCGACAAACATTTCTCCGAGTACGACATAATTGTTTGTCAGCAGCAGCAGTTGTAGTAAAAACTAAAAATATGTCCAAACTTCGAGCCGATTACCTAAAATGTTCAGTTGTTGGTTGTATTAATGAACACAAGTGGCTGAACATGACAGAGTGCAAAGTCAACAACCTGGAGGGGGTGGGGCGTGAAGTGGCTCATTTGCATTTAAAGGGCCAGCGCACAAAACGACCTTTCTGGTGTCATTACTCAGAAATAGTGTTGAAGATGGACATGTGGAGATTAATTAATGAAGAATTCAGACCCAAGCATAGCATTTACAGTTTATGTAGACCACAGGGAAATGTTTTAACCCTTTCATGCATAGTAGTCACTCCAGTGGACAGCTATACTACAGCTGTTCTCTTGTATATTCATGGGTTTGTCATTTTACTTCCATATCAGCCAACACAGTGGACGCTTATGCACCATCTCATGCAATGCAATTCACACAATTACTGTAACTTTGCTGTTCTTGATAAACCTGATCTGCAGTAACATGTTTGAGAGTAAATCAATTGGTAGTTGTTATTAGGCTGTAATCAACAGTTTTCTGAAACAAAAAGGGATTTTTTGCACATTATCTCCACGACGTTATTAATAACTAGTATTACAGTATGATAAAATGTGAGAAAACATCAGATTAGCTGCATTAAATATGTTTTTATTTCATAGTTCTCATATCATTTTCTGTTCTTGCATTTTAAATACATGTTTCTTTGCTTCAAAAATTAAACACATGGTGTCCAGCTGAGTAGACATTTTTGTAACTACATAAAAAAATAGGTTCATTTAAAAAAAAAAAAAAAAAAAAAAAAAAAAACAATCAATCACTGTTTTTTTTCCATGCCTAAAGAGGAATAAAAACACTAAGGAAAAAATATCTTGACTAAGGTTCTCATAATTTGTGCATCAAAGGGTTAAACGCATAATTCCATTTAAAAAAGCAAAATATCACTCCTTTAAAAGATACAGACTTAAAGCAGCTCTACTTACTATAAGTGCACTATTTTCTGATTAAGGCCATGTACCTGAATGCATCATTAGAACACTGAAAATACAGGAATAGATTCTACATACTGATTGAAGTCATAGGCCCTAATAATTACAGTCTTTTCAATCACTTCATGCGTCTGTCCTCATTTTAAATGCCCTGCTGTCGGTTTATTTTAGCAAACATGCCAGCACTCGACTGTAGGGAGAAGTCGCCGGTTGTGACAGTGAAGAGCCTTCTGTTGCCGTGGCTCCTCGCTCTCATCAGCACATGCAAATTCAGCCGGATGCAGGTACTTGTTTCTGACCTCACAGCCTCTCACCATCAACACTTTCCTCCACATGAGCTTTGGAGGAGAGCTGCACATTTCCATTACACTCAAGCAGGCGGAGAGCAGGATATAAGGGATTTTAAGCTCTGCGGCTTCTGTTCAGTCATGTGGAATATCGCAGAGGGATTTGTTGGTCCATGATCATCTCATCACGTCACGATGCCTGCTCTCTGATTGAGTGCAAGTAAGGTTTCAGGTTTCTGCCGTTTTACAACCACTTGTGACTTCCACATCTGTGATGTTTCTGAGAACAACGCGCTCACAATCAAGCGCCTCAATCCGGCTCAGTTGATACTATGACCTCTCTTGTGCCAAGGGTGTTTTCTGTGAGCTTAATTTATGTACACAAGGTGCAAGTGAATGTAAACAACATCCAGACAGCACAGGTTGGCTGATGAATAAAAGATAAGCATCGTCTCATCTCTCTGCATGCATCAGACCCCATCAATATTACATCTGAACAAGATTTTAATGGAAATAATCTCCTAAAAAGCAACACCACTGCATTTTTAGATAAATAAAAATAACTGAAAATGGGCGGGGTCACTTTTGTGTTCTTGGAAACCTCACCTGTTTCACGCGTATAAGTCGGTGCCAAAGAAAATGTTTGCTCTCATGGGGAAGGACTCCTGTACTGTAGGTGCATAAAGTACACAACTGACTCACATCGAGCACAGAGAGGAGGGAAAAAAAGTGAAGACACAAGTAAGTCTTGTGTTTGCAGAGTCGAGGAAGCCGTTCTCACACATGCCTTGTGCTCACAACAAAACCTCAGAGACATGATAACACTTAACTGAGGGTGTATGATTTCTTCTGAGTATATTTCACTCTAGATGAAGACAAACTGAAAGCTGATATCAAATCAAAAAAAAGAGCAACAGAAATACCAGATGTAAGTGAGAAACTCCATGGGTACAATTCACAAAAACCACATCTCATTCAGTAGGATTTTCAGCTTCAAATAAAGACACGACAGGAACAGATAAATCCAATTGTTAGACACATTATAATGTTTTTATTTGTTTTACTGGAAAAAAAAAGATGAATATTATTCAGGCTGCAACTAATTTGCTGTCAACTCATGAATTAACCAGAGCACACACCTCAGCCAAGGCCCCACAGTCATATGTTTCATTCAAATGACCTCTTGCAATGCTAGAAAAACTGAAAGAAAAAAACACGCCCCTACTCTCCCACCCTTTTTATGGATTTGCTCCAAAATGTAATGGATTTGTCCTTGGCCCGTGGCCTAGCCTTCCATCTAGTCTCATTACAGCAAGTGCAGTACTTTTTTCCTTTCCAACAGACACAGGTGAAAGCATAAACTTCTTGACAGAGGCAATTACTCAGTAGATTATCTGGATGAAGTCAGGAATATTTAGATAAATTAAATGTTATTTAATGACCAAAAGGTGGACTTCTGATTCCCCTGATTCCCCACCAAACTGATGCTGTTTTTTTCTGACAGCAAAGCCAAAACCAAAAGAATACTCAATTTCTCTCCAACATTTCAAGTAAATAGAAGAAGAAAATGGAAAATACTTACATAATCAATTCAGGTTCATTGTTTTCAATCAAATCATCCATAAAGCTACATCTGTCATTACAGATTCGCTGCTTTTCACTCGTTTTTTTTTTTTTTTGCATTTGGATTCACACTTTTACAGCTTGTTTGGTTGTGGTAATTTTGAACAAATTATAATAATCATGATATTTATGGCAGAGCAGCACTTTGGTGTAGTGATTAGCATTGGCGCATTACAAGAAGAGGGTTTTGGGTTCATTTCCAGCTCTGGCTGGCATGGGCCTTTACATGCGGAGTTTGCATGTTCTCTCCAGGTACTCTGGTTCTTCCACCATCCAAAAGACATGCACCTTAATACAGGTTAACTGGGCTAAATCACCCATAAGTGAATGGTTGTTTGTCTGCATATGGCAGCTCTGTGATGGAGACACGTCATTTGTCAACCTTTACCTTCATGAGGACAAAGCATTTAAGAAAATGAATGAATGAATATTACTGACTATGGTGTAATTACCTCCGCCAAGGAGGTTATGTTTTTGCCAGGGTTTGTTTGTTTGTTTGTTTGTCTGTCCGTTAGTGTGCAACATAACTCAAAAAGTTCTGGACAGATTTGGATGAAATTTTCAGGGTTTGTTGGAAATGGGATAAGGAAGAAATGATTAAATTTTGGTGGTGATCGGGGGTGGGGGGGCCCATGGGGGGGGCCACTGATCAGCTTGGCGGAGGTCTGCGCTCTCCGAGTGCTTCTAGTTACAGCTACTTTCACCTCATCAAACATAACATTATAGAACATGTCTGGTGAGACGGTTTTTCATCAATTCAACAAAAGAACAGCCATTTGCCTGGTGATCTTAGATCTGATCCAACTGAAATAACTTGCATGTATCTATCTATATATACTCAGATGTATGCAGTAATGCTTGTGTTTATACTCATATTCTTAATTTACCCTGTTGTTTATGTTTATCTTTACATTTTACCTATTTTAATTCCTTTTTGTAAAGTATTTAGTATGAAATGCTGGTATACAAATCCATTCAAAGTGAATTAAATTAGTTAATGGTGTGATTTAACTCCTAATAAAGTGCAGTGGATGGCAAAGAGCATAATCTGACACGGCAGTGGGTAAAAATGCTAAAAAAGGACAAGCTTTATATTGTGCATAAAGCTCTAAACAGGCTTAGTGTGAATAGGTCTCGATAAAATGTCACACTTCTGTGCTAATCTAAAATGTCTTTTGTTTTCTGCATGCAGCATGAGGATGGGCTCCATCCCACTTCTTGAATATCTAAAGATAAACAAAACTGAGAAGGAAATGTCAGACAAACATTGATTTTTCCTGATTTAACAGCAGAGCATCTGAATGTTTCTGGAGAGCATTCAGATGTCGTGATTGCTTACCAATGCACTGGCAGAGCTGAGCTTGTGCCACCGTAACAAGAGACCTGCCAACATAGCGTTGACAGAAGGCTGCATAAAGCCAGTAACGGAGTAACTGGAGTCATCCTTTGAAAAGGCCCTGTCATCTAACTCATCCACCTCAGCTGTTGTTGCAGACTCTACAACAGGCCAGGATAACAGAAATTAGAAAGAAAAAAAAAAAAAACAGCCCAAACATGCTGTGATGCCCCGCTACACCTCCCACGTCTGGACCTGTTTCTGTTGACCAAAACTAAATGAATTCCTTCGCCTACTGCAGGGGAAAAAATAATTCAATATTCTCTCACAGTGTTGGCTTTAGCAGCACTCCACTGCAGGTTTCTTCAGCCCAGCAGAGTCTCTGAGGCGAAGGAGAGGAGAAAAGGGGGGCTGGTAGCAAGCGATGAGCAGCTTGAAGAGTGGAGAGCTGGGTGAAACCTCAGGGGATTCTTGTGTTTTCTACAGACTCCACTTTATAGATCCTTCTCAGCCCTCATCTGTGCACCTCCATCATTTTCAGAAGCTTTTACAGAGGTGGATCTGCTGAATATTATAATCTCAGCAGGACCTAAATGGCACTGGAGACTGTTCAAGTGGTTATGGATTGTTTCAGGGACTCCACACCTCATTCGCTGCTGTGCTCGGAGCCAAACAGAGAGCATGCATTTCGAAACAGGAATCTATTTTAATGAGTGTAGACTGTTGAGAAATGTAAACAGCCATTCCCAACAGCCTTTAGTGATAAACAAGGCTGAGACTGTGCACCAGCTCCCATTAATATCCCTATATCTTCATACTGTGCATGCAAATCAATAACACAACACATGGTCCTACAGAGGAGAGCTACATCAAGTATTTAAATGCTACTATATCATGAAGTAGACATGGGATTAATTTTGGACCATGGATATAACAGTATATTCCCATGATTATTACATTATTTAAAGTCAAGCTGATGAAATAAAAGCCATGACAGATTCAGTGTGTGCAAGATTTAGAGGGGTTAGGAGGGTCTAATTGCAGAAATTTAACTTTTTATTAGAGTATAATCACACAAGTAAAAGCAATTTGTGCTTTTATTACCTTAGAATCACCCAGATACAGTGGTGAAAAAAAGTTTTTGGAGACCCCATACATTTGTGATATATTGCATTAAGAATCACTCTTAGGTCATTGACCTGAAGTATCATTCCATTCTCAAAACCCACATGCTCCCATCTACACATGCTCTGTTCCATCAAGGTCAAAACTGGATGTTTCACCCAGATAATGAAACACATCCAGGGTATGACATGCTGAAACTGTCAAGACTTTTGTTTTAGTAATAAACAGAAAAAATCATTTGCATTTCTTTGTCTGTCTGATGCAGCCACACCTTTTGAAACACAAAAAAGCTTTTTCCGCAAATATTTCTTTATAATATTTGAGATTGTGCACAATTGTAAGAGTGTCTGAAAACTTTTTTTCCACTACTGAACATATGTAACTTATGCAAACTGTTTAGCTTACACTCTTCATATTTGTTTTTATACACATTGTACACAAAGGAACCAGTTTGCCTGAAGGAAGTTGTCACTGTTTCCCTGTTTGGCATAACTATAATAATTATAAAACATATAACAATAATAATATAAGATAATTTTTCCACTACTGTAAAATGACAGAGACCACCATTGTGTATTTTTAGAAGCTCAAGACAGACTCCTATGTTTTTTTTATGGTGACAGCCAGCACTGTGTTTGACTGTGGACCAGAGTTAATTTCCTCTTAATCAAAAACCCCCAAACAGAAAAAACTAACAACAACTCTAAAAAGGGATCTGCAACTTCATCACTAAATATTTCACAGTGTATAGTTGTTTAAAAGATGATACTAACAAATTAATCTCTCTGATGCAGATGCTCCACAAGCATCACTCACTTGAAAAAAGTGTTCTGAAATGCTGGCACTGAAACCGAGCTCAGTCTCATTTCTCAAACGTCACTTGAAAAATGGATTCTCCCTCACTATGGTTCCTTAGAATTGTTCTATGGCACAAAATGTCTGTAACTTTTATAAAAGAACATCCACAGCTGCATAATTTCCAAATATCTTGCAGAAACCTTTAAGAAAAGTGTAACTTGTGGGTCGGATTAATTCTCTGTTATGAAACACATCAGATCTCTGAAATGTTGGAATTTATTTCTCATCTTGTACTAGTACTGTGGTGACTGATTTATGATGCAGCAACAATAAAAACAAAAGTTATTTTACACCTATTTTTCAAATTCATACTGCTCATGCCTGGCAAGGTCTACCATTAAACAAAATATTTCACTGGAACTGTTTATCATTGTTTTCTGACCCTGATATCTTCAAAACCAATGAAAACATGAGGCTGGAATTTCATTTGGTGTTTACTAGGACTAATAACATTATTTTCTAAATGTAGGAACCAAATCAGTGGGGGTCTGTCAGTCATTTTCTCAATCTAGTGACATGAAGTGGAATTACCCACAACTGATTTTTTTTGTTCATTTGTTTTTCTGTCCCATTTATGCAAGTCCATTACTGACTATCATACCCTTCCCACAAGAACCACTGATGGAAATGCACTCTAGTTTTTATAGTGTTATAATGTTAGATGAGAGGTCAGGATAAAAGTGGCATTGGCTCAATTTATCCCCCCCATGAAAAATGCCCCCCCTCCCAAAAAAAACTACTTAATGGTCGAACTCCACAATTTAGTCGCATTTTCTGCAATTATTTCCTACCCATAAAACTCACAATAAAATAGATTTTCATTGAATACTATTTCCCAGGCTCTTCAACCGTATCCTTTCAGCCTTGTTTAGTTATAGAATGTGTAATGATATTCGAGTCATTAAAATCTGAAGTAGTCATTGCAATACAACCACAATCTGCTAAATAAGTTTATTTTTTATTACTCTATTACTGTTCACACCCCACGGTTAACAGAGAGATTTCAGCTAAATTTACTGGGAAATGCTGCTTGTTGACTAGATATGATCATGTTCATTTACACATGCATAGTTTATCCTATAACAATAACAGTAACACTTCACATGTGCAAAAATGGCGTTGCACTGTAATTCCGGTACTGCAGGTCACTCAAAATGTGTAGGACTGAGTTTTATAAGGCTCCAACTACGGCTGTCAGTAGGTAAATAAAGCACTCATTACAATCAATTACATAACAATGGCACAAAATGTTGTATCCATGGAGACCTTTTGCTTTCAGCTTGCTGTGGAGATCGCTCTACATGATGTAAGTGAACCATCAGCGCGGCTGTAGAGATCTCGCCTCTTATCACTAATGGAGACGCAGAGAGCTGCAGGAGGATTTCCCTGGACACGACAGCACAGTGGAATTACTGTCTCCGATCTCCACTGGAAATCATTTCCCATTCTCAAAGACTCTTTTTCCTTCCACACAAAGGGGGGAACCTTGGAGAGAATAATGCCCAGATTCTCTGCCAATTTTCCAGTAACAGAAGAAGTCGATTTTTGTGTTCCGGCGTGTTGCAGCAGCTTCATGATGATGGCATCTTTACTCACCATAGAGGAGGTTTTATTGCTTTAGAGGTGAAGGCACAGACAGATAAGAGCTGCCGATTTATGACTTGAGAGTTAACGTTACCCTGAGGGGTTCCTTGTATAAACACTTATGTTTACATGCTTTAATCATATTGCACTGTGCTGAAGGCATTTCTCTCCACATGACGCAGATCTCGAAACATGCGTCCAGGTTGACAAGGGCACAGCTTTAAGTTCAGTGTGTTTCAAAATGTTTAACTCCGACTGTGTTTCTATACATCTCATCCCCACTTTATGGGTTGCAGTGGTACTAATGGAGACTGATCTCATGAAACGGTGTTGTATGTCACGCCAGTTCTTATGGCATTTGGCATGCTATACATACACATTTTCATCCTTTCACGTGTTATTCAGCACCATTTGATCGAGTGTCAGTTTACACTAAGACCTCTGGTTTACATATCCATAACCGCTAACCCTAACCCAATCCCTAACCATAACCCTCTATGAGTGGTATTTGACGCAGCGTGAACATACACGCGGAAAGCTTATAGTGTGTACAGATAACACGCCAATTAAAAGTGCCATGTATATTTACGCAATTTCATGATATTACGTTGTACAAATTACACATTTTTTGGAAATTAAACCAAGGCCTTTTAACATTGCTGCCTTTTGTTGGCAAGTAGTACTTTATCTTAGTGAGATAAAAAGATCTGCTCTTGGTAAGCTCAGTCATTTCAGCAGAAATGTGTAGCCTATAGTGCTACCCACATGCCTGTGTGTACACGTTTTCTGTGTTTCAACAGATTCACAGAAAAAAAAAAAGGTCCTCAAAATGGACTTCTTAGCACCACTTATGGTCAGAAATCCCCCAGAGTAAGCCTCATTTTGCAGGTTCAAACTATTTTGGTTCTCCAAAGACTTGAGGCATGAATTCAGAAACATTAACGTCATACTTTGACCTAATATAACCCTGAAACCAAAAGCCTTGTTTGTATCTTGTGATTTGTAGTTGGTTATGAACACTTGACTTGGACTTGCCCTAAAGGAAATGGGGTTTGACTTGAGTCTTGCTCGCATAAACTTGATTCCTTACTTGGACTTGCATCAAAGGAATTACACACAACTCAGCAGGATAAGTCCTTCGATTGTAGCAAACAACACATCTTATTACTAACAATGGGCAGTGTTGTGCAAGTTCACAGGAGCTAGTTTGACATTCAGAACCCCAAAAATGAACATCTGAACTTTCTTTTCAAACGTGTAAGATTTTGATGGATCTAGTCACAGAAATAGAATATAATATACACAATTATATTTTTCAATTGCATATAATGAGCTTAAAACAAGAATAGGTGTTTTTGTGCCCTTGGAATAAGATGTTTATACCTACATCAGGCTGCATTTGTAAATAAGAATCTGTTCTTAATTGCTTGCATGGGTAAATAAAGGTTAAATTTAAAAAAAATAAAAATAAAAAAACAAAAGGCGACAGTCACCACTGTGAACTGACTGTTTCCTCCAGTTTTCTGTTTTATAGTAGTTAGCATCCACCAGCATTTGCTAAAGTGTGTACCAGGATCATTACCTATTCAACTAAAAAGCGCAAAACTGGGGGGGAAAAATGTTGTTTTGATACTGCGATAGGAAAGACTGACTGGAGGATTCACTTACAAACTCAGCCTTTAACAGCTGACTTTGTGTAATTTTACCCAAGTTCTGAGCCTAACACCACCCACTACATGAGTCTGAAAGCTGCTAAAAAGATAGAAATGGGCTGAGATGGAGGTGGTTGTTGTCTAAACGTCCAGGTGTGGATGTGAGACAGGAGTAGTTCAGGAACATCTGTATATGACAGAGAATCATGACACGTAAGTAGAACCATATGAGGTTCTGAGAGGGTTAGTTTAAGTTTCTGTGCTGGTTTTATCACCTGACAAATACCCACCTAAAAATCAATACCCATTTGCATGTAAGATATATTTAGAATAGTGTTACTCATCTTTCTTGTTATCATATAGTCATTTCCCACTGAAATCTGAAGTCCTCGAAGTAAAGAGTCAAGACCACTGGTTTTAGAGGCAAAGCTGGTGTGAGTCTGATGTTTCTGAACAGAGCGATATAAAAGCTTCAGTTTGACCTGTTGGAAAATGAATGATGTGGCAGGTGGACTGAGCACCTCTGACCAAAAGCCGTAACATTGATGTTTTTAAGCAAATTTAAGTCTACATATCTAGAAGTAGTACTAGAAGTGCAGACTTTCAGATATCTGTTGATTTTTATGTAATTTTTATGTGATGTTTTTGTGCATTATCACCAGCATTTCATTGTAACTGAGTCATATGGTTCTCTTTACAAAGAATATGTTTTCATGTTTAGTATGATGTTCTTGCTTTTTCAGGTAAAGTGCAGGATATAACTCCAGTGAGCAAATGCAGAAACAAACAAAAAAAAAAAAAAACAACCACAACACCGGTAATTTGGTTTCTTTTTCTGATTTTGGATGTTTCATATCTGATTTCTGCAATCATTCTAAGACAATTTACCTAATAACGGGAAAAGTCACAGTGTCACGGCATGTTGGTCCATCCAGGATCCTCCATCATTCATGAGGAGAATAACATTGTTACAGTTACTGTTGTTTTAAGTCTACTTCCTGCACATCTTGCACATGCCAACTGCTTCATTACCACAATTTCAATGAGCAGACAAACAGAAACCAAAACCGCAAGAGAAGCTCTGAAACCGGCAAATGTGTTGATTCTCAACAGAAAGGTTAAGTGAAATTGGGTTTACCAGTAGTAAAACATCTATAATGAATTCCAAATCAGGTTTAGCTACATGTGAGGCCAAAGAGCCACACACAGTGTAAACAACCATTAGAGATATTTTCCCAAATATAAAACCCTGGGAATGTAGAAAGGCTAGTCTTTCAACTCAGCATCTCTAGTCTACAAATACATCTTTGCTCCCAGTGGACACTATGGGAAATACTAGACAATGGTTATTCAGTGGCTTAGATGCCCTGCCCAACAGAGTTTAATGCTCCCTTTATTTTTAGACACGAGAGTGGCTGAAAGAAACTACCCTAAGCCCTGAAAATACCGTGATGCAGGAAATGAGCCCAACCTGCCAGTTGCACTGCTCTGCTTGCAGACTAGTCCTTTTTAATGCTGCCCCGTGCACTTTGTAGCTTTTTCACACACTCAAATATTTTACAAACTGCAGCGCCATGGCCCCGAGGGGGAAAAGAGCTGAGAACAGAATGTGAATTCATCCACAGCAGACAAACACACTGGGAGAAACCCGTGTCGCCGTGCAAGCTGCCCTGACTTGCCTGTTTCATTTACTTCCTGCTCGCTTTCTCAGTGAAACAGAAGGAGCTGCTGTTTATGCCAAGTAAACAATGATTCAGCCTTATCTCACATCACATGATGAAATAAAGAACACACATTGCTTTGAGTGAAACTGCAATAGACAGGAATTTGTGTATAAAAAAAAAAAAAAAAAAATCTACTTTGAAGTGCCGAAAGTGGAATCGATACAAGCAGTACGTTATCACACATCAATAGTTTCAATTCCAGGGACCATTTCTATTTTAAAAAATGTGTAAATAATGTGTTTGGAAGATGTCAGGGTGATGTTTTACATTATTTGACCTTTAGAAAGCCAAAAAACTATAGGAATATTTACCACAATATAAAATTAAATCATGACAAATATATATCCTGATATCTGTCAAATAAATGGCAAATCTTTATTGCCAAAGATGAAGAAATCATATGGTTTGTGGTGGTTTATGGTTGTCTGCAATTTGTAAATGTCCATACAACACATAACAAGACAAAAACTTAAGAAAACCACCGAGAGACAAAACCACACCTGCAGTCTCCATTTGCATAATTCAGTGTTTAGTTCAAAGCAATCTGAGTTTATTCACCTAGATGAAAACAGTCTAAAAGACAGTTTTTTGTGTGGTGTTACACTCTTTTTTTATGGCCAGAATATGACAAACACTTGCCAAACAGAGGAGCATTTCAGAAATATGGAGGAAGAAAACTCAGCACAGTTATACTGAGAAAATGTTTGTTCAACATGAAAAAAATCAAGGACCATTTTGTAAGTGTTTCAGGTGAGAATGAGAACACAAAAAAACCTAATGACAAAAGAAGAAAAATCTATATTACCATAGCAACAATACTGACAATGTAAAAATATATTATAGTCATCGTTTTATTGCAATGCCTGTCACTACCTGCACATATTTAAAACATGTTAACAACTTCTAATGATTTCATAAAATACTGCCTGGATTAAACTGTAAACAGCATCTTGTTAACACCTTAAAAACAATTAGTTCAATCAGATGCATCCACTATCCTCACATCGTCTTATCAGCTACCAGCAGTTATAACAAACAATGTGTTTTGTAAGGTCACAACGCCTTGACCTTTGACCTTCGACCACCAAAATCTAATCTCACTTCATCCTTGAATCCAAAAGTGAAGACATTCCCTCAAGTTGTTCATAGGCATGGACAAACATAACGTCCATGTGACCATGACCTTTGAACCTTTGGGCAACAATAGCATCTATAATTGAATATTTTTGCCAAATTTCACAGCATTCTGTCAAACTGTTCCTAACATAATACCATGGATGTGTCTAAAATCAGAAAACACCGCTTGTTTGCAGGTGAATTTCTTGGGTAACACGTCCTCATTTTGTTTGTCTTTTTCCATTTTTCTCACCACTTTTTGTGTTTAACTTTCCCAAAATCTCTCTCAAAACCTTGTAAGTGTGACCTCTGTGGTGCATGTGCAGAATCAGCACAAAAACAAACCAGACTGCAGATGACTAACAACTTTGTAAAGTGGACCCTTGCTGTGAAGTGCACATATACCCTGAGTGACTGTGAACGTCTCACTTGTGTTAAAAGCAGGTACAACAGGGGAAAATAAAAAAGCTTGTGTTATTTTTACACCTCTTTCTCATACGATCGCTTTACAGTTGTTCTAAAAGTGCATTGTGCATCTTTCAGAGTCCTTTTTCACCTGAGTTATTTGATCGTTTCTTTTCATTTTATGAACACAAAGGGCAGCCGAGCGGGCCATCGACTAAAGTCAATGAACGCTGGTTAGTCTTGTCTATGTGCTGCAGAGGACACTGAACCGTACGTTTTCAATAATAGATGTGTATAAAAGACACTGATTCCACTTACTGTGAATAAGTGCAGCCAGATTGTTGCTCTTTCAGGAGCTGCTGTCTTGCTTCTATTCTGCATTTTGAGTCTAAGCAGCAGACTCCTCCTTTTAACCGCAGCTTGTCATTATAGGTGTCAATCACACCAAGCAGCACCCACTTTATGTCATTAAAGAGTAGCTCAGAAAGATGACGACTTCGACAAATCACCCTGATGACATACACTACATTCAGAACATCTTCAGACCCACCGGTTTTCCACAATTTGCAATGGAAGAAAGTGAATAAAGACTGAAGGAACTTAAAGGGGTCATATTTTGCTAAACCCACTTTTATTACTCTTTGGTACATTTATTTGTGTATTTGGACCCTAATAGTTCAAAAACTTTGAATTTGAACCCTCCAGGTGCGGCAAAGCTATCTTTATATTTATTCCAGCAAAAATCGAGTTACGTCACGACATTTGCACATATAAGGTCAAGACCTGGACGAATATTTCTCCGAGTATGACATAATTGTTTGTCAGCAGCAGCGGTTGTAGTCCATCCTGAAAATATGTCCAAACTTCAAGCCAATTACCTAAAATGTTCAGTTGTTGGTTGAACAGGACAGAGCAGCACAACAACCTAGAGGGGGCGGGGCATGAAGTGGCTCATTTGCATTTAAAGGGCCAGCGCTCAAAACGACCTTTCTGGTGTCATTACTCAGAAATAGGGTTGAAGATGGACCTGTGGAGTTGAATTAATGAAGAATTCAGACCCAAGGATAGCATTTACAGTTTATGTAGACCATAGGGAAATGTTTTACAATGCATAATTCCATTTAAAAAAGCAAAATATTACTCCCTTAACTAAGGGATAATTCACTCACTTAATTTTTAACAACTTAAAGCACTGTTCTTCTTGATTGTGGAGTGCTAGGTGTACATTAATAATAAAAGTTAGTGAAATTAAACCAGAAAAGCTCATGTTTTGGATAGTCAGACAGCTTACTGCTATCATAACTGGTGATTGAATGGACAAATGAAAGGTAAATTGTTAAATGCTTTGGTTCAAATTGCATGTATTGTTTATGCAGATCAGATCAGTGCCTAAACATTACCTACGCTGTGTAGTTAAAGACACTATGGATGGATTGATAGCAATATTTAAAACAGCAATTAAGCTGATACATGGTTATTTTCTGTTTATTTTGTTTTTGCTTTTATTCATCCCATCTTTTGTGCTGGGAAATTTGTCAATATATATATAAACAGAGGTTTACTTACCTGTTTTAAAGTATTTCATCCTCTCACTACATTACATATTATTCTGCTACTGGAAGGAAAACATCTGATCTTGACTAAATTCTAGGACTTTGAACTGTGTGGACATTCAAGAAAAATACATGCTTTTCAATATTGCACCAACTCCTTTTATTGTGTTTTTACATTCTGGAGATAATGTGTGCTGAGGTGGTGTAATTTACTTACACAGTCATGGCTGAAAGATTTGGTAGGGGCACAAATTGACTCTTTGTATAAATGTCATTTATTTGCCAATTAAAGTTTTGAAATAACTATTATTTTCCTTTTTCTTTTGTTCAGACAGGGTAGTCGAAACTGTCAAGCAGGTAACATCTAAAAACGATGCCTTGTCTGAACAAAAGAAAAAAGAAAAGTATGATTACATTTACAGGAGACAAAATGAACATCATTAGCCTTGAAGTTTTGAAATGTATAAAATGCTTTCCGTTCCTCTTTAGTACACCTCAGAAATACATAAAAAATTGCACCACTTCCAAGACTTTTGCCCACAGCTATAGAAATGTCCATTAACCATTGTATGTTGTGACAGTTTCCTGCTGTTTGAACCCACACTGATCACCATCATGCTTGGGCTGAAACCATCCTCACTTTTGTCTTTACATTCTTGTGCTGGTCTTTATGCGTTTGTCATGTCTGTCACATAAATTGTCAGGATGGTTTACACAGCTTAATAAACCAGTTCCCCAAGTCTGAGATAGGCTTCTGCAGGTGTACATGCACAGATATTGCAGTTACATTTGACAGGATGTTTGCTAGAATTCAGTGGAAGCAGAAAAATCCCCATGGACTTAAGTCTGATATAACTAGTGTTATATTATATATTGTTTTAACTTGTCTGATATTACTAGTTCTAACAATGATATCTTAATTCAGTGTAAGAGAGGACAGTTGTTTCATTTATTAAGGCCTCTTTCCCTGATTGTATTTGGGAAATCTATGCACACTGACATTTGTAACTGATCTCTGCACCACAAAAAGGGATTAAGTTACCAACATCACCCTGTAAAACTATATCTTATCCCATAAAGACCCAGTGCTACTTTTGCATCAGTTCCCAAATGCATTTTTCTCTCTGTTTAACCTTTCGTAAGTGATTTTTCATCATTTATTGTAATATTATGTACTTTATTTTGCATTTTTTTCAGTGAAAATGTGGTATTTTCCTGTATTTAATTTATTGATCATGTAGATGTTCATAAAAGCTCAGCTTAAAGTTGATGGTTATTATATCAAAAACAAAGAAAACTGAAGACAAATTTACTTTTTCCAGCAAAGATATCGTTAAACTGAACACAAAAACATTTGTTTCCATCCAGTGTCATTGATCAAACTCCATGGGTTTTAATGGCGAATCAATGAAAGAACGAAAATGACAGTGTTTCCACATTTAGTACGGAGCCTCTGAATGTCCAAATGGGTCATATCTGATGACCATGAAAAGATGACAAACTGTATTTTACACCAGTTATTTACATGGATTGATAGGATTAGTGGATCAGCAGTTATTAAACATTTGAAATCAATAGATGGTTTCAGTCGCCAGTGGCTGTTTGTGTCTTTATGGGTTAAATCAGTATCTACCGCATGTCTGAAATCCCACATGCATTCACAACACACTCCAGATCTCTTTCCATAACCCAGTTCAACAATGCCTAAAACAATCACAATTATCAACATCTTCCACCCAGGGTCTCCAACTCTGGTTAAGAGATTGCAACCGTCAAGAAACAACAACATATCTGTGCCTGCCCAGTTAACACAATGCTGCAGGTTACAAATACTGAGTTGCATAATCAACAACAAACATGGTCCAGATCAGCTGCTTATTTCTTACAAGAACAAATGAGAATTTTTTTTGCATCACGGCTAAAGCAGCAACAAAAAGCAACACACTGCCCATTGTGTGAATGCTTACATTAATATTCTACTCTTTGTCACGAGTACATCTGAGTATAATTATACTCACCCTAAGAATACATCTAAGAGCATTAATGCGTTCTTAGATGTTCAAGACAATTTAAGCCTCACTCTTTGAGCTCAGTCCTAGTGCTGTTAAATGGTCTCGCAAATAAAGTACAAGTATAAAATAAGATTCACGCTGGTAAGAAGGCTTATTGTTAAGTAGCGTATTACAAGGTCAGAAAATCCAAGGCCTCAAATGTTTCATGAGTAAATATTATATCACACAGGTGTCAAACATGCGGCCCTGGGGCCAAATCCGGCCCACCAAAGGATCCAATCTGGCCCATGGGATGAACTTGTGAAATGCAAAATTATACTGAAGATATTTAACAATCAAGGATGTTCAAATCATTTTAGGTCAATTCAATCTGAAGTGGGTCAGACCATTAAATACTACCATAATAACCTATAAATAATAAAAAAAAAAAAAAAGCTATTTGTTCCTCTTTGTTTCAGTGTAAACAAAGTAAAATTACACTAAAATGTTTACATTTACAGATTAGCCTTTTACAAAAAATGTGAATAACCTGAACAAATAAGAACAGCCTGAAATGTCTTGAGAGATGTATGTGGAATTGTACCAATATTCTCTCTGGTATTAAATGTTGTGTGTTTTTGTAGATCCACTGTGATCTGTAAGTTGTGATTCACATGTATAAATGTTAGACTATGGTGCAATATTGTTAAAATTGGACTTATTTTTCTTCAGAATTTTAAGGTTGTTCATATATTTTTATGTTATGTTCAAGTACGGTTCGTAGATGTAAACATTTTCATTACGAAATGTTACTTTTTCCACTCAAAAACATAGAGAAAACTTTGGAGTTGATATTATTTATAAGTTTTTATCCTATTATTTCACTGGTCCAGCCCACTAGATATCATATTAGGCTGTATGTGGCCCCTGAACTAAAATGAGTTTGACACCCCTGTTATATCACTATACGTTAGAGAGGAGTTCAGATGCTCTACACTATCACTATCTGTGCAGAAATGTCTTTTTTTCTGTACCTGATGGGTCAGTAGGGGTCACTAGGTGGTGTTTTGATCCTCTATCTTGAACATCACCTGCTCCAGAGTAGATTACATGTGCAACATAATCTCAGCGCTGGAAACCCAGAGCTGAACCAGCAGTAACCTCACTAACCCTTTTAATCCTGCTCCATGATTCAGGCCCCTAGTGTTTGAGTCAAGAGTAAACCTCTGCTACCTTATCATCAGACTCACAATGGCGTGAGTCAACTCCCTCTCACCCTCCTCTGGTTTGGAAAGACGCTGCATATCCGCCGCCTTTTGCCTCCTACAGACCTCCGATGAGACTTTTGATACACCGTTTCTCCGCCTGCAGTCGCTTTTACCCTCAGGTTTTCTGCACTGGTTAAATACTACATTTAACCACATGTTCAGACTAAGAATACACACTTTACAGATGATGATGAAACACTGCATCGAGGCACGCTGAAGGTATAAAATCTGTAGTGTATGCATAAATATCGAGGCAAGGGATGACATCACTGATGTAGCGTGCATTTGACAACAATAAAGAAAAAGGCAGAAGAACAGACTTCGATTGTGATTCACACTGTTCTTCTCACTATTCTGACATCTTACTTCTACTTCTTTTATTGATTTTAAGCCACATTATCACCTTTTATTGCTCTAGTTTCATTAAATATTATTTTACTTTTTTACTTCTTTTATCAGTTTAAAAGAGACATTCCAGTCTCTCAACAGCCCACCAGAGCACAGATATAACTTCCAAAACCACCAATGAATCAAAGTGTAAAGCTCACTGTTTACACACATCTGTATTATGGTATCATTAAGTTTTCTCCTTCAAACAGGTGGTTTTACTTGGAAATGAAGGTACTATATGAATCATCCTTACTTTAATTTCTATTGCAAAACATAATTTCTATTACGATAAAATGACAGGTTCTTCTCAGTGTAACGCACTTGATGTTTGTGTGTCATACAGCGGTGCAGGCAGCTTTCCCCAGACATTACTGAGTGGCCTGCAGGCTAATTCCTTGTGACCTTGTGCTCTCTAACCTCTGCTGAGCAGCCGAGCATGCAGAGTAAACATGACGGAGGATAAACATCTTAGCAGAAGGCCAGCTGATGGGATTTCTGAGCAGCGGCCTCTCTGTGGGGAGGCTGAGTGTACTGTCCTGTGCTTTTGATTCCCAAAAGGCTTTCAACACAGAGCTGTCAGCTGACACCCGGCAGTGTTGACACTGGACACAGTGACACCTCACCCACTGTGAAAGGATTACATTTGTGCAATGACCACTTCTACAGTTACAATGTTATGTGTTGTTTAATTTTTCAGTTTGCAGACAGCAAATCTAATATGTACAAACACAGAAATTGGTGAAAAATTGCTTGTTTTTGCCTGATTTTATGCAGAAAGTTAATTAAACTTGCAATATTATACTCTAGATATCAAAAAGGGGCCACCAGGAGTTTTATTGTGTTGTAGACCTGTTATTACTGCTGATATGATTGAATAAATTAGTAGCTTGACATGGAATAAACTGTCAATTCTGACAAGGAATTGTCATTTTCCAATCCAAAATGAATGCTATTCTCAGATTGAAACCCAATCCACCAAAGAATTTGTACTTTTCTGTCTTATTACTCCGAAGAAAATACATATTATGAATTGTTTTTGAAAGTTGAACTGAAGAAAACTGCAATGGCCCTTTTTTGTTTTAGAATTCATTAGTTCAGCAACTGGGTAAATACACAATGTTGCCCATAAAGTTGAAATTATTTCTGTTTTCAAACACATTCCTTTTCTTATTCCTATTTATACAGTCACAGAAAAAAATATTAGACCATCAAAAGTCATCAAAAACAACGGTCATGCAATCAAGTACTAACTCCTGTGTGTATCATGTGCCTAAAACAGACAGAAGAGAATGGAATGCCTAAAAGCACTGTTTTTGGCAGTACAATGCCATAGATATTGATGTAAGAAATGAAGTGGTTTTGGTTATTATCAAGAAAACCCTGGAAAATGGTTAGATATCAGCTCTGAAATTCAACTCTTATGAGCTATTGTTGTTGTTATCATTATATTTGTCCAAACTAATGTACCTTTAGTTGTACCAGGCATTAAAATGAACAAGAAACTGAAGAAAACAAGGAGTGGTCTAATAATTTTTTCCGTGACTGTACACATCAGTAATCACCTTTGACCAGGTGCTGTGATTACATACTGAGCCCCAGTTACACTTTATCTATTAAGATTAAATAACACTGTCACATTCATGTCATGAAAACAGGTAAATATATTTTACTCCACCTTTAAAGGGCCTCAGTAGACCAAAAGAAATAGATCACTTAATAGATTAATCATTAGTTACAAGCCTCAGTTTTGTGTTCACAGGGGAACACAAATTTATTTTCAACAATAACTTCCTGATGCGTTGAAGGGATGTTTGCACATTTCAACCTGTTTCTTTATTGATGAGGAAATGTGAGGGGCCAGTGCGTGTCTGTTAACTTTTGATTCGGTGATGTTTAAGTGGTAAACAGTACTCCACAAACCTCAATACCTGAGTGCTGATTCCCTTCCGTGCAAAAATATTTCCCTTTCAGCTGTCACAACATGACAATAAAGTAAAACGCTACTGCCTTAAATCAGTTTGTGCTCTGTAATTGTGCTGGTGGCAGAACAGAGAGTCCACCTCTCAGCACAAAACAAGAGGAAAGCAAACACTCAGGCCGAGACAAAGCTGCTTTCAACATGCTCAGGAATTGTTGAAAAACCCATTGTGCTCAATGTAAATTACAAGGTAACACAATGTAATGATCAACTGAAGAGGTCAAGCCCTGCATACCATGGCTACAACCATAAAACCAGCTTGCCATCACCGGCAGAACAGCACAAATGAGGACAAATTGAACCATGATAAATATTACTGTCTGTGGCTGCACTGTTAACACAACACTACAGGTTACAAAGGGCTGCACAGTCACTCACTTGTCAATATTTACGATATTCAGGAGCATAAGATATAGATGTTACTAACAACAAAGCCCCCAGTATCTATGGGTCAGCTGCTTGCAGTGATCTATGCGGTTGTTATTGTCATTTTCGCTATTAAATACATCCAGGGTGCATCTCTATATGACCATCTATCCATTTGCCACAGTATTCAGGAATAGTTTTACAGAATATTGTCAAATTTAACGTTAATGTTGATTCAAAGATGAAATGATTAGATTGTGGTGGTCAAAGGTCAAAGGTCAGGGTCATTGTGAAATCACAAAAACTGATTTTTATCCTTATTTTTGACATGTGATTAAGCTGCATTTATGCTTTTGGGCCATGATTTATAACATGGGTGGGCAATTAATTTTCTTTTGGGGCCACATGAGAAACTTTGACAGTTGTTAAGGACCGGACCCATACACTTGCAGCTCTGCTGAAAATATGAGTCTATAAAAACAGTAAATGAAACAGTACAATGATTCAATGAAAATGTGGAGCACAGAATACAACTATTTAATGAATATTCACAAAAACATTTCCAAAAATGTGATAAACCAGCTCCACATTAACTTTACATGAAACACAATAAGTGCATCCAGCTTTGGTTTGTTTGCATTCTCAGTTCTTTTTTTTTTCTCTACCTCTGACTTCAGTGATGAAATAGTCCATGTCTTAATAAAAACGCCGCGATCTGAACCAATCTTTCTTTTTTGGGGGGTTAGCTGACATCTTCATGGGCTAAAACTGACCAACAAACCAATCAGTGCATAAACCTTATGCTAAGTACAGAAAGTATGTGCGAAAAAAGTTGATTTAACAAATCCCTCAGCCTCAGAATAAAAGCAGTACCGTTGTTTTGGTTGTGTCTATTACGATGATACATATTTGCATTGACTTTTAATTTGCCAGTGACCTCATGCGGGCCAGTCGGCGTCAGCTATTGGTCTGCATGTGGCCTGTGGGCTGTATAATGCCCAGGTCTGATTTATAATGTTCATTCCTAAACAATATGTTTTTTCAGAAGAGCAACAATTATTTCATCACTTGGACTCAAGGATGAAATTATTAGATTTTGGTGGTCAAAGGTCAAAACACATTTTTATCTTTTTTATTCTTTTACATTTGATGAAAACAGCATATATGTTTTCAAGCCATGATTTATATTCCCTAAAGAATATTTTTGCTAAGCTAACATTAGCAATAATTTTAGCCACCTACTCAGTCAAAAATACATCAATTACAATATGTGAAAACAATTTGTAGGGAAAAGGGGTTAAACAAGAATCAGTGAGCATTAAAACCAACCTGCACAACAGCTGACTATTCAAGCAATGTACTTTTTGAGCTGGAAATAAAGATGTTATTTCAATTTGCTCTGTTAAATGAGTATTAAATTCAACTTTATTTAAAGGCCTGTCAACACGTCAGTAAATAGGATTGTCAAAACATATTGTATCTTACACAATTTATTTTTCATCATGTTGATAGTGGTCACAATGATGGACACGTCATCTTGTTCCCCATTGTCCCACAGTAAAACTAAAACAATAGAGCTATGATGGACATTGAAAGGGCTGTGATTATTTCCATTATTGAGTAATCTGCTTATTACTTATTAATACTGATCAACTATTTCCTCCCTCAATTAGGTGTATGTTGTATAAAATGTTATAAAATGAATAAAAAGCCTGATCTGTGTTTCTCAAAGGCCAAGATTATGTTCTCAAATGTTTTCAAACATATTCTGTTTGCTCTCTGTGCTATTATTTATTTTCCAGATATTCAGTCACCAGTAGTTCACAACTAAATCGTTAGATGTTGCAGCTCTATTTGAATGAAATGCATAACAACGGTAAATAATTACTCATTTTCTTGCATAACACTGGTCACCCTGTTTGCATTGACATTTTTTTCCTAAGTGTTCCTGTGCATCATAGTTTGATGATGTACAGTCTGCTGTATTTCAGTACAGTCAACTATCTTTCCAAAATAGCATCGATCCACTAGCTGCAGCTTGGCTCCAAGCTCATTGTTTAGAGGTTTTGTTGCCTGGCCTTCGCTCTGCTATGTGCTTGTTCAGGAAGAGGACGCACCAATGTGTGTTTGAGCAGATACTGCATGTTTCTGGGAAAATGCCTCTTCCTACCTCCCATGTGAATTATGAGAAAATTCCACAGTAGTTCAGAGGAAGACAACAAACAAAAAGAGAGCCAGAGAGAGAGAACTGAGTGAATGTTTGTACAACTAATAATCTGATGTTATGATAAGCAACAAGCTTGTCTTCTGCTTCAGTTATCTCTTACGGTTTGACATAACCGCATTTTGACATTTCTTTTAACTGCCTTTTTTGGTTAATCTCACACTAACTCAACTGTATTACTCTCTGTATTACTCTACTTCTCAATGACTCACCCACTATTTCAATGAGACGTTCTGATGAAAAACAGTTAATCATCGGCATAAGAAGAAATGCTGCTTCGCGTCATGGATATTCCTCTAAAAACAGTAATGAGTGTTTTTTTTTACTTACAAGATTTTTTTTCGTGTTGAATAAAATGTGGCTTTAAAATACATTACCAACTAGATTTCACAGAATAGAAGTCCTGATTTACAGATAATGGCCTATTGTGATAACTGTGCTAAAAGTAAATCTTTATTCAAGCAAAGATGTTCTGAAACTAATGATTATTTTCATTATTGTGTAATCTGTTGTTTGTTTTCTCAATTAATTAACTGCTTTGTCTATAAAATGGCATAAAAGGATGCAAAATGTTGATAATTGGGTTGTGTGGTTTTGTAGTGGTGAGTGTTTCAGTCTCACAACATGAAGGTCTAGTGTTGGATTCCCAGTCAAACCAGGACTTTTCTGTGTTGAATTTGCATGTTAATTCTTCTGTCAGTGCCCACTGACCAAGGTACTGATCAAGATCTGGAGCTGGTCCCTGAGCGCCTTCAATGGCAGCTCACTGCTCCTAGTGTGCTAATTGCTAATGTTAATGCTAGGCAATAGGAGTGTTAGGATGGGTATCATGCAGACATGGAGTTTCCTTACAGGGATAATAGAGTGACTTAACCTTTAGCTGTTTCCCCAAAATGGTCCAAACCCTAAATATAATCAATTTATTATTATCAAGGAGTGAAAAAACTCGTAAATATTAACAAAATGAAAACACTATGCCTGTCCTGGGTTCCTACAGGTTTCTACAACTTAAATTTAAGACTTTTTAAGACCTTTTTAAGACTACTTAGGACATAATTTAATGCCCATGTCACAGCCTATTTCACGTCCTCACTGGCAAAATTTTGTGACTCCTAGAATTTAGGAAAATTTATTTATTTACGCCTTGATTCCCACCGTTCCATTCCATTCCTCACTAAGGGGGTTGCAAAGTTAGTGATAATTGTTTCCTAATTTCAATATAAATTGTTAGGTTGGAACAGGTGGAACTGAGTCGACTAACGTTACTTTCTTTGCAGGGTGGACATTTCCCAGACACATTTAAACACAATACAGCCAGCAAGTTTATGGCAGCAGAATTTAGGACCTTCCATATCAAATTGAATACCTTTTAAAGACTTTTTTGAGGTATTCAATGCAGATTCGTAAAGACTTCGTAAGACTTTTTAAGACCCCGCGGGAATCCTGTCTGTTCAAATGGTCTCTCTTGTAAATCCGCCTGCGTGCCTCAACGGAACTACCTGCATAAATAAAACGTCTTTTTAAAAATAATAACAATAACTCACATTTATGAAGATGGAATCAGAGAATTTTATTTTTTAAAAGTTATAAAAATAAATTACCAAACTAGTAGAATGATCAGTCATTACAGCTCTACACTTTTCTATGACAGTAAAATTAATTTTTTGAAATTGTGGAGTATTTTTTCAGTCAAGTAAGTGATTTGACAGCGAGAAATGAAAAAGAGGTTGTTTTGCTGACATTTTGTAGACCATATGGTAGTATTAATCTATTTACTGACAAGAGAACATCACAGCATGAACAGCAGCATTGGATTGCTGAGTAATTTTTTTGATGCAGCATAAAATAGTGTTAAAATAAAATAATGTTAACACTGATTTTTTTTTTTTCTATGACACCAAGACATTGTCTCTTTTTACTGTGCAGATGTGTGATGAATGTGATCTAAATCACACTCTACCTTGACTTTTGTGTACATGTAAAAGTTGTAAAGACACTGGTTAATAAATACAGCAGTTGCTATAGAAACCTCATTCAATGCATTTACACTTACTCAGAAAGCACATTACATCACAAGGTTAGACATAATAATAAATAAGAGGCTTCTTTAGGTAAATTTTTGTTTTTTTAGTATCTCACTGACATGAACAAGAAAACAATGATCTCATCAGTCAAAACACAGTTGGATTTTAATTTAATTTTCTTTTATGTTGCTTGCATTTTACTTTAAAGGGCACCAGGGTTAAGTAAAGTATCTCAAAGTTGCTATAGGCATATTGTGGACGCAAAAGTGGCTGTACAAATGCCAGCAGCATATATAGTATTTCTCAGTGAAATGCAAACATTGGCAGCTGTTCCTGGCTCCAAAAACACAGCCCTGTACATTACAGCTGCTTTTTATTTGACCACAATTCCTTAAAGGTCTGCTTTCCGAACTTGCTTATTATGCAAGTGAACATTTCCAGAAGGATTACGAGCCAGCTAGCTACTACCCAGTATGAATATGACAGGGGAAAGTGCTTTCAGAGGGTTCAAGGATGTTTCTCCAGTGGAAAGTCCAGCCTCAGATACTCCGACACAATACAGGAGGTGCACAATGGAAGGGGGGAAACTATGCGTGGGGGAAAATTTAACAATCCAATCACCCCCCCGCATTTGTGGAGCGAATGAAACATCCTCAATGAGTTCCAGCTTTTGCTCTGTGTAAAAGCTACAGTATGGAAATAACGGTGGCATGAAAGCTGCACCCTCAAGCCCTGACACGCTGAGCTCAGTGTTGTGTTTAGGAAGCTCACAGCAACCTGCAGGCAAACACTTACAACAGAGGTGATGCAGCGAAGCACTGACCTTTGACCTCTGCAATTACGTGTGAAAAGATGTGTGTACTCCAGCGCAATGAAGGTGAAGTAACGCTCTTCAGGGGTGACTACTGATATTACAGTTTAATCGCTAGAACAGAGCAAAGATTGAGGTAAATCAGATAAAAAAGCATTTAGACGATTGATCTGACTCGTGTTATTACCTTGACAGAGCTTTCTAATCTCAAATGTTTCCTCCTGCAGTGAAGAATTATTCACAGAAATGCAAAAGGACTGTATTAGAAGTAAAAGCAGAGCAAAAAGAAGTCAACATACTGACGTAGAAGAACTGGTTTTGTCCTTCTGACTGGTACATTAACATACATCATGATTCAATTATTAACCCATAAAGACCCAAACAACCACTGGTGACTGAAATCATCTACCAATATAAAATGTTTAATAACATCTGATCCATTAAACCTATCAATCCAATAAATAACTGGTGTAAAATGCAGTTTGTCGTCTTTTCCTGGTCATCAGATATGACCCATTCGGACGTTCAGACTCTCCGTAGTGAACATGGAAACATCGTCATCTTCTACAACACTGATTCACCAGTAAAACCCATGGAGTTGGATCAATGACAGTGGATGGAGACACTTGGTTTATGTTCAGTTAATGATGAATTTTGTTGAAAAAGTCACATTTTCTTCATTGTTCTCTGTTTCTGATATTATGACAATGAACTTTAATCTGAGCTTTTACGAACATCTACATGATCTTGAATTAAATATGGGAAAATACTTGATTTTTATTGAAGACACGCAAAATACAGAGCATAATACTATAATAAATGGTGATAAATTGCTTAAGAAAGGTTAAATAGAGAGAAAAATTCAAAAGTAACACTGGGTCTTTAAGGGTTAATAATGAAGCATCAGAGTTAGAGCAGTATGTTTGCAGTAGCTGGAGGTGGACTAGTTCATGTGGGCTCATCATATTACTAATGGGATAATAAAGAGGGAAGAATAAATATGCTTTTTGTGTTTTCTCTCTAATCTTTAATTTTGGTTACATGTTGGATGATATGAAACGATGTGAGAAGTTCAGAGAAAAAATACTATTTGATGGAACTGTTAATATGAAATGTGCATCCTCTACTCACTGGTTTTTGTGAGATGCCAGATGCCTGGTTTAATTCACAGCAGTGGAAAAAAGTTTTCCTACACCCTTAAAATTTTACACATCTCAATTAACCAGATGAAATACTTGTGGAGAATTTTTTTATTTTTTTTTCCGAACAGTGTGGCTGCATTAGACACACACAAACAAATGCAAATGATTTATTTGTTTACTGTTCAGAGGAAAAACTTACAACACTAAATTCTTGGTAATTTCAACATGTCATGCTTTGGATGTGTTTCAAAGAATATTATCTTGCTGAAACATCCAGTTTTGACCTTGATGGAATTGTGCACATGCAGGATATGTGGGTTTGGGGAGTGGAACAATACTTGGCTGAGTTCAGTGACCTGAGTGATTCCTAATGCAATATATCACAAATGCATGGGGTGTCCAAAAACTTTTTTCCACCACTGTATTTTCTTTCAATCTATACAGTTATACTATAAGTTTTGTTGTGTTCTATATGTTGGAATAAAATCTGTTTACATCTTCTCATGAAATGATTGCGACTGTGATTTACTCTTGATGGATAAAGTGTAACTGGGACTCAGTGTAATTATTGCAAAAGGTTAAAGGTGATTACTGATGTATACAAATAGGAATAAAAAAAGGAATGTGTTTGAAAATGACATTATTCCATCTTTACGGGCAGCAGTAGACCCCACTCACCCTGCCTGTGGACTGTTTTCCCCTCTACCCTCAGGCAGAAGGTACTGCAGCCTGAAATGCAAAACTGCTAGGTTCAGAGACAGTTTCTTTCCCACCACCATCTGTCTTTTAAACAAAGGACTGTAAACAGGGGATGTCCAGTTACTTCTTGAAAATTGTGCAATAACTTTTTACTTATTTGGGCAATAAGCACCTATTTATTCTCTCCTTTTATATTTATTTATTCACTCACTGCACTACCTCACCAGTATTTAGACAGACTTATTTTATCTCAGGTGAGATTTTTTTTGTTTGTTTGTTTTTTTAACTATATGTGTTTTTATTGTTGACCCTGCATCGTCATTTCATTCTGCAGTGCATCTCTGATGTAACTGGCCTGAATGACAATAAAGAGATCTGATTCTGATAATCACCCTGTTGCTCAACTGTTGTTCAAAAACAAAAAAGGGCTATTGCAAGTTTGTTCAGGACAACAATCAAAAATTCACTTTCTTCAGAGTAATAAGACAGGGATGTACTTTTTTTTTTTTTTCTTCCCAGTAACAGGATGCAAACTGACAACAGCATGTCATTTATCAGTGGAAAATTTCTTATCAGAATTGTCAACTTATTCCATATAAATGTACTGATTGATTTATCACATCAGCAATAACAGGACTAAAGCACAATAAAGTTCCATAAGTGGCCCCTTTAATATTGAAACTTTAAGTGGAGACAGAAACTGGAAACACCTTGACACAAGCCATTTGCATCTGAAAAGTACCTCAATATGTCAAATAATTGAAGTAGAATAAAAAGTACATTTGGCCCTGAGTGTAAAGTAAACACTGAAGTCCAGGTGGTTGTAAACAGTATATGAGTGTTTGGTGGATGGACTCAGTTACTTCCCATCACTCTGTTCCTGTCTGACTCACCTGCATTGTAAAAGCGATCCAGCACCGCGGTCTCCCCAAAGTCAAGTTTCCCAAAGTTGACCGTCTCCAGTTTGCTTCCCACCGTATCACACGCGTCCCTCAGACACTGCAGGGCCAGGTTCTCCGCGTTGTTCTGCAGGTTGGCTTCGCTGTTCAGCACATAGGCCACCGCCACCGGCCTGCTTTTGCTGCACTTCCCTGTGGACAGCAACCCTGCACTGTCTATGGGGCATCCCCCTGGTGTGGGGCTGATCCCCCCGCTGCTGACCACCGAATCCTGCCAAAAAGTCCCGGCTGCGGGGATGCCTGGAGTTCCGCCACCTCCTCCTCCTCCTCCTCCTCCTCCACCGCTGCTGCTGCTTGTGCTTTCCCCAGCTCCGAGGCTCTCTCTACCGGGACAAACCCCAAAGCAAGGCACCGGTAAAGATATCCCGTCCTGCTCTTGGTTCATCTTGTTTCAACTGTCTGTCACTGCGTTAAAGTGTGGTTTGCGCAGAGCGGCGTGTCCACCAGTGCTCCATGGAGCGCAAGCGTTACGCACGGAGGTCACCCATGGAGCCTCTGCACGGGTACGAGCTGCAACCTAGCTCTGTTTCCACACAGGTAAACACTCTGTTAAAGGCAGGGCTGCAGCTCCACATCATGCTGCATGTTTCCTGTCGAGTGCAAGCGTAAAAAACACCAAATTACGCAGAGAGACGCAGCAGATCGATCCGAGTCACGACACTGTTTCGAGGAAACGCAACCAAATCCGCGCATTCCTTTTCAGCTCTTCCAACAAATCCACATAGTTGCCAAAGTTGTGCAAGAACAGATCGCCGGTGTCGGAGCCGAACAGCAACGCCCACTGGAATCCGAAATGTCAGAGAGAAGTTAAAACCCCACGTCACGTCGGAAAACGGCGTGTCATCTGTGTAAAGAGAAAGTAGGATCCACGCACACCCAGGCTGCTTTCATGTGCAGTCAGACCCTGCCCAGTTTCCACTGTTATCTTCCACTCCAGACCTCCACACTCACGCACTGGGCGGAGAGATGACAACAGTGGGAGCATAGTGTAAGTGGGTGGAGACACTATGACCATATGTGGAGCTGTGGACCTCTGAAAAGGAGCAGTACAACGAAAACAACACACAAGATCACGCACCGGGTTATGTGAACAGTGTAAGGAGAGGTGATGTAACCAGGTAAACACTGGCATGGATACAAACAAAGTCTACAATAGAAGCCGTGATTTATTTTATCAGGGAAACTTCATATTCAGAAACATCTGTTTTTGATTTTTTTTTTTCCAAATAAAAAAAAAAATTGACACTTGAATCAAATGTTAATTTTAATAAATTATAAACTAATAAACTAAAAAAAATCTATTGATATGTGCCAGAATTCTTTAGAGTTGAATGATTTCATCCCCTTTCAATAACTGTGCTGTATTTTTCTTAAATGCTGTACGTGATCTATTGTCTGATGCCTGTAATGTTTGATTGTACTGTTGCGCTGTTGTGGTTCTGTAATAAAGTTACTTTAAATAAATAAATAAATAAATAAATAAAAAATAACTCCATAACGTCACATATAATGTGAAACTTATAAACTGTCAAGCCCATTTGCTTAAGCATCAATCTACATTTTAATCAAAATTTTCTTACGAATCTGCAAATTAATTCCATTCCTTCCTCTATCAATCTCAAGTGATTCATGTCAGTTTGGACTATGATGAATAAATGCAGGCCTGTGTGGTTATAAAAAGTTTTTGGCTCATACAAAGTCATAAATCTGTCTGAGTCACTGTGTCTGGGGAAGAAAACATTTGATTTCTTCATTATTTAACGCATTCGTACATGGTTTAACCTTTGTCATGTGTTGTGGTCTTCTTTTATGTTATGAGAAGGACCTCTTGTGGTAAGTTTTTGTTATTACAGGCCAATGCTTTAGAGACAGGATGGGATAAAATGATGGTCTACAATAAGTTATATGTTATAATACTTCCCTTTTACCTTTTCTTATATTTTAAGATACTAGTTGTTTAAATTCCTACGAATGAGGATTAGAGCCAAAGAAAGACTGACTATTTGATCACAGAGATGGTAATATTTATATCTTTAGGAGATGCCCTACATGCTCTTTTTAACACAACAGACTGTTCCTCTAATATTACCCATTTTATACAATTCTGAGTTTATTCTGAAAATATCATGATATTTACTCTAGCTTTTTAAATTTCTACACTTGGATGTAACAAATAATTTACACACCCCAATTAAATTTAAAGCTTTATTCTCCATTTATTTACTCCAAAAGAGTGTTGTTGAGGGATTTAATTTAATTTAATTTAATTTAATTTAATTTAATTTTATTTTATTTTATTTTATTTTATTTTACTTTATTGTGATGTCATGAGTGACATACAGTATGCACAAATTGTGGTTAATAATGTTTTCTATTCAATGGTCATACATTATGTCTAACATTTGAAATGGTGTGGCAGGTTTTTTTTTTCTTTTTTTTCTGTTCTGCATCTGAGGGCTTTCCTTCTTTCTTTCTTTCTTTCTTTCTTTCTTTCTTTCTTTCTTTCTTTCTTTCTTTCTTTCTTTCTTTCTTTCTTTCTTTCTTTCTTTCTCTTCAATCAAATCAAATCAACAGCACACAATGAAAAATGATTGTTGCCAAAAAGACAAATGTCAGTTCAGTGCTTATACATTTCTGCCACTAGATGTCCCACAGTGACCGCAAATTCATTTATGAATTCCTCACATTTCTTCGTGACAGTGATGTGAGTCCACACACATCCACAGGGCTGTGTAATTTCACTATCTTTAAACACACTTTTGTCTCCCCTTCATCATTTAGCTCTAGGCCAGTCAAAGATGTCAGCCAACTATTTATGCATCAATGCATCTCTTATTCTCACCCAAATGAAGTGGTGTGACTGTTGAGGTTAAATTATAATGAGTCAAGTTGCATTGTATTGAACACAAACAACAATGATGTTATGTAAGTAAGTTTTCCATCTTTTTTCCTCTCTATGCGCACATTAGGGAACCCACTGTTGAACTCATCTCACTATCTCACTATAGAAACCATATGAACAGCTGAAAGCTTAAACCTTATTTCAATTATAGCCTAAAACTAAACACTCTTAAGGCTCATCCCGAGATAACCCAGCTAAAATGTCCTCACTTTGAAGGTCCAGGACTCACTTTAGTGGTTAAAATTTATACATATGTGCACATCTGTATGATTCATGGATACACAGGTGAAAAAAGACAAATTAAAGTTCCTTGTTATTTTGAGTTTTCACCTTTTATTACATTGTAAAAGCAATTTAGACATTAAAACAACAGGGGAAACAACCATAAACACAAACAGTCATTTTTCTACTCCTGGGCAACAGCACGCTGCACATCTGGCACACAGAGCTGCTGAGCCTCTGCATCCTGCAGACAAGCCTTGGAAAATATCAGACCGCTGCCAGGCAAAGTCTCTCCTGATGGTGTTATCCCCGGCTCCACACAGTCAAGGTATAAGAGAATGCAAAGAAAACACCATGGTGCAGCTGCTACCTATAGTGAATTAAAACATTGTTAAAACTGACAATACCAGAAAAAGTATTCAAATTTTTTTTTTTTTTTTTTTTTCTTTTTGTTTTGTTTTTTTTTAAATAAATGACACCACACCATCCTTAACTACAAATACACACATTGTTAATCCAAATGAACAAATGCTCACAATGTGCTGGAAAGTTTTTGACTTCTATGAATTACACTTTTAAGTTTATGTTTTACATTAAAATTATGTCTATTAACTAAATGGTGTGCAACATCCATTATGTTGAATGGACATTTTCTGTACATAAGCCAAGCAATAATGAGCATCTGGGCTCATTAACCTCTGTTTTCATTTGCACATTATTTGGTTTATGTAAGGTGAATTAGTTTGTGAACAGCATATACAAAAATACACACATATATATATATATATATATATATATATATATATATATATATATATATATATATATATATATATATATATATATATATATATACACACATATATATATATACATATATATATATATATATATATATATATATATATATATATATATATATATATATATATATATATATATATATATATATATATAGTCTGTGATTTTCTTTTAAAAGTGATGGTGTAATTCACTCAGAAGTAAACAGACAGTATTTGCATTCAGAAGTGTTGGTGTAAATACTGACCCAGTACTTCCTTTCCTTACATTGGTGTTTGGACTCCATCAACTTTTTTCTTAACATGCTGCAGCTGGAATCATGGTCAATGGAAGTGTTAACTGTAATAGTAATGCTGCAGATGTAACAAACAATGATTTCTAGCATTCTCTTTGTTTTGACTTGAGTGTTATTTCATAGTCATTGGCTGCACTGCATAGGATGCAGTTCTTTCTTTCTGAAAAATGTCGACAATCCAGGCTAATAAAATGTAGATTTCATGCTCATGTGAAGGAGGTCTGACCCAAACAATCAACAAGTATTCAGTGTCCGGGTGAGGTGGTGGTGGCAGTATCAGTGTTAAACAGATTCTGATTTATGTTAAAGCCCTGCATTGTGTATGGTAGATATCAGAGGGAAAAAATATAGTATATGAAGATACATTCCTCTGGCAGCTCTCTCCTCTTTGCCCAAATCAAAAGATTCAATGAAGACACAAATGTGAGTCCAAAATATCACCTCTATGGGAACAATATAGACATGTTTCACTGAATTTTAACAGTGATCAGTAATTAAAGCACATATTTAACCCCCACCTATTTGAAAACACCTGTGATCAGTATATAACATCCATCACATTATTCTTAAGATATCAACAGAGTGCAGAACTACCAAGATACTATTTAATTATAGTTTTAACCTCCACCTAGAATGATTATATGGCATTATGGTTACGTGGAATTATCAACTATTTCACCAGTTTCCAGAAAAGTTGGTGAAAGGGTCATAAAAGACAACCGTGAACTCCTCAAATTTTGGAGCCGATCCATAAAACAGTTTGACTTGTTGCATTTGGAATTGTTTTTCACTTTCTTTTACATTGATGAGCTCCAGGCTAACTGAGAATGTAATCGTTAAACAAAAAACAACATTAAAAAAAAAGAAAACAACCACAGAAATTCTGGTGAAAGTCTTCAACCAGACCATTTCTGAATAAAGTAAAACTAACAAGTCAAAGTCTATAACATTATCCAGTGGTATCAACTATGAAAAAGTAAGAAAACATAGGATGAGAGTTGTGATTCATGGTTTGTGGCAAAAAAGTGCAGAAGTAAATAAATTAAACCATGATTATTTTTTGACAACTACTTTCAGAAGCAGAGTTGTAGCTCTGCTGCTAGAAGAGGAGCGAACAACAGCTTCCACCTCTTTACTATCTTATCAGTTGAAGTTCATTGTGGTTCAGTAACGTAGTGAAACATGTGGCTCTGGTGGAGGTCTACACTCTACTATGTACACTTCCACATATTAGCGCGTTAATGTTAATATCTTAAAACTACTAATTGTTGCGTTCAATCCTATTATTGTGTAGAAGAGACTGCGTTATAGCAGATTTTTAAAGCAAGAACAAGCTGATAATTGAATAATCAGCTGATATTCTAAAAATTTTGACATTATGCATCCTGAAATTAAATATCTTTTTCTTTGTGGCATACAAAATAACTGTATGAAAGTGAAATAAACAAAATAAATACTAACTAAAAGACTGAAAGTCAAACTCATATTATTAATCAATCAATGTGAGAGTGAACAACAAACTAATAGTAAAGATTAAATATCTTTTGAGTGATTTTTTCCCCCTTTTTTAAGTCAGTCAACCACTCTTTTATAGTGTAGAAGCCTAACATCAGCCAGTATTGCTGCCAACTTCTGCTGATACTGAAGATGATTATTATTTTATGTTAACCCATAAAAACCAAGTGCTACTTTTGTGTCAGTTCCCGAATGAATTTTTCTCTCTATTCAACATTTCTTAAGTGATTTATCACCATTTATTATGACATTATACTGTTTATTTTGCCAAATTTCAGTTAACATCAGGTATTTTCCTGTATTTAATTTACTGATCATGTAGATGCTCATAAAAGCTCAGATTAAAGTTTAGGGTTATTATTTCAAAAACAGAGAAAACTGAAGAAAAAGTGACTTTTTCAGCAAAATATATAATTTAACTGAACATAAACCAAGTGTGTCCATCCGCTGTCATTGATCAAACTCCATGGGTTTTACTGGTGAATCAATGTTGTAGAAGGTGGTGGTGTTTCCACATTGACTACGGAGACTCTGAATGTCCAGATGGGTCATATCTGATGACCATGAAAAGATGACAAAATGTCTTTTACACCAATTATTTACATGTAGCGATGGAATTAGTGGTTCAGTAGTTATTAAACATTTTAGTTCGGTAGAGGGTTTAGTTGTCGGTGGCTTTTTGGGTCTTTATGGGTTAATAACATGAAAATTCAGTAACTAAATGTGATATGTACATGTGACATGGAGTGAAAAGTATAATATCCACCCCTAAGATGCAATGGTATGGAAGAAGAAGTACAAAAGAGCAGAAAAAGGAGAGTACAAGTACCTCAAGATTGCATTTAAATGCTTGAGTATACGCACTTTGTTGCATTCCACCGGTGGAAGTATTGTAATGTTACGAGTTTACTGCACATCAGTAAGTGTAGTTAACCATCAATAGGCCGTCCATGCTGCACCCCGCAAATAAAGCTTTCCATTCTGTGCTGCCACAGACCATGAAATAGTCACTCAGCTCTGAAATGGAGAGAATCACTCACACAGTGAAACAGCGAGAAGTTCAGTTAGTTCTGCGGTGCAGGTAGGAGATAGATACTTGGAGGCACAGACTTATTGCAGCCCTCCATAGATATCTGCCAAAGTCTACACAAACATTAGAGGGAAACGGGGAAACAAAATTACAGAAATCTGCTAAGTTTGACAAATGGTGGGACCAGCTTTGCCACTAGCTATTAGCCTGCAATGATTAATAAGTGAGAAAATAATTGCACTTCATTGAGATTGATGACGCCCCATTTAACCTCCCCACTCATCCTGGCTGCGCCACAGAGCACTGAGATGAGCCTCGGACACACTGCTGCTCTGCCGGCCTCATTGGCGTCAAACACACATACACAGGCATGCACATACACACACAGACAAACACATTGGGTTTGTAATGATCCTACAGGGCATTTTTTAAAAGCCTTGCAGCGCTCTGATCATAAGTTCATTGTTAGTAAGTGAAAAACAATGATCTCAGCGCTAGGAGGCCTCTGGGAATCTCTCACTCCACCAATATAGAAGCATTTAAGTCAAACACCATGGGGAATTAATGACAGTGGAGTCACCATTAACTCCAACGCTAACGAGTTTATAAGACCTTCTTCTTAGGCTTTTTGTGTTTGTGAACTTGACTGCTTGTAGTGGAGAATCTTGTCGATCTGAGGCACACTGGTGAACGAGTCTGAATGGGATTTTTTTAAAGGGTAAAATGCAAACAACACAGCTGCGATCAGACGAGGCGCTAGGAGTGCCGTGGCCTCTTATCCTCTCAGTCTGCAAAGAGACGTGGCCAAGGTTATTAAAGAAGGATGTAGCAGAGCAAGATGGCCGCTGTTGTGACCAGAGGCGGTGTGGAGAGATAAATGGTTGACCCAGCCTGGTGTCAGGTTAGGATTGATGCCACTATCAGCCCCACTGCTTTCCCAATGATTTTCTCAAATCTCTGATAGAGTGTGTTATCTAGTTACTGGCATGAGGGCAACGGCCTGCAGGCACAGAGAAGGTCAATCTATGAGGACAATCTTTGTTGGACTAAATGAGAAAAAAGACCTCACAAAAAAGAATAAAAAGCAGCTGCTAGGTCTCTGGGATAAGATAAGCCAAATTACTTCTCTTTAGTAGGATAGGCCTCAGGCAAAACATCAAGAAAAAAAATTAAGTGAGGCGGCTGTGTGCTCTCTAACTTCAATGTTGTAGATTTCACCTGGAACCTCTTGCAGCTTCCTTGGACTAATGTTGATTTGGTGACAGCAGCTTGAGTTATGGGCTGTGCGAGTGGGTTTGTGTGCTGTTTAATCTGCATTCAGCTAATAAATCTCCTTAACAGGCAAAAAAAAAAAAAAAAATCCTGGAATATACAACATAACACCATTCAGCAACATAAACCATCTCACAGATCTTTGGGCTTCTTCACACTTTCAACCTTCTGCTCCTTAGTCCTTTCAAAACTAGAGGAAAGAGTTTGACTAATAGGTTCTAATTTGCCGGCCGTGGACCTGATCAATAATTCTGTGTCAATAATGATGGAGAGGTCTGGTTGAGGGGAAATGATTCCACTCATTGTCTGAGAAAAATGAAGGTGCGGACATCACCTCAGGCTGTGGGCAGATGTCCACAGGTGCTCGGTCAGTATGATGGTGGAGTCGATGAAGAGAAAGACAAATAACACACATACAGACGCACATATAAAGCGTATGTGTTTTCCCTTGTGGTGCATATGATGAAAACTTTCCAACATACACGCTCACTCACACATGTCCCTCATGGATGTGCTTTTCATTTCACTTTCTCATGACAATCTCATTTTGAACGCAGCCTTCTGACAGAAATATTGACCCAAATGCTATAAATGGAGGGAAAGATCAGTTTCTTTATGATCCAGAAAATTGCAAAAATGGTCTCAAGGAAATAAATAGCCCATTATGGATTCTCCTGTAGTGTCTGGAAGTCTAAATCTGCATGGGAAATGAAATGCAGTGGTCAAACAAGTCAGTACATCATGTAAAAATGGAGCTTTATGCCAAACAAAAAATCATTACCACATAAAAATCCTGGCTATTTACCAATGATCTGAGTATTGAGTAATTTAAATGCCGAACAGATGGTGTCATTCTTGGTATGAAGTCATGCAAGCTAATTGTTTTCTGTTATTTTACTGCAAAATCATAACAATTACAACATTTATATTAGACACATAAATGATGATTTGTTTAACAATCCACCGACTTAATCTTGAACATTATATTATCACTAAAAACGGTTATCAAATGTGTTTAATGAAGCAGCTTACTTATCTATTGTAACACAATGAGCTTGTAATTTGGAGTTGTAATATTCATCCAATTTTTTTTTTGTCTTTATGTACTTTTACTTGCAGCTAAAACACCTCACAGTCTTGCCAGTTTGCTCTATAAAAGATAAAATTGTATATGATGAATGAATACTTGCAAATGCACTTGAAAGCTAAAATGGGATTAATATTAGCTTTGGAAATAATGCAGCAGATAACAAGCCTCCATACAAGTTCCTCTTTTATCTATGATTTTATATCCCTCTCTAAAGTGCATTCCCCCCCCCCCCTTTTTTTTTTTTTGCAGCAAACCTCTGCTATCATGCCTTATTATCCAAATGGCTTTGGTTTGACACTTGGATTTATTTATGAAAGCAAACAATACCCCATTGATTCATTTTATTGTCATATTCTTACCAAACCCTCCACTTTTACTCATATATACTCAGGTTATTCCATGTCTTATATATTTTTTCTTATTCTTTAATTGATTTTTTTTTTAGTTTGCTTTGCGTACAGGTGACTATGGTTTAGCTATTTAAAACATTCACCCCTAACATCATCTGAAATTGATTACTTACTGTATATTCATTGAGCACCAGGGGGCCCTGAACGCAACACTGACATCATCATCATGCGTCGGATTCTTATGTCAATTAGGAATCACATCGGCGCATCATTAGCATTAGCAGCATCATCTCTTTAATTTTTAAGCCTTGTTTTGTCTAAACGGAAAGGGTAAGTTCATTCACTTAATTTTATCCCAGGTTTGTATCTTGTAGGGAAATATCTCACTTTAGTTTCTAAAACTCCAGTGCTGGCTGACAAGCTAATTTAGCTAATTGGAGTTTATGCCATTAGGCGCCAGGTTAAGTAGCTAGCTGAGATAATTATTTTTAGCTTTTTAATGTTAAATTTTCATGAGAAAGTAGCACTATGAAAACTAAATAAATAACTAAATAAAATAAAGCAGTAAAATTGTAGGGAAAATATAGAAATGTATTTAAAGTTCATAAAACAATGTAAATTCTCCGTAGCCAAATCAGTACATTGACTCTTTACATTGTCAGCGTAATTAACTAGATTGACTTCAGCCGTTGACTTGACGTCACAGGTAAAGGCGGTACTTTTACATACGTGTAACTTCACAAAATCAACAGGTAGTTTATTTAAATTTTTCAATATGGGGCCAATAAAGTCAACTACAGGGAATATGAGTTTTTGTTTTTTATGAACTTACGTGTTTTTAGCCCTAAAAGACCTAGAGCTGTTTTTATGGTGACTTCTAAATGAATTTTTCTTCTACATTTAAAGTTCCATGAGTGATTTCTCACCATTTCTCATCAAATTATCTTCTATATTTTACCTTTTTCAGAGAAACTTTAAAGGGTATTGTATCAAAATATAGAAAATGGATTAAAACGTGACTTTTTCAACAAAAATATTTCATTATTTGAACATAAAAACAAGCCTCTATGTCCACTGTTATTTGTCAAACTTCATGGGTTTTACTGGCAAATCAAAGTAGCAGAAGATGACTGTGTTTCCATGTTCAGTACTGAGACTCTGAATGTCCAAATGGGTAATATTTGATGATGATAAAAAGCTTAGAAACTGCATTTTACTTGAATTATTTTTTTGTATTGACAAGATTAGTGGTTTAACTGTTATTAAACATTTTAGATCAGTAGATGCTTTTGGTCAAAGGCTACTGTTTAGGTCTTTAAGGGTTAATGTAATGGGTAATAAGTAACAAAGTAAACCAATACTTCCCTATAAAATCCAGTGGAGTAGATGTATAAAGTAGCATGAAATAGAAATACTTAAAATAAAGGAATCTGAATAGTGTACTTAAATAGCACAGTACAAAAGTAAATGTGTATTTAGGTTCCACATTCCAAATGGTTGTTTTATATGAAGTCTATGTATATGACTTAAAACACATTGGACCTCAGTCTGTATTAGATTCGGCTGACTCAGAAATCCAGTCTGTACAAGCGTCATATCAAAATCTCAGTTCTCTCTGTTCATGCTGTGGTAAGCCACAGTTTAATGCCTTGATCTGTCAGTCAAAGATAAATGCTACTGACTCCCACAAACATGAAGCAGGGAGTTTCTGAAAGCAGTCTAAATATTTTGACACCAGCTTTTAGTGTAACACCAGTCACAGCTGAAAAATCAGAGCTCAGAGTGTGGGAAATGCACAAAAGAGGAATGCAGAAAAAAATTTCAGGTCATTAAATGACTGTATTAAGCTGTATATGATGTGATTTAATGGACCTTATTTAAAGGCCAAAATACCATTTGATGAACTGAGAGCTATGAGGAGACATACAGAGACAGATAGGAAACAGTTAAACCCATTGTATTAGAATGAATTTAGAGAAACAAAGTTGGAAAAGTTAGAAGAACCAAATGTATGGACAAATGTTTGTTGCTGTATGAATAAAACAAGATTTTAACCGTAGACGTAACTGCAACAAAGTGAGATGCAACTCATCAAGATTTTTCTCCTGGTTTTACCGTCTATTATTATAAAAGGGAAATGGACTCTGTGTGTGTGTGTGTGTGTGTGTGTGTGTGCATCTTGGGCATCACACAAAATCTGGAAAGAGGGGACTGCTGCAGTTTGGCATACTTGCATATTTTTGGTCAAGGATGAGACTTGCAAAAACAGCAAGTTGATAGGACCAATTTTGGGGGATATTAGTAATTTTGGAATTCTATAGCCTTACAGTCACGTTGCCATGCCCAGAATCACATGACAGTGACTGCTGGACAAATGCAGTACAGCATGCATGAATACACAACAAATATCCGTGCTGGGGGACCGGGATGTTGCCCCTCAGTCAGGATGTGGATTTTAAAAACACCCCTCCTTTTTTGCATCCCACCCTTGGTATTGACAATGATGAAATCCAGGATCTAGAACCCGTGGTTCCCCATGGGTCAATGTGCTAGTTTATGATAAATTCATTTCAACAGCTGTTGCGTTTTTGCGGCTGTGATTGTGGATCAACCTGTAGTGATACTGATGGGGATCTCAGCCCAGTACTATCCTTAACAGCTGGATTGGGCATTGGTGACTATATATGGTGTCTTCACAGTATGTATATGAGGATAGCTGTGATGCTGTGAGTTGCTGAACTGACCCACTGTGTTTGCAGAGATAAGATAAAGGTAAATGTAGACAAATGTAAAGTGATGTGTTGCTCACTGACTGATCTTTTTAGTTCAACTATATGTTATTTTCTGTGTGAATTCTACATCACTCTGCCAGTCTGAAAAACTACCACACAAGCTGCACACAGAAAACAATAATATGCCAAGTTTTACAGTTTAATAACAGTCAGTAATTACAATACGTATCTCATTAAATTATTTCATAAGTGCTTGCAATAATGATGCAGTGTGTAAAATGAGGCCTGGTTTTACTTTCCACACAACTGAATGATCCTGTTCCCTTCCATACAGTTATCTGTATGTGACCTCAAAAAGTAAGGTGCAGCCTTAGCTGTAATACATATACGTTTGAAGTTTCATATCATTGATGCTGTTAATTACCAGAGTGTAAATAATAGAAAAATCCTGTAGTTGGCAGAGTGTCTGTTCAGGCAATACTAGCGCGTTGACCCATGGGGATCCACAGGTTCTAGATGTGGTGGTTTTTATGCTGTTGTGTATTCGTGCATGCTGTACCACATTTGTCCAGCAGTCACCTCCAAAGTGTTCTGGCCATAGCAACGTGATTATGAGGCTATTGTATTCAAAAATTACTAATATCTACCAAAATATTGGTCCTATCAACTTGTCGTTTTGGCTACTGTCTTCCTTGACCAAAGATGCGTAAGTATGCCAAACTGCAGCCGTCAGCTCTTTCTGGATTTTGTGTGAATCCCCGGACACACACACACACACACACACACACACACACACACACACACACACACACACACACACACACACACACAAACGTACACAGAGGCCACTTGGGTTTTATAATATAGATACATTGAGGCTCTAGACATGGTGAGCTGTCACCTCATCTGCCTCTCATCTTAGTCTGATGTGCCCATCACACTGGAATAGTGTCAGTCTGGACTCATCAGACCACATGACCTTTTTCCATTGAAACACAGTCCAATCTTTATGTTCTCTATCAAACTGATGGTTGTTTAAGAAATGAGAAGCTACTCACTGGATCAGTTAGAGTTAAAGAACTGAAACATATTAATCATTGTGGTACTTATTCAGTGGAAGGATCTTACCTGTTAGTGTAGTTAAATCCAGATGGGGACTTTTTAGGTACGAATAAAGTTATGTTAAAGTGATGAAGTGAACTGATCACTGATTTAAATAAAGGCTAATATAGACTGTTGCCCATGAAGTTGCAATAAAGTATTTTTACCTCTTTGTATGAAATGACTGTGACGATGTGATTTATTCTTGATAGATAAAACGTAACAGTAATTATGTGTATAAATAGGAATAGAAGAAGGAATGTGTCTGAAAACAAAATTATTCCAACTTTATGGGCAATAGTATATGCGTCTTCATTGTGTTAGGAGACTGTTGGGAAACAAAATGGACTATGGCATGCCACAACAGCCTAGGCAGGTAACAGGAAACACTGATTCTAGATTACTCTGAGAGAAATCGATCAAAAAGAGAACAGAAAAGACATCGGTTATTCTCTATTAACAGTAAACCTGCATTATAAGTTGACTACAGTATGATAAAATACTGTATAATGGCATTGTTTGAGTTGAAAGAACTTCCTATATTATTGCTATACACATTTACATCGCCCAAAGCTTCATTTTATTAATCCACAAACTGGCATAGAGGTAGATCAGGAAGGCTGAGGTAAAGCATACATGTACTGATGTGTACAGTAAAAAATAAAACCCAAGTAACACTGTTGTGAAACAGTGTAAGTCAATGTGACGTTAACCTCTGACCCGATCCAACCCTTCCCCTGGTATTCCTGCCGGGCTGCCGTCTCTCCTCTGAAATCAGCAGAGGTGTGTTTTCTGAGCAGACCTTAACAGTTTGAACATTGCGCTCTAAGTGGATTGGGTTCCTGTCAGAGCTGAGCGTTTGGACATTGATAAATTTCTTCTGTGTGGGATCGATAACTCTCACCTTTCAGCCGAGGGCTCCTTCAGAGTGGGACGTCATAATTACTCTGTCAAACTGAATGCCTGTCTGTGTTAAGACTGACGACTCTGTATGTGTGTGTCTGTGTGTGTGCAAATGATAGAAAGTGAGCTCCAGTGTGTAGAAAGTAGTACAACTTACCTTTTTATGTGAAAGTAGAGCTGTGTGTTTTTTGTAGACTATATATGGATATGTATGGATTGCATTTGTGCGTGTAGGTTTAGAAAATGTGTTTGTTTGTGTTTGTGGGCCCAGGTGATATTATGTCGGCTGGGTTGGACTTGTGACTGGCAGTGATTGACGGCTGGGCAACCCGCCTCCTCCTTTCTCCTCCCACGGCGCTTTTTGATGTCTGTCATATTGGCCAATCAGCAAAGTGATCTGACAGCTGTCCTGACACACGTACACACTACACACATATGCTGACAAACACACACAGTCACAGATGTGTACAGATTTTGCACAGACAGGCCTAATTCTAATCCCAAAAAAATATCACTAATCATAATGTGCTATTTGACAACAAATTACACCAAATTTGGAATAATTTACTCGTATTTGTTGCACATTACAAATATATTCATACAGCTACAAAAGAGCAGTACATTTAGAGTCTAAGAACAGATCAAATCAGCAGTGTTTACTTACCGATTAGCAGCAACGATTAGCTCCTAAAACAACACGGTGGGGATGACGGGCTCCCTCATGTCGATCATGTTAACTGAATTAACATATGCGACGTTCCTTTCAGCTGGTTCCTCAGATCAGTTATCTGTCCAGATGTAATGATGATTTATTTATTCTGTTTCAGGGAAAAGAGGGAATTGCCTCCATCTGCTTCATTAGACTTTGCTGCTGCTGCTTCATCGTGTGCAGCCTTCCTCCAGGTTAGTGGGTGTATATCAGTGCTTATGTGTGTATCTTTGCATGCATTAATGAGTTTTTGTGAGCACATGCAAATGTAGTTTAGGTTTTTCATGTTTGCGTGTCGTATGAGGATGTGAACATACTTGTGCATATAAAGGCATATATGCCACTATGTGTACATGTCAGTGTAACTGTTCTGCACATACAGTATTTATTAGATTTGTGTGCATGCGTGTGTCATAAAGCATGTGGCAGCCTGTGGAATTAAAAGTGAATGAAGCGAAGATGAGCAAGGCTGCCTGCTCCTCATAATGCCGCCACAATAATAATAATAATAATCAGGGCAATAATAACCTCAGCGCTCATTTAGACATCAATACTAATCACTCTCATTTGGAGGACAATAATAATAATCAGGCTCATTTGGAGTGCCGTTTCTCCACAGAGGCTTTCACTGCCTTTGGGGTTGGTTGGTGCTTAACCTAATGATAATAGTCATGATTCATGGCCCAACTCTCCCTCCCTGCATGTAGCTTGGCTCCATGTGAACACAGGAAGTGTGTAGATGGTGTGAGACAAAAGACAGTGTTAGGGAAGTAATGTGTTTGTCTGCACTCACGTGTCACTGTACTGTACACCAGCTTTTACTTATTGGTTCTTTGTAAACTAACTGAATTTTAAAAATGTACCACGTACTGTTAATACTGTCTGTCTTGCCTGATATTCGACTTTCATTCATCATTTTAAGCTTCTCATTGGCTTCATCTCATGCTTTTATTAAACCTAGCTATAATTTATTTTTGTGGTTAGAGGACTACAAAGATAATTGTTGAATTCTGGGAATACAGCAACAGTGACAATGTTTACAAGGGCACAAAATTTTCCACTATCGTTCCAGACTTCATCTGTGTACTGTAAATAGCATATTCCATTTGGATATTCCAAATTACATCTGATTCTCATTGTTGAATTTTTAGATTGAAACACATAAGATATGTCAGTGTTATTAATGTTGTAGGTTTCGTTGGACATATGCAGAGTTTGAAATCATCTCTATGTACACAAACCAGTTACCTGACAGTTTTGACAGCATTGCTGAAGGACAGGTTCTTGACTAAGAAAACTCACATTAAGTTAGAAATATTGCTTTAAAAACTTGTTTATCACCAGGTTTTTGGATATTTGCATATATAGGAATACTAAGTTTTGGTGGTTGAAAGAATCAAAACTTTGAGAACATCCTATGTTGTTCAGCTGCATGTACATGGGAATATTAACAAACTATTAATTTTCATTTGCCATGTAAGCAGCTTACTAGTACTATGTTTCTACAAATAAAAGCAAAAAACTGAATGTTTCATGTGTATAAATGCAGTCATTGCTGTAATGATTCAAAGAGGGGTGAGATGATCGAACACCTATACTCAGACTAGCAGATAAAGCAGCTAGTGAAATTTTAAAAGCATGTTGTTACAGGGAAACTGAGAAAGATAAAAACATCAGAAAATAATTTTCAGGACAATTATGGTAAACAAAAATTGATTTATGACTGCACAGTGAGGTCAAGTATAGTTTATACCTATGTATTCAGTACCTATTGGCAGTTTGACCATCAGTATTTACAGAGCGCACAGTTTTCCTCTAACGTTAGGGATTATTAGGGACATTATCTTTGTACTCATGTACTATTTACCTAAAATTAACGACATTTCCCCTTTTGTTTTTAGCAGTCATCTTTGCTGATACTGTGCTGTGGTGTGTACTTTGGTGAGTACAGTAGAAATTACATCTAAAAGTACTTAAAGGATACTGCTTTTGTACTGTAAGAAACCACGATTTTAACACTCATCAGTGGATACTTACAACCATAAATCCTATGAAGTGGATCTGACAGAAATTTATTTGGGCAACAGTGTAAATTTCTATCATAAAAACCTACTTTATTTCCTATAAAATGTTTTTCTCTTTTTGTACTGTTTAATGTAGGGACATGGGATTTGAGCTTTAGAATAATATGTGTCTGATCCACTTTAAAGATTGCTGTTGCTGGTCATAACCCAGTTGACAACAGGTTAGTGCAGGTTAATCCCAGAGGAATTTAGATTTTGCAGTAACACAGTCCCAGCCCTTTGCAGCCCTATAGGGTCATCTTCAAGACTCAGAAATATTCTCTTTCTGATGTAGTGCGTGCCGACACATGGGACAGTCAAGCACTAATGTAATTCCTTGCGAGTGGTGCTCATCTCATCTGGGTTCCAGCTTTGAACTCTTGGCTCAGCGGCTTTTCAGAACGAGACAGAAAATGGGGACAGAGGGAGAGAATTGTCCGGCACTGATTTGCTGTAAAAACTCGGACAGAAGATCATTTCAGCGCCACTCGGGAAGATCAAAAGCTCTGCTGGCAGAGAGCGGGCGCGAGGGGAGATGGTATCGTTGGGCTCTCATTTCATTCACAGACGAGTGTGAAATGACTTCATCTGTTGTGTGGACTCACACTAGACACCATTATACACTACTGTATCCTGACCCTCCTTTCCTCTCTCACTTTCTCCTCCACGCTGGCGGCTACAGGCCAAAAATCACTGCAGCTTTGTCCTAATAAAACATCTGTATAAGGTGCTGCTTTGTTATCCACACACTTGCCTAAATTGACATTAAGAATTTTGAAGAGTCTGATCTTTTTAACAGTAAATACGTTGTGATCTGCTCTCCAACAGCACCAGTTGAGCTCAGGTGTGGTGTTAATTGGTGTTAATTACAAGACTCAAGCCTTACAAAGGAAACTAAAGGAAGAATGGTACTAATTATAGATCAGACCTGAAGTCCAGGCCTACAGTCGCTTGTTTTTAGGCCCAGCGGTGCACATCATTACCACTCAGCGCCTCTGCACTTAAACAGCCGCTGAGGCAGAGAAAGCAGCAATTTGCTCAAACTTCTGAGCCTTAAACATGTGAATAATTTAGCACTGAATTTTATAAATTCGCTTGATTATTTCAGGAACCACAACAAACGGTTTTAAGCAGCACAGCTCTCTGGCATTGCTGCTAATGGAGATCGCAGCGCCCTTTGCAGGCACACACACACAAACTCAATAGGATCAGTGAGGGAAATAAAAAGAGATAATAAGACTCGACTTAACACAAGGATTTTCCCGGTCTCTCTTCTCTTTTCCCTCCTCTGTCCCTCGTCTTTATTTCTTCTTTCATTAATGGAGTCCGGCGCTGAGCCAGACTGAACACTGCAGCTTTCTTCCTCTCTGCCTCTACTCACCCTCCCTCCTGTCTTCCTCCTCCTCCTCCTCTTCTTGTCTCTGCCATGAACACCCTGTTTAGCTGTTTAAGCTGATGACACAGAGAATATTGCATGTTGAAAGGCCGTTTCACCACACACACGTACACACAAATACACACTTGCACACACTCTTGCCCAGAGCGAAAGGCCCCAGGCAGTCTCTTTCCCGCTAGCCAGGGGCGATCATTCTGCCTCTATGATACTTTAACTGTGGGATGTCAGGAAACATTAGGGCCTTTAAAAACATTGCTACGATGCAGTGCAGACACACACTGACACCACACACACCACATACACATAGTCTTAGCAGTAGTCCCATCCAGCTCCCTCCAAGGCCAGAGCAACTTATGCAATCCTTCTGTTTTTGTTTTTATTTTTATTTTTTGCAATAAATGACTGTTATATTTGTTTTCTCCAGCTTTGTCAAGCAATGACAACTGGGACATTTAATTTATTAAAGCTAGAAAAAAGCTCATTCAGACTCAACTCCTCTGATGTACAGTTAAGCCCGAAATTATTCATACCCCTGTCGATTTTAAGGAGTTTTAAAATTCTCTGATTTATACAGTAGCTCTTCACCTAATAAATAAAACACTTTTAGTGTAATGACAAGAAAATCACTACATCCAAATGTATTCATATTCTTTTTTTTTTTTAAAGAACCCTTTGGTTCCAAAAGGGTTCTACCTTAACTTTTTTAGTGGCAATAGTGTCAACTAGGCTCTCCAGAAAGATTCAGTGATAAGTCCAGATCAATCCAAGAATTACTACAGAGGCTGAGCTCAGCTGGTATGAACATACCAACACAGACTTGATGGACATCAATCAAAGACTTCTCTCATTCAACCAATCCATGTGAAAGCATGTCTAGCCTATGCAAAGGCTCACATAGGATAAAGATGACAGCTTCTGGTTATCTGTTCTTTGGTCAGATGAAACAAAGTTTGAGTTATATATGCACAGAGATGTGGTTGTCATGTGACGCAAGAATAATTTGGAATATAAACCAAAGAACACTGTAAAGCCCAGGGGTGGGAGCCGCATGTTCCAGGGGTGTTTTGCAGCAAGTGGTTCTGGCATCATGAAAAGAGAGCAGTGTGTCAAGATTCTTGAAGAAAACATCAAGCCATTGGCTGAAGATCTGGACCTGAGTGAGTGCTGGACCTATCAACAGGACAATGACCCAAAACATGAGGCCAAAGTGGAGAATGATAATGGATTAGATTTCTATAGTGCTTTTCAAGGCACCCAAAGTGCTTTTACATTATTGATCATTATTCATTCACTCTCACATTCACACTCTGGTGGTGGTAAACTACATTTGTAGCCGCAGTTGCCCTGGGGCAGACTGATGGAACCATGACTGCCAATACACGCCAAACATTCATATGCATTCATATACCAGTGTGAGCGACACTGGAAGCAAGGTGGGTGAAGTGTCTTGTACATGACTAGGACAGAGCGGGATTCAAACCGCCAACCTTTTGGTTATTGGATGACTCGCTCTACCTCCTGAGTCATGGCCGCCCTTGAAATTACCTCTTCAGTCGGCCGATGAAGTGGTTTCAAGACAACGATGTGAAAATTTTAGAATAGCCAAGTCTAAGTCCTGATCTCAACCCTTTTGAGAACAGGCAGTGTGGACTCATGAGGAGGTTGAATTATTCTTGTCTCATCCAGGAAAACAGACATTTTTGATGGAGAAAAATGAGCAAAAGGCTCAGCTTCGTCTGCTGTCTGTGTAATGTACCCTGTTGCGCCACCTGTTGGCTAAACAACACATCTTATTCACCGATTATTTGCTCTGTGATAAACACATAAGTTGCATTTTTGTTTTGCAAATTTTCAAAAAAATTTGCTTGGAATATGCTTGATGTTTTACGGAAACACACTTACTCACCCATCTTTCTGCTGTGCCTTCCTACCACCTGCATAGGTAAGAGAGGGGCTGAGCAAAGTATGAAATAAAGATTCTCAATTCAGTGGACATACAACAAACATATAACAACACTTAAGAATAAATGTCCATTTTCTCAACCTGTCATTCCTTAACTCTGAGCTCTAATTACTGACACCTAAGCATGAAAACCTAAAATTACACTGTCTGATGATCAGCTGATATCAAGACAAAATATTAATGAATTAATGAATGAATGAATTCATTCATTCATTTTCTGTGCCTTTTAGTCATTGAGAGGTTTGTTGGCATTCTGTCCCAGCATGTGTTAGTTCAAGACAAAGCAATAGGCCACAAATTAAACCTTATACATCACTTCTAATAATCAGACCTGATGATCCTATCAATGATCAATATATTGATAATGTTGGATGAACAGGGTACATTGAAAACAGGGAGGGAACCCCTTTCGCAGAGGGAAATCAGGTAGTTTAATATGCTGGCTATGAGAATAGAGTGAATTTTATTTGTAGCAAAAATATTTCTGTACAGCTGACGGTGATTTTCCTTTTGCTTCCAAATTTTCCTTCATGTTGTGATTCTGTTCTTCACGCATTTTCACGGTGCAGTTTTTGACCCGCTTTATGTGTTTGATAAACTGATTGTGTTCACTGCATGTGGAGAGCTTCATTTCACTCATCATCAACAAACCTTGTGTGTTGAAGAGCTCATAAATCCAGGCAAAATGAAATTCTATCAGTCTGTCTGTTGTAAATTACTTGGAAAATAGGAATCGTACAATTCTTTTTTTAGGAGCGGAAAAGTAGCAGGATGACATGAATTGGTGAGTTTTATTTGACTTTACACACAGATGTTGCTGTATGAGGTGACTCTTGTGCCTAAATACATGAGGATGATGATGCTAAAAATAATGAGCAACTGATAGAGGTCATAGACTTTTGATCATTTGATTAACTGAGGCTGACCTGTAAGCAGCTTTATACAGCTTTCATAGGGTGCTTGAAATCCTGGAAAATATTTGAATTTCAATGTTGAATTTTCAAGGTCTGAAAAGTGCTTGAATTTTAGTTTAAGTGCTTAGCCAAAGCTACTTACAGAGAGGTGATACATTTTGAAAAATAAAACTTTATGTCAAAAAGGAAATTAGCCGGTGCTCTGCTCGACTCCAGGTACATTTTTATCTTAATCTTTGTCTCAGTGCGAGTGTGTCTGAAGAACATCAAGTGACTTAACTTTTTTTGGATAAAACTTTGTGTGCTCCTTTAATTTCTAAACTTTTTGCTATTATGCAACATAATTTTAGATGTTTATAGCATAATACAATGTACATCATTGTGATAAAAAGTGGAAAAAAAAAAAATCATGAGTTTATGTATTCCTGTAGATATGTATTTTACCCTAGCGATAAGGTGATGTGCTGGAAAAATTTGAAAATGACTTGAAAAGTACTTGAATTTGACCTTGAAAAATGTGTACGAACCCTGTTTATTTTAGTCAGTGGAATACAGTGGATCCAGTTCAAGACAAAATTAATGTTGCCATTGAGATTTATGAGCACAGTTTTCTATTATGACTCTTTGATTTTTGTTGTTAGTATATTAGTGCTAGTGGATTGTGCTCCGATAATATTCCGTTTTTTTTTTTTTTTACATCCTCTGTTTTGTCATGTTAAGAACCTTTTGTCATTGCTAAACTGAAGAGGTGTTGTGTCATTTTACACTATTTCAGGTGGTTTAAAGTGGAGACAGTCTTGTTAGATGTTCAGAAGTCTACTCAGCCTGTCTTCAGTCCCTAATATTGCCTTTACTGTTGACCCCAGAAAGGGTGATAGCATCACATGATATATATCTTTCTACCTTATTTCCTGTTTGCCTGTATCTCTACCATCACCTACACTATCTAATAAAGAGAAAATACCTCAAAAATATTAGGCATTAGAAACACAAGCAGTCAACATCTAACAGTCAGATGTTGCTGTAACTATGTCTCTTATCAGCAAAGGAACTTTATTGAATCATCCTGGTGTCTTTCTTAACTTTCTAGCTGTTGCGCAACATCAAATAAAAGCAAAACAACATATGCTGGACATTTTTGGACTTCTATTTTAATTTTTGAATATCTTTTTATGGCCTCTTGTTGTGCATTGCTGCTGCAGATTGGTTAAGATGCATATGTGGTATTCCGACTGACTCCAGCCTGTCCCATCTCTCTGTCCTCAGTCTGTTTGAGAATTTTAATAATAAAACATCTGACATCTGGATTTAGAGGGCTCTGCACTGGAATACTTCCTGTATCCTTGCAATAACTCCCGTATTTTTCTTTAAATTCAGATAGAGGTCTGTTTGTGAGCAGAGAGAAAAGCGGAGAGAGAGCGGAGAGCTCCAGATATTAGCATTTAATGAAATACACATTTTTTTCATTTACCTTGAAATGTTTCCAAATCTAGAGGGATACCGGGATGACCCATGTTTTGATATGCTCTTTATTAGTTTGTTTTCTTTTCATTCATTTTCTTTTCTCCTTAACTTTTCAATCCATCCACTTTGAACCCTGTGTGCAAAGCTGTTGTGAGGACAGTTTGTAGTGTGTCGGTTTGTGGTCACTGGTTACAGTTTAATAACAGTCAGACCTTTGTATTAGTGTCAATTATCAATGTGTATATGATTTATCCAGGCATTATGTAATCATTTGTAGTGCGGCTATACATTTAATTATCAATATATTAAAACAGTGCTATACTTAACCCTTTACTTGTGAAATAACGTATAGCCTTTTCCTCTCTAAACATCTAAAAAGGAAAGTTAAACTTATTTTGTCTGACAACTGTGACCAATGGTGACAGATTTTAACCCAGAGCTACTTTTGTGGCAGTTTCTAAATAAATGTTTCTCTATAATTAATCTTTCTTAAGTGATTTGTCACCATTGATTGTAATATTATCCTTCTTAGTTTGCGCTTTTTCAGTATAAATCATATATCTTCCTATATTTAATTCACAGATAAGGTAGATGTTCATAAAAGCTCAGATTAAAATTGAGCGTTATTGTATCAGAAACAGAGAAAACTGAATAAAAAGTGACTTTTTCAGCAAAGATATCAATAACTGAACATAAAAACAAGTGTTTTCATCCACTGTCATTGATCCAACTCCATGCGTTTTACTGGTAAATCAATGTTGTAGAACAGGGGTGTCGAACTCATTTTAGTTCAGGGGCCACATACAGCCTAATATGATATAAAGTGGGCTGGACCAGTAAAATAATATAAATAATAGAATGAGAACTTTTGAGTGAAAAAAGTCAGTTCCGTAATGAAAATGTTTACATCTACGAATTGTACTTGAACATAAGATGAACAAATATGAACAACCTAAAAATTTGTTAGTAAAATAAGTGCAATGTTAACAATATTAGACCTTAGTTTATCATTTATACATATGAATCACAATATAGAGATCACAGTGGATCTACAAATACACAAAACATTAAATAACAGGGAAAATATCATTAAAATTCCACATACCTCTCATAAGACATTTCAGATATTCACATTTTTTTGTAAAAGGCTAGTCTGTAAATGTAAATATTTTTGTGTAATTTAACTTGTTTTTACACTAAAACAAAGAGACAAATTTACAGTTTTCATTATTTATAAGTTATTATTATAGTATTTTACAAGTCTGATCCACTTTAGACTGAAATGACCTAAAATGATTTTAACATCCTTGATTGTTAATATCTTCAGTGTAATTTTTTATGCGTTTCACAAATTTATCCCAGGGGCCAGAATGGACCCTTTGGCGGGCCGGATTTGGCCCCCGGGCCGCATGTTTGACACCTGTGTTGTAGAAGATGACAGTGTTTCCACGGTAACTCCAGAGTCTCTGAACGTCCAAATGGGTCATATCTGATGACCATGAAAAGATGGCAAACTGTATTTTACACCAATTATTTACATGTATTGATAGAATTAGTGAATCAGCAGGTATTAAACTGTTTAGATCAGTAGCTGCTTTTGGCTGCCAGTGGCTTTTTGAGTCTTTATGGCTTAAGAAAACACTATTTGTCTCTCAGGGATCACAAGCTAAAATATTCAGAAACCCCTTTCTTACCGCTGTTAACAATACCAGGTACAGGTTATTTTATTTGTAAGAACATTTGGTTTCCAATGAGTCAAGGCATCTGTCAAACAGTACAGACAATGGACAAATATGATGGAAGTGCTCAAAGCTCCAATAATAATCAGATTTTTTCATGAGAATTTCGAATTGAAACCCCACTTAAGTAAATTACAACTATCTGTGTAGAGTTATGACTTGTTCGCTGAGAGATAGCTGGTGGGACAAAACTACTTTTATTCTGTTTCATCTACATGCTTGAACCACAAACCAAAATTCAATGAGTAAACACTGGGAATTGTCATTTAAAATTAAAGTTGATATTTTCGGTGCTTGAGTATATTTTTCAAGTATCTTTGCTTTTCTTGAGTATTTATTAATTAACGTATTGCTTTCCTTCCCTACATTTTAACCCAAATACCCAATGTATTTTCAAACAGGCTCATTACTTTGTTTTTAATACATTTGGGGGAGATTTGCAATATTTTTTTTTATTTTACATCGTAGCACACTTTCCTGTTTCAGCTTAATTAATCAACTAATAATTTGCATAGAAACAGCCAGAAGAAATTTAGAAATACTTTATTAATGTTACTTTTCTAATATTTCAGAGCTTGTACTTTTGTGTTTTTACTTGAATAAAGAAGTGTAACCTTTTTTAAACAAATATACTTCTACTGGAGTACAGAATCTGCAGATATTAGCCATCTCTGTGTCTTTGAAAAAGATTTCATTCAAGACTCCTAACCTCAAAAATCATCTTTCAAATGTGGATTTGTCAGAGATTTAACCTGTTTTATTTGTGATTACATGTGGAAGTGCCCAAATCCGAATCCCAAATGTCACAATCCATTTGACTTTGACTGTTTTTTTTTAAAAAAAAGAAAAGATTTGAACACTTTAGCCTGTATTCCGAACGTAGCCTTGGTGTATTTCAGGCATAAATATAAGGTGTGAAATGTCTTGCAGTAATTAAATCTGAATTCGTTTTTCCTTTCTCACTTCTCTTAGCCTCTTTCGGGGCCTGCACATTACACCTAATAACAACAAATAGCATTGAAAATAATTAAGAGTCTCTCTAATGATCAGGAGTGTGGTCTCTGTCCTGAATTTCAATGGGAGGAAGTTTTATGTATTAGCAGCTGGCAGCAGAGCTAAAAGTTTCCCTATAACATTTTCTATTTTAACTTTGTTGAAAACCACATATTAACACACAGAGACACACGACAAGGTCCAGTGTATGTGTGTGGGTGTGTGTATGTTTGGCCGCGGGCCCAAATGGTGTTAATTGGATAATGAGGTACAATGACAAATCCCTGTTGCCGCGACAATAAGGTGCTGCTGTCCAGGTTTAATATCACAGGCCCTGGTGTAATGCTGTTTGGACACACACTTTTGCGTGCAAACACATACACAACTCAGGTGTCTGTTGCTTCGCTTTTGGAATCTAATCTGACTCCCTTCCAGCAGCCAATCACAGGCAGCCATTTTTGCCCCAACGACCAATCAGTTATCTCTAATTCTTGCATGGCTCCTCTGCTCTCCTCTTTGGGGTTTCTTTATCATTTCCCCTGCTTTCCTTGTTTCTCCCCCTTTCTTAATTTCTATTCCCACCTCATCTGTACTGCCCTTCCTGTCCTTGTCTCCCCCCAATTTCGTTTCCTCTTCCTTTTCTACAAAGTCTTATTCCTTCCTTTCCTTTCCTTTCCTTTCCTTTCCTTTCCTTTCCTTTCCTTCCTTTCCTTTCCTTTCCTTTCCTTTCCTTTCCTTTCCTTTCCTTTCCTTTCCTTTCCTTTCCTTTCCTTTCCTTCCTTCCCTTCCCTTCCCTTCCTTCCTTTCCTTCCCTTCCCTTCCCTTCCCTTCCCTTCCCTTCCCTTCTCCACTCCTACGACTCCTTTCTTTACAGTTTTATCACCAAATCATCTCTGTGACTTTTTTCTTCCTCCCTGTTCTGTTTTACTTTACTTTCTTTGTTTCTATTTGTCTGTTTCCTTTCGTTTCCTCTTCTCATTCCCCCCTTTCGTCTTCCTCATTTCCCTCTCATCCTCTTGTCTCTACCTCTCTTTCACTTCTCTCCTCTTCCTTGCCAAGCCATAACTGGAGGGATGATGGGCCATAATTCACCTGGATCCACGCTGCCCCAGACATGCTCACATTAATTGGATGTCCATATTAAATGGAAAATGAGAGCGGCAGTGAGGGAAAAAGTGAATGACTGACTCTCTTGGCTGCTATTGACCTATGAGGAAGAGACGCTGCCCTTTTCTCCAGCGCTCTCCCTCGCCCAGTTTTCTCTGCTCCCGTCAGCGTGATGGATCTCAAAGCATTCATTTTCTGACCCCTCACCTGGAAGCAGATTAAGCGCTCTGATTCAATAGGGCCGTTAATGGGGGCGCCAAAAGTTTATGAGGATTTCTGGAAAAGGCCAGGGAAATTAGATTGTAAGCTAACAGATTTATTGCTCTGTTTCAACACATTGTAAAAAGATTATAGGACCTCCAGGCAGGTTGGAGGGACCGAGGGGCCGCGGCGTGTCTCTCGGTGTGAAGGAGAGGTATAGGAGAGAGTTCTGCTTTCACATTTCCAGCTATTCTACACTGACAGGGCAAAGACAAGCATGTCAGTCAGCAGAGGAAAAGCACACTCCACTGTAACCTTAGGGACAGATGTTTAGACAGCATGCTTTACCTTTACAAAAGCTGCTGGAGGTGATGTGATACAGGGCGTTGTTGTCTTTAACACCATTCTGATCTGTTGATTCTTTTACACCTTTTCACATGCATTTGTAGTGTAGAATTTATGTGTTGTCTAAACATGTTGCAACACACTTACTAGAATAAAACATGCTTTTGGACCATATAATCAAATATGTATCACCGTTGTTAAATTCCAAACATTTACACTGTAAAAAAAGAGTTATTGTTGTCAGAATGATGTTTTAATGTATGATGTATTAAATGTAGAATTGTATTTTCTAGCTATTAGCTAATTAAAACTATTAAAAAAATCTTCTAAATTAACAATCAAGCTTTTTTTTTTTTTTTTTATAAATAAAGTTGCATGAGGTACTTATCCAGTAAATCAGTAAATTGTGGTGTAAGAAGATATGAGAACTACCAGAAGTTAAGGTGAAATTAAGCAATGTACTGCCGTGGATGTGTTTTATTCACCTTGAAAAGGCCCACCTAAAAAATCAATATCTGCTTAAATGCACACTATATTTCAAATATCTTCACTGCTTTATCTCGTGGTCAGACAGCATTTTCCAGCAGGGAACTATTGATTTGTTTTTTAGGTGGGCCTTCTGAATATTTATCTGCCTGTACTGTCTGGAGTATGACAGAGAGCCAATGAGCTCCCCCCGCTGGTGGATTAGTCCACTGTGGGTAGTTAACCCTGCTACATCATGTGTGATTTTTCAGATTTGCAAAAGAAAATCCAGGAAGAATAAAAGAGTGAGGAATGCAGATTTTCAAAGTGGGATTGTATTCTTAGTCATTGTACAGTTGTCTGCAGTAGGCAGAAGTCTGCACATGCCCAGTTTGGTACACACTGTCAGCATGTTGGAAACTTCTCACAAATGACCAAAAAACATGTATGCAACCTTTAAAGATCAGATTTTTTTGTCACAGTCATTTCATCTTGCCTCTAGTGAAAGCTTTTATGCTAAAAGACCATTAGAGCAACATCAAAATAATCCCTGAATCTGTCATCAAAGCTTTCAGAGGCACTGAATCAATTGTATTGAAAAAGGTTCACTGTTTTGAAGCATTCAAATCCAAATGTTACTTTCTGCAGGGCAGTCCTTGGTAAATATGAGTTCTGTTGTGAAACTCTGAGGCAGATGGAAAAGAACATCCTGTGTTTAAAACCAGAGCGATCTCTCTGGTGATGTTCATTGTTATGCAACTAAACCTTGTCTGGGATGGTCATGGCTTTTGTTGTGGTGAAACGAGGCGTCAATGCAACTTGCCTTCATATTTCAGCTTGGAATTAATACAGTGTTGAGTTTATGTTTTGCGAGTAAAATCACTGTCAGTTTTTGTAAGTGTGTTAAGTGCTAAGACTAGTGTCGACAGTAGTTCCATGGAATGCTTCTCATTTATGTTTGAAGTTTGTGCGGGGCTGCAACAAACCGCAGATATAATTTCTTTGCTGGTGCACATCCACAGGCGATAATACACATATAGCAAGAAATACAGCACAGTGAGTTTATAACTGAAGTGTCAGCTAAAAGACTGCTGAAAAACTCTGCTCTGTCTGCTTACATGTACTAAATTTTCATCCAGCGTTCACGGCCTAAAAAGGCTTCAGCTGGAAATGTTACCTGCTGAGGAAAAATAGTTTTTATGACGTCTGTAATGATGAGCTGCGACACCAACACTTACAGATTTCCTGTGCGTTCGGTAATCGACTCAGGAGTAATGTAAAATTCTGTCACGCTTGTTAGTTTGGGTGTTGATGGGGGACCTACATGCATGGCTCAGAGTTAAGATTTACTCACCACAGCTGAACTCTCTCTGTGGGCTGAGCTGCAGAGTTTGGATTTAACCCTCTGATGTCTGCTGTTCGGTTGCACACCAGCGCCTCGGGAACTTTTTCTGTAGTAAATTAATTTACATTTGGAGGATTTTCTAAAGATGCTGGCTTCCTGTGGAGCCAGCGAGATCAAAGTGTCTCATTCTGTGTGTTTGATGATGTTTGATGTTTGCTTTGAGTTTGAATGTTGCTGACTTTTTGCTGTCTTTTTCTCTGCACAGCGGGAGGTGCTCTTTCCTGCGCTTGCTTTCTGCCCTTCCTTGCCCAAATTCGGTAAGTTGCATTTTACTTTTTTTCCGGCTCTGATTCTGATTCCCTTTGCTGACGTATTCTTAATCACCTCTTATTTATCCAACAACCATTTGATGGAAGATGATGCAGGATGAGGCCAAGTTCAGTTTTTGCTCAAAGTAGTGCAGAGCATATAGATCAGTAAAAAAACAGCTTCAACTCTTTCTGTCTGTTTTTACAACTTTTTGACTCTTAACAGTCCCACTTTGAGCACACATTACATGGCTACATTATACCTGCACCTAAATAACGCTTCATCTGTGCTGTGTTGAAACTCTTCCTTGAATTTTTCTGTGGTAATTCATCATTCACACAAGTTGTGTTAACTTTTGTACCCTCTTTACCTAAAGTGGGGAAAAGGTAGGTCTGTCACAATTATTACACAATTCCTGGGCGGCAAACATTTGAGCTGCCTGCGATCATTTTGCATAATCGTAGAATAATTTCCATCCGCCTACATAAAAACAGCAGGATGAACTTAAGAGAAATGCCATTTCGATCTCCATTTCAATGCCTTTTTCCGCTGTTTGAGGTTTGACCGTTGTCCTTTTAAAGACATTATCTTGTCATGTCCCTTTCTTCTACTGTAGCTTAATGGTGCCTGAAAAGAGAATTAACTCCAACAATGCACTTCTGTTATTCAGCTGTTCACATTTCATTGAACATATGTTGACTTCAACATTATGGATTCAGTTTGTCAGCTGTTTTTATTTCTAAAGCTTAGAATGCAGACAGAAATGTAATTTTCATTGACATGTTACAATACTTAATCTTAGTAAATAGCTCGTCTGTCTGATAAAGTGTCTACACATTATAAAACTGTTTGTAGCCTTGCACTGTAATATGTAAAGTAAAAAAAATCTCATTCACAGCTATTTAGGATAAATAATCTACTAAAATTTCATCATTGCCAACAGCCTTAGAATTTTTTTTCAACAATTTCACAACAGTTTTGTCATTAATGACCTCTTTTATGTCATGGTTCATTATAAGAAGTAGCTGGTTGGTGAACGATTTAGTGTCTTGGTTTGACTGCAGTAAATTGTGCAAAAGTTTGTTTGATCATTAAGGTTTGTCACCGATAGAAGTCCTGGATGGTAAAAAGGCAACAAAACTACTGCATTTCTTATTTTTCAAGTAATTTTCAAGTAATTTTTTTTACTATTTTTCAAGTAATTTTGAACATAGCAGCCATATTATGCTACATCTTCTGTTTTTTTTCAGTATATTCACAACTATGCTGTGTATTGATTTTTATGTTCCTCTCTTTTTACTTTATAACAACAGAATATAGTGTATTTGATGTACTTAATTATTGTTTATTCTTATGGCTGTGACTTCAGTGGTAAATAGTTTGATTTTGTCTTTTTATTGTGTGCTTGAAGAACCCACAACCTACATATGTACAGGAAATGAGGGAGAAAAATGAGGGGTAAAATGAATATGTTTTCCCGAGTTACTGACAGCTGTAGATACCGATTCAGACAACATTATTAATCCCAAGAAAAGCAATTAATTTGCAGCTTACCCATTTCATGTGGACAACTTTAAACGTCACAAGTAAGATGTATATCTGAGGTAACATGAGTCAATACAAGAGAACAATGAGTAGAAGTAAAACCAGAGATTTTATTATAGTTCATGTAAATAATTGTTGCTGCAATTTATGATAGCATATAAAATGGAAACTGTACAGACAAATCTTGCGTCTGGCGGACAATATATGATATAAAGGTAGTTGTGATGTGACTACGTATGTGATGGGAAAAAAAGTAGCGTATGTTTTGTATGTGTCAGGATGAACGACCTGATGGAAATGAGTGTGTGATTGTTGTGAAACCTGCCTTTTATTGCCTGTTCATTCAAATTCCATTAATGCAAAGGATGTGTGAGTCTGTTTATGTGTGTTTTCGCGGATGGATGCAGAGGAGTTAGTATGCAAACAATTACTAGAATCCCCCCTGACTCTTCATACATATATGACTCCTCCAGGCTACGGAGGGGCCCGTTGGCACTTTGTGAGGCCCCTACGCCCCCTCTTTTTTATGTGTGTGTGGGTGTGTGTGTGTGGATGGATGCTATTGTTGTTAATCTGATTTGGTTAAAAGTCCCCCGGGCACACACAAAGCACAACCTCCTCACCTTTAACCTCTGCATCCTCATCCTCTTTCCTTTTCTCAAAGATAATAATCCCCAACCATTTTGCCCATTTGAAAAGGCTAATCAGTTTAAATACTTTGTACACACATTATATTTTAGGTCACTGATGGGTGGAAAAATAAGCTCAGTGTGCCAACATTTTCTTACTCTTGTTGGATTTTTTTCTGCAGTTGTGTATTGCATGGGTATTTTAGCTCAGTCAGCTCACTGGATTGTTTTAATTATTTCACATTGGTCACTTGTACAGTTTGGTGACATCAAATTAATGAAGCAGTGAGTATCTAAAGTGTTTTGACCTTTAAAAAATATATTCAAACCCTCAAAAATGGTTCCGTAAGTATTATTGCAACATATATAATAAATCTTCGCCATCAAGTCTTTCAAATAGAAGGTGAACGTGAGGTTTAATAGTAACAGAGAAGTTTTTTTGTCCTGTTTGTGGCTAAATTTAAGAAACATGTTATGTAAGTAAAGGAAAAATTGTGTTTTGGGTTAAATATTGAAAACATTTCTTGTTTCTTCTATTTTTAAACTGGTGAGAATTAGAAGCATATTGATATAATGTTAAGCAAGATACATACATAGCAATTTTTCCTCATCCCAAAGGAGATTGTTGCGTCAGAAAACAAGTTAAGAATACAAACATTAAAATAATCAATATACAGTAACAATATGAATATTACAGGAATTTAGGAAACATAAGTAGGCATACCACAAATGGTTATTTTAATTGTCTGTTAATCTTTTGATCTTTGTTTAAGGGTTTAGTTTGATAAATACAATGTCAGAAAATGAAATCAGTGTTTCCCTAAACCCAAGATGATGTTCTCAAATGTCTCCTTAAAACAGGAGCAAACGAAGTGGAAAATATTCACATTCAAGAAGCTGCAATTAGGAAATTTTAACTCTAAATTAATTAAGCACATTATTTGATTTTCATTAGCGATTAATTAAATAGTTGACAACTGATGGATTAATAGGATAATGTTTGCATAAGCAAACTGAGATAGATAGTTATAGTGCACATGCTGATGTTAGCATTCTAAGGGCTGGTGTTTGAGCTGTTCCTCCTTTGGGGGTGGGGGTTATACAGATTGATGGTAGAAAAGACCTCCTGTAGCGCTGCACTGCTCCTCGGTGGTCTCACTCTATGGCTGTAGGTGCTCTGATATGACTCCAGCGTGGCGTAAAGGGGATGAGAACCACTGCAACAACATAAAACTACAATCTCCACTTTTCCTAAGGGCTCTGCTACAGCGAGGAGATGTCTCCCTCCTGGCTGTAGCACCACTGCTGTAATATAAACATGCAATCATAGGTTTTTAAACACACCGCATGTAATTTCTGCTGCTAGCAGTCTCTCAATCAAAACAGTAGTAAAAGATATAATAGATGCTGATATCGTGAAGTGGTGTGAGATCACAGGACTTGGTATTTTCATTAACATTGTCACTTACAGTCCATCTGATGTGACTGAAGCATGAAATCATGTTTACAGACAGGGTCATTTATTAAAGTTTGATTTTATATTTATATAATGTTGTTTCCAACGAAGAGGAATGAAGAAATGCTAATGGGATTAGATTGTGCTAACAACTTGTGGCTTTCTGAGTGAAGATGACCTGATAAGTTTTTTGTAGAATATTAATCGGTAAGAGTTTTTCAGTTAATACATGTAACTTGGGCTATACTATATTTTAAAAAATGGTTTATAGCAAACATAAAGAGCCTAGTAAATTTGGAATAGAAATGTGTTTCAGTTACACAGTAATGTTTGCTCCTGGAGGATTCTGTTGGGTTTCTGTAAATTGACTTAGAGTCTGGTTTTGACCAACTCTATATCTAAAATGTCAAGAGATAACTTTTTTGTGATCTGGCGCTATATAAATAAAATTTGATTGATTGAGTGATTTAATTGGTTTTCCCCTGTAAGTCGCTTTGGAAAAAAGCGTCTGCCAAATGCGTAAACAACATAAACACATAATGTCCAACGCACATGAAAAGTTGCATAACAGTGTTGCGAATGATCTCCTTTAATGCAGTCCCTGGTTCCACAGTGTTGGCTTGTTGTCACTCTGTGGATGATGTTTTATTCCTTTGCTTTAGAGTCTGTCTTCTTATCATCTGACAGGAAGACTGACAGCTTGTATCAGCTGTTGCTGACATATGTTTAACATGCACTTTGAGAGTTGTAGACATTTGACGTCAGCTATGTAGACATTTCTCTGAGCGGAGCAGACACGTCGGTCTTGTTGGTTTAGCCTCATTATCCGACATCGCAGATCTTCCCGTGTCAAATGAGTGTTTGTGTGTTTACCCCTCGCTTCTTTGCTCTCTACTATCTGAACTGTGATATTCAGCTGACCTCAAAGCTAACAAACGCCCAGTTTTTCGTTTTTCTTCCCCTTTTCTCTCCCTCCCGCACCCATCTCACCCTCTGCCTCCCCCTCCCTTCTACCTGGGGCAAAGTCTTATGTAAAACACATTTATTTTTAATGGATTTTTTAATGAATTTTTTAGCTGCCTATTAATAATGCCATTAGTGGTGGCAGAGCGGCGTCAGACAGCAGCCTGGCCTGCTAATCCTGCCCCCCAGCCCTGGCAAACGCAACTAATCCAGGCCCCTGCTTCGTCTCCAAGTAGGCCTCACACGCACAAACACACACAGAAATATGCAAACAATACTGTATGTAAAGCACACACACACACACACACACACACACGAGGGCGGTGGTTAATCCTCATGGTGTGTTCAAACACTCCGCTTCACCATTAGTTCTTTCTCACTGTCGTTTCACCTCCTTTGCCTCCCTCCTTCTTCCTCTCCTTTGCTCACCAGTCCTCCTTTCCCTTTAATCCATCTGTCATTCCCTCTCTCCTCCCTTTCTCATTCATGTCCTCCCTTCTCTCCTTCGCCTCCCACCTTATTCCTCCCTTGTCCCTCTTTCAAGCGCTCCCCTCCCCTTCCATCTTGACCTCCTCCCTCATTTCTTTTTCTTCGCCTTCGCCTCCCTCCTCAACCGCCTTTCTTCTTCTTCTCCCCTGGGCACCCAGCAGGCCTGGCCTTGGTGCTCGACTCCTCATGGAGACTCGTTACCTGGGGCCTTGAGTGCACGTACACACATAAACACACACCCACACACACATCTTCGGATGCTGCAAAAAGTCAGTGCAGAGCAGGGAAACAGCGAGCTGCTTAAAGCCTTAATAGAATTTGAGCTGGGCTCAGAGAGCGCTGGAGAAAAGGTGTTAATTACTGCTGGTTTTAATGCTAATTAAATGTTTCAATTAATGCTGTGTTTGTTGCCAAAATGTGTGTGAGTAATTGACGAACGGCAATAAGGTGTGTGAAGGCATTAAAGAAAGAGACAAAGAGAGACAGAGGGAGCTCTACCTCCTAGATGTGCCAGAGCCTGGAGCAGTGCAGCATGGGAAATTTCATTCATGAGGTGGAAAAAAGAGCTGGAACAGATTCAATACAGCTGTTTTCCATAAAACCGTTCATAGCCTCCATCAAATATAGTGTTTCTGTCTGGCTTCTGCTGGTGGATTATTGGTGTGGACTGTGTACTGGACTGAAGGCAAACTGGATTTTTGACAGCAGAACAATCTAAACATGCAGACAGCTTAACATTGTTTCAACAACTGAGTAAACATGACAGTAAAAAAGACACAAATGTTTACTTAGATTACATATTGAACATTTGACTTAAGGATACCTTCGTTGTTTTTGTTTTAACATGATTAAATGACCCCTCGCAACCAGAGGAAAATATTTTATAGTAAAAAATGCCCTCCCTCATTTCTGATATTTTGCAGTAAAGACAACAGTGTAGAAAATAGGACAGTACTAAACACACAATATGAAAAGCTAAACAAAACACGATAGCTGAAAAAAAAAAAAAAAATCTGTATTCATTCAACATCTTGATTAACAATTCATCCATTAGTTTGTCTCAGAATGGCAGCTATTTGGAAAACTGATCCTTTAGTTCATTTATAAATAGAAAGATTTTTCTGTTAGTTCTAGCTGTGAATATTTTGAAGTAAAGTAGGTTGGTTACAGTGAGTACTTTAAATACATCATTGAACTATTAATCATTTATCTGGGTTTCTTTTTGTGATTCCTTCCATTTTTATTAAGGATTTAATGGTTACTGATTTGCCTTTGTATTATGTTATCGCCTTTATGTTTACAAATATTGCTCTGTTTCTGTACATGAGGCCTTGACTTCAATATATGTAGAAATTAAAATAAAGGTTGAATAGATGACATGAGGATTGTAGGATTTTCCCTTAAGGCTTAGATGCTGCACCTGAGCATTTTTGTGGAGCAATTTAAGTCGAATGAATGCCAGAATGCTTTTAGCCTATTGGTAGTGTAATATAGCCAGCAACTTTATTTCACAAATATGGGGTTATGGTCCAAATTAAGACAGAAGATACATAAATTGAAATTATTTGAAATCCTCACCCCACAGAACCCAGACAGAACCTAGACCCGAGTGAAAAACCTGGAGAGTGAAATCAGCATCAAAGTAAGTTAATAAATATGAGCAAATGGGAGTCATGTGACAGTTTTTGTTAAAGTTGCTGTTAATAATAAATTAAGAAACACTCTTTGGTGCTGAAATCACTGACAATTTTGTAAACAATGCGCAAATAAACGCTGTTTCTTTTCTTCTGTCAGTATAGAGTCGGCTGCTGTTTCATCTCCATGTTGTCAGTGTATTGAGACCACAGGTGTGTGTATTTGTGTGTGTGTTGCCCCTACGGTGATGCAGTGCAGACACAGACAGTCCATCACGCTGAATTATAACCTTACTGAGGAGTCAGTGACGCACCCACAACTGCTTTGTGTTCACTTTGTACACTCACAGTGTGCTGGTGTTTTTGCTTGGCTATACTCTTACGTGTGCATCGTGTGTGTGTATGTGTGTGTGTGTGCACTTGTGTATATGTGTGTCACACTTGCTGCACGCTGATATGAATTCCATCTGACTTGGTATGCAAATCAAAAGACTGTAGGTAGGGTAGTGTTAATCGCCCGGTGGCTTTTTGGGCAGTGAGTGTGTTTTGTGTGTGTGTGAACAAGATTGTGTGCGTGTGTGTGTGTGTGTGTGTCCTTAGGCTTTTGGGATAAGGATGTGAAATTCCAGATCAGCGTTTCGGTGCTGAAGCCCGTAGGCTCCTGTCAATCCTGCTGACACACGCACACACACACACACACACACACACACACACACACACACACACACACACACGCACACACACACACGCACACACACACACACACACACACACACATCTTGCTGTGAGTTTCTGGCTCAGATTAGCATAATTAAGTCATTTGTTGTGGTTGGGGCTGATAAAATCATTGAATTATTCAATACCAGCAATATCAGAGGATGGATAAATCTGTGTGTGTAAAATGTTTGTTTGCATGTGTGCAGGTGTCTAACATCACCACCTCTCAGTCACCCACAATGCACTGCACTCCTGGCAACGATCCGGCGGGCCTAATCAATTGCTCCTCCACCTAACATCACAACAATCCATCACAAACGCACCAACATCCTACATACATTGCCATTAATTTGTTTGCATGGTGGCAAGCTGCAGCTGTTTATATGCAGATGTTCTTTAAAATGTAAAATCAAGATGCTTAAATCATGTTTGTTTCCACATTTGTACACACTGTTCTTCGTCTACCGTACTGGAAAACAAAGCAGCAGGCATCTCTTGGTGTTGCTGTGATAAATTAGCATCAGCATCTTTTGCATTTCTGAAAGCAGTTAGAAAGTTCTTGAACTGAGCACCGACAGTAAAACAAAATGGATTGTGGGGTAGGAGGAGGAGGAGTGTGGTGGTGGGTAAATGTACTTTGAAGTACAGCAGTTGTGCACCAAGGACAATAGGAAGAGTTTGATGAGAGCAGTGAAATGCTGTAATTGTGGGGGTGCAGGGTGTGAGGGTGAAAATGAAACAATGCTCACAGAGTGAAATTACAAGCCGGTGCAGAGGAGGTGTGGGCTTTGTGTACACATCGTTTGGGAACATATAATGAGATTGAACCGCTTGGTGCTCTGCATTAGTGTTTCATCATCTTCTTCGTTTCCATGATGAGATTACGTTGTTTTAACTTTATTGCTGAAAGCTGAGGATGACTCTCAAAGGTTTTAGGTTTGGTGAATTGAAATCAGAGCACACAATCAACCCTTTACCTCAGTGGTTTCTTTCATGTTACAGATTGCATGAGAACATTAGCTTAGCTTAGCATAAACACTGATAGCAGGAGTAAACATTCAGTCAAAGTATGAAATAAATGACAACCACTTGAAGCTGAATAATCAAAAACTTGCTTCTCATTTGGACATTGACTAATGTGGAAAAATGACAAATATATTTTTGACTTGCAGTTTGGGAAGTATCAATATGCCTACATGACAAGAAGAAATTTTGTTTTGTGCAATGATTATACAGCACAATGACACAATAACGTATGATAGAATGACCAAATATTTAGACCAGCCAACCCTGTGCAGAAATGGGATAGTAAGACCAACTATTAATCATATATTACAACATAGTATTTGCTGTGTAAATTTAATTAAGAAATGGCTGCAAATAACCATACTGTACTCAGTCACATTTGTACAGTATATTTGTGTTCAGAATTATTCTGTTCTGTCATGTTTTTTCAACTCCTTGTATTACATGCATATAATTTTTCTGTCTATATCCATGGGTGTGTGATACGTAATGTAAGTCACCGAAAGAACCAAAAATATTGCATTGAAGAGTAATTTGTGACACCACAATGTAAATATCTGAGCATAATTGGAAATGATAGATGTTTTTGTTATTGCCGTAAGTATTGTTGGTTCAATGTCTACTTGCCAAGATCGCAAATTGCATTGCCAATATCACATGACTTGTCCACTGACGATATGTGTTCATTTCACCTGGACTCAGCACAGTACCATTTTCTATATCACTTTCACTAAGGTTCCAAGCAAACTAAATTGCTGTGTTAGTGCATATGTGTGCAGATGATGCTGAATATGTGGCTACACGCTGGTGTCAAAACTGAGCTAAATCGATGGAAGTTCAGCTAATATCATTACGATAAATCCAGCATTGGTAATTTAACAGGGTGCTTGAAAGTCTTAAAATGTATGGAATTTTGAAACACTGTTTTCCAGACCTTGAAAGGTCTGGAATTTTGTGTGAAAGTCTTAGCAAAGTATGGAAAAAAGTTTTTGTCATAGTTGAATTTTAGAGTATGCTCAAAGGCACATAAGATAAGAAATACATGAGGAAAGCATCTAGAAAACTTGATATGATTTCACTAACAGGTCGGTACTGGAATGATTCTAGTGAAACCTGTTTGTGTGATATCCATGCACTTTTGTGATTTTCATATGTTTTGAAAACATTGCTGTCAGTAAAACATAATTTACTGCAAATTATGTATTCATCCATCCATTCATTCATCCATTTATTAAAATGAACTTTTCTACTACACACAACAGGTACAATCTCAACCAAAAAAGTAGGCATGCAAAACTCTTGGGGGAAAAAAAATAGCAGTTTTGAAAAAGTCTGGAATTTTTATTTGGATAAAGAGCCAGCACCCTGTGGAAGTATTTGACACAGAGCATTGATTGTAGAGCAGAGAGATGTGGACAACAAACTATCACCAATATGTGACTGAAAAATACCCATTACTCTACTGTACTTTCTAATACTGTATGTGTGACTGGAAAAATATATGCCCAGTTAAGGTATTATGTGAAGTAAACAGGTCACATTTTGAAGTTTCATTGAACAAGAAATGTCTCCAGAGGAATAATCTTGATTTTGCAATTTGGGCATTTTTCACGAATTTCAGAAAACAAAACTGATTAATCGACTTGTATTGCAAGTCCCTGCTGATTGGGAGTTCACATGGATTCAAGCACTTCAGCCTGAAGCTCAGCCAAGAAGTTGCCAATATTTGTTTGCTGTTATTTTAACTGTTGCATGTTTTGCTTAAGAATCCACCCATAGCTCCTGTGATTTCCTCTGCTCCTTTAGTTTGTGTGTTCCTGAGCTCATCCCTGTTCTTTCTTGTAGCTCAGCTGAGACTGAGCACTCTGGCAGAGAGGTAAATAAGGAGGGTGATTAAGGGGAATGAAGCGGAGCCCTCGTTACGTTTGCGTCGTCTTTTTTTCTAATCAACATTAGTTCAGAGTCATTATTTCTCTGGAGCAATTGAAGCTTCCACACACTCATAACCTCGTCCATTACTCTCTGCTGCCAAGCAGGAGGGAAGAGACCAGAGGAGGAGATGAGGGGAGGAAAGAGGAGAGGGAAGGAGGATGGAGAACAAGTATGTTATTTTGGGATTCAAATGAAAAGCAGTCAAAATATTTGACTTGACTTTTTTTAGTGTTGAAGAACCAAAAATAGGAAAAGATGATACAGAATAGATAGGGAGTATGCTTACTTGCTGCAATCTGCAATATTTTAAGTTTTTTTGTTTTTTTTTCCAGCTAAAATGTATTAATTTAGATTTAATTATTCTGTTATCGTTCATTTAGTTAACCAGTCTGACTCGATGAGTGTACTGTAGTTGATGTCTTAGGAAAGATTATGACTGTTCCTTTTTTTAACTGCCCATTATGTTGCATCACTAATAAATACTTTTATATTAACAGTGATCAAATGACTAGACATAAGACTGTATTGGATGTATATTGTTTTATCAAGCCCACAACATTTTAGTATGTTTTAGAGGGGTGTTGTTCCATAATTTCAATATTGATTTTTATCACTGGTTTCCAATTGAATTAAACTTGTTTTTAATTGTTTTGATTTATCATCTATTCTGGCAGGAACATTTCACATAGAATTCCAGTTTACTGAAAATTGTACAAAAAAAAACCCTCCAACCTGGAACTTTGTTTGAAATATTTACTTTAAGAATTGACCACAAAGCAGTTAGATTTATGAACTTTTTCCTTAACCGAAAATGCCAGTACATTCTTTTAGTGAAGAAATGACTAATGGGTTATATCTTTTCTCATCCATGGAAAAAAATGTTCATTCATCCATTCATTCATCCGTTCATTCATTCGTTCATTCATTCAGTTTTTCATTCAGGGTTGCGGATGCTAAATTGCAAATAATTTTTTATCCATTCTGGATTTTAATATATATTTAATATTGCATCGTTCAACTGAGGATTGATTTGAATCAGAAAATACAGATCAAGCTCAGATGTAAAATTGTTCATACCACGTCTTCTGCACCAAATGACACACAACATTAGCATCTCTGTCAACCACAGAAGTAGGAAACATAAGTAGGATTGTGTTGCCAGGTGTGCGATTTCAGCAAGTGTGAATGTAAATATTTCAGTATTTTTTGGCTATTTTTTTTGGAATTTGAGAGAAGACAGGGAGATGACAGCAAAGGGTAGATAGATGCTCTCAAAGGCTTATTCAGAGATCCTTTCCTTTCCTTTGTGGCCATAAATCTCCACTAAAAAGAGCATAACTAACTTAGCCAGACTTACACTGATAGGTTAATTGGTTAATCTAAATTGCCTGTAGGTGTGAGTGTGATTGGTTGTTCGTGTCTATATGTCCAGGTTGTTTTTGAAAATGAGAATCAGTTCTCAACTAACTTACCTGGTCAAATAAAGGTTAAATAAAATAAATAAATGACTTTGCTCCTGATAGTGAAGAGCAATAACTTCATGTGGAATTTAAATGTAAATATAAGTGATTTTAGGCTATTACAGTAAGCACTTAACCAATGATTTCATTTTCTGAGGACAGCCTTTAGTCGAAACTGGCTTTGAGTCTAATAATCACAACTTTTTATATGAATAATGCAGCTATGAACACATCAAGATGTTGCCTTGACATTCAGAAGAAGTGAAGTCTGAAGTTCACGCTGAGTTGAGCTGTGTTTGATCCTGTGAGAGGAGACAGAGAAAAGGAGGAGGGAAGGTGAATGACAGGACAGAAGCAGAGTGAATCATGTAAAGGAGAAAAATATGGACATGGAGCAGGAAGGAGAAAAGAGGTGCATGATGAAAAAGTGCAGAATTAGACATCCTCCTGTGTGTGAAATCTGCAGGTCAAGAATGACAAAACGTGTTTTAGTTGAATTATGAAAAGACAAACTGTAAAGGACCACGCATCCTCTCATCCCGTCATTCTGCCTGGCTCATTCCTCTGAGTTTCCTGATCCTCTTTCAGCATCACTGAATTTGAAATTCGAATATCAAATCACACTGCAAATCACATGGAATCAGCCGTCCAATCAGAGCAGCTGGTGGATGGAGGTGGAACTGGAGGCAGACACACAAAACGGAAAAATAAAACACTGTTGTGAGCTGCCACTTTAAGGAAACAGTAACAGTAAAGTAAAAAAAAAAAAAAACTTTAGCAGCAAAACTAATAATTGCAAAGCAGCCAATTAAATTGTGCGGGAGAGATGAAACCGCTCATATTTCCCCTGGTAATTTCATGCTCTAAACTCGCTTCCGTGCGCACATAAAAAGAGGAGAGAAAATATCATTTCAGAAGCTGACAGAACTCATTGTTCGTGGAATTTTAAATTCAAAAAAGTTAATAAAGGCGAGTGCGAGATGAAGGGAATTTGCATTTCTCAGATTAACAGCATGTAGAGCAGCGGCGGCGCGCGCAGCCTCGGGTCATCATTTAAGAAACCTTTGCATATTTTATTTAAGAGTGGCCCGGTTTGGAGCGTAATAAGACAGACAGATAATGATTAGAAGGTCGGGCCTGCAGGGCACAGCCGGGCTGGGCGCTGTAACGCTCTAATACCCAACACACACACACATACACACACATGCACTTACAGAGCACAGCACAGCCTATGCTGGCTCCTCTAATTGGCTGCTGATGGTTTATGAAATGTTTTCCAAAGGTTTTATTATTGTTGTTGTTGTTGTTGCTTTTATTGCTTTCATTATTTTAATGGAGGTTCTGCTCATGAACGCCAGTTTAGCTCAGAGCCACCTGGTTCTGCTAGCATGCTCCTTTTTAATCAACGCATCAAGCCCAAAATGGTCCAGAGATGTCATGTCACAGCTGCATGCTAACGTACAGTCACACTGTAGGTCAGCTGGGGAGTCAGTGGATAAACTTCACAGACAGGACCCAAACACGTGAAATAATATTCAATTCATGCTGGCATTAATAGAAGGGAAATCCTCAACTAAACCAAAACCAAAGACTAGCCTCTAATGCATGTGTTGATCCTCATACATTTGGACGTCTTCAAGCCAAGGAATATTTAATGTTTTTATATAATGTTCACTTTAATAGGGAACTGACAACTAAGGCTGGACAATAAAACAATCTCAAAATGGGATTGCAATGAAATTTATGTTGCTAATGATCAATTTTAGACACAAATTGATAATTTGGGAAGGCTACCCAGTACACTGATGGATAAGTGTTTGCATCAAAACAATAAAAAGAACATACTGAGAGTCTGGATTGCAATTTTGTTGTCATGTGAAGGTGGACTGTTGCTGTCTATGGCTGTCTGTGAAAGGGTAGGAACCTCTCATGGTGTATTCAGGTGCAAAATAAACTCTTAAATCTGCAGCTGTGGCCAAAAGCTTATGTAGTGACTTTGCAGATTTCCAGATGCTTTTGAGTATGCCTCATAAACTGAGAAGTCTGTACTAAAATGGCTATGGACATTGTTTAAAAATGAGAGCGTTTTTTTCTTCTACTTTTTTTTGTTTAGGTACATGCATATCTGTCATGACACTGAGAATATGAAAATGCTGCTATTTGTTGATATTCTATGGCAGTAATTCCCAAACCTTTTCAGTTTAACAACCAGGGGAAGTAATTTGGTGGCTACTTTGCACCTGAACTTACAAAAGATACATTTTGTCTGTCTTTTTTATCTTGTTGCATCTTTTACATTATTTTAATCATTTTACATATTTCGCAGTTTTTTTTTTCTTAAATTTTTTGTCTTGTTGCATCTTTTACCTGATTTTTTTCTCTTGTTGTCTCTTTTGTAACAGAGGCTTCTCTGCTTTTGACACAGCTTTGGTGAGGTGAACATAAACACTTGTCTTTTGTACTGATATTTCAGTTTCCTCTGTGTATTAGTGACACAATAAAAACAACTTCTTTTGATCCCAAGCCTACGTTTTGGAAACCTAATTCTTTACTAGGGATGGGAATTGATAAGAATTTAACAATTCCGATTCTATCATTGATTTTGCTTATTGATCTGATTCCTTATCGATTCTCTTATCGATTCTTATTGGGTGAGGGAATAAAAGAGTACAAACGGGTGTGTTTGCATTAACTGTCTTTTATATTTCCATCTCTGCACAGAAAATCTAACATATACAATATGTACAAATAATAAAAACAGATGACGCCGGGCACATTTTGACTCGGGCCGTCTCCTGTTGTTGTGCACCTCATTTTCTTTCCCCCACCTTCGGAAACTTGTATTTGAGGGGTTATGACGTTTCTTGCCCACACCGGAACTGGGCCCGGATGACGGCCTGGTGTTCACTCTGCCGCTAGATTCCCAAGCGCCGCTAAGTAGCGTATCAAATACGTGACATTCCCGTAAATGAATCACATGCCATGTGGACAAATGTTTGAACATATTGGAGGGATTCCACCCTTTAGAAGAAATAGAAGCTTTGCAAGTGTTACCAGATGGCCCTGGTGTCATCGTTTTAGACCGCTTTTGCCTCAGTGCTATGTTGGCTAGGTTCTGACCAAAACAATGCAGCGTACATGTGACGTCATCGCACATGCGCTACGAGGCGGAATCGATAAGCAGAATTGTTAAGCAGGCAGGCAAACGATTCCAAGGAATCGAGCTACTGGGAACCGGTTCTCAAAAAGAATCAGTTCTCAATTCCCATCCCTATTCTTTACGTTTAAGATTTAGGTAATGAACCTTCTTTCTTCAGGCTTCAGAATAGAATACTGTACTCACCTGACAGCTTTATGGATAATATATAATGTAAATATTGAAAGAAATTACATTGTAGTCTTATTTTTTGCACCGTGAAACAAGATTGAGCAGGTCATTCATCACTACATGATTAGACAGAACCCACTTTGAGTTCTGAAGGTGAAGAATCTTGTATTTCAATCTCCAAAAAAGATGTTTTTTTCCAAATGAATATTAACACAAGGATGCTTTTCAGTTCCTAAAAACTTTTAGAAAAACACAAAGTTACTGAGCATGTGAGGGACCTGGTTATACTGGTGGATGAGTTGATAGTTAGTAAATTTAATGAAATTATCAAAACATGTTTCTCAGAACCATGACAATATTGTGATTTTAATCAGCTTCTTGTCCAAAATTGTAATTTCTCAGTTGTAGATGTTTGTAACCAAGAAAATGTTGTAAAGCACCATTTTTTTTTTGTTAATGAAAACGCAGAAGTTTAACATTTTCTAACATATTTCAGCGTCTATGTGAAATACTCCAGAGCAGAGCCGATACCTTTGTTCCGTCTTTGGCACCGTAACATCTGGATAGAAGATTAAGAAGTCAGATCTTTGTTAGGAATACAATACAACCTCCACTGTAACTACAAAGAAAAATCATCATTAAGAGTAATGTCACTGACTTTCTACTGAGGTGCAACAACACAGTAACGATTGTTCTTTTTTTGTACTGTTGTATCTCTATCTGGAGATGTGAATCAATGCATGTTTTTGCAACAGAGGTGTTTGTGTTTGTGTGCATGTGTGTGTGTGTGTGTTTCCATGCCTTTGGGGGTGTCAGTATAATGATAGTATCTCACAGGCCCCTCCATGGGTTTCAGGCCTTATTATCAGAGCAGGTAAAGTAATTTCTCAGTTAGACCAATGTTCCACACTAATTCTTCCTCTGTGTGTGTGTGTGTGTGTGTGTGTGTGTGTGTACCAGCATGTGAGTGTGTATTTTCTATGTGTGCACACATCAAAGCAGCAAAGAGAGATGAGGCAGATAGTATTTCTCTGATTAATTTAGTCATTTGGGATACTCTGTTAACTGGATTACACTCAGATGTGTTGATATGGCCACATGGCCCTGGGTTCTGTATGTGTGTGTGTTCATCTTTGAGCACATGCACATTTGTGTGCATCTAACAATTATTAGGGCTGTGTTTTTATCTACTTGTGAGGTCCAGTGATTCAACACTGACATTTGAAGACACTTGTGAATGGGAGAGCTGCTTTTAGAGTCACAGTTTGTGTGAACACCATCTGTGGATACAATGGCTGTTTTTCCAAACCACTAATTGTACTGCTCTGCTTAAAAAAGTCAGGTAAAGTGGCATTCCTCAGCTTTTCAGAGGTACTACGTAGGTCTTATTTGGACGTTGAGAGGCTCTATAGTGAATATGTTTAGACCTTAATATTGTGCAGCATTGATTCATTACCATATCCCTTTTAGAGCCAATAAATGGCTGTAACTTGCTTAGGGAAGATTCAATAATAATTCAGTTGGAAGTTTCAAATATCTACTGTATGTTCTACTTTCTAAATTAAAAAAAAATCTTATAGGTTACACAATAAAAAGACATGGCATTTGTACAGTAAATGCATTCATTGTGAGATAAATGTAGAATATTGGCTTTAAAGCAACCAAATGAAATTGAGGTTCTCCTGAATCAGATGATGTTTGACTATAGAAATACTTTATTCACCAAAAAGTGAATAAACTAGTGGCTACAAATCACAAGCTGTTCTGGGACTCTGGGGTTAAATGAATCATTTGTTATCTGAAGAGACATACAGTTGCAGTCAATTTAGGTTGACAGGTTGTTGTGTGTTGCAGAGTAATTTGCATGTATCATTCATATGCAACTGCATGTATGTTTGGCTCTAATTTTACACTGAAGTTTTTAAAGAATGGAAATTTGTTGATGCTGTTGATGCAGTAAATTATTGACTGACATTGTATTGCATTTGTTTTCCACCAACACAATCACTAACTTGATTTGCTTACTGGGATGTTCTCGTATCAAACTTTTTTATGCTGGCATTTTAAGGTTAGGAAGTCACACCAGGGCTTGATTTATTATTTATTAGAAATCAACTCTTGCGTAAGTCATTTGTATCACCACAATACTATGCTTTACTGCAATATTGTATTTGTTCAGTTTTATATTAACTATATGTGCTTTATCACATTTAAATATTTTCCTGTTTTATTTAGAGTTTCCATATAAATAAAAAGCTCATGAGATAACAGTTGTGACACTGATGAAAAGTTATTCCTCCATGTTTTTTCTCTCTTCTTCTGTGGCAGTTGGCAAATCAGGTTTGAGGTGTATTACTGCCACCAACTGTCAAGCCATCCTCCTTAAAACTTTTTAACTTGTGAGGCAAGTAGATTTCTGAGATCACAAGTAATCTCTCTCCAGTTTTCTACATAGTAATGGGTGGCTCAAATAGTTATTACATATCCTAGAAGTATAGATAAAGACGCAGTGTGATGCAGACAATGCGATTGAATTATGAGGAAAAGGATTAACTGCACCTCATGAAAGTATTTTTTTTAATTTTGGGGCATTTTGATGTGTTATTATACATGCAGTAGAGATAGATAGAAAGGTCAGTGGAGAAGAAGAGGGGATGACATGTAGAAAAAGGCCCAAGGCTAGAATCAAACCTACGCCTATGCAGTAAGGCTGTAGTCTACCAGGTGAGCCTATAGAGGTATCTATGTTTTATTTATGTAATGTTTATCCAAGCTGGTCATACGATACTGGGATTGAAAAGATGCTGCTCTTTATATAACAAGTTATTATTGTGTCACTTTTGAAAGTCAGCTGAATGTGTAATGGAGGTTGTAAATAGTCTATACTTGGAAATAAATTATGAAAATGTTGCCATGTGCAGTAATACAGAAATGTCGAGCATGCTGCACAATGAGATCCACCAAGAATTGTTGTGCATTTGAATAGTTTATTGGTGAGTCTCATGCTTTGACCACAACAATACAGATGCTTTTCTTTATGCATGGGTGTCTTATTTTGTATCTCAAAATTAAGAGTTTTTAGAATGCTTTCCAGAGTGAAGATTCTAGTTTTTGTGTGTTTGTATGGACAAGGAAAATGAAGAGAGTGGTGTCACCCACTTTGTCACCCAGACCCAGTTTGTTTATACGGTTGTTGCTTTGTGACGTCAACTGGGACTAATAAAATATTCTGATTCTGGTTGTGAACATCCACTTGAAACTGCATGGTTAGCACCAACACATTTGGAGATACACGTACTGGTCTTGAGGCAAAATCATACATAATGTAAAGAATACACTTTGACAACCTGGACCAACACTTAAAGTAAATTAAGCTTGTAACTTGTTGTTGCTGCTCAACTTTCTCTATATCTGCTTCAAGCAATATTTTCTATTGTGTCCACAGCTTAAAATCCAGTGAAAGTAATGGTTTGTCAGAGCCTTGGTACTGGTTTGTAGTTGTTTTTGCAATGTGTTTATACAGAAATACAAGTTGTGTTAACAGCTTTTTTGTCTCTAAACAGATGGGGAAAATACACATTTACAAGAATACATGTTAGTGTTTGACAAGCAACTGATTGATTAATAATGAATGAAATAATAGTGAAGATCTATACCTATATACTGCCATGCAATCCTCTCCTAGCTCTTAAAAACTAAGGAGGACCAGGAGTCAAGATTCTCCTCTGAGCTGTGGTGCCAAAGTCCTGTATTTTGCTAGAAAAATCCAGCTGGAGTTACAATTTAAGTCACTTATGAAGATAATTTCTGGAAGACATGGTTAAGAAGTAATGAACATCCATTTGTCAGTAAATGTGTGAAAACAATTGTTGCATGTATGTTTGAGTTAACATGAAATGTTGAGATGCATTGTGACAGGCAACCCGCGAAATGTAAAGAAAAAGAGAGACAGATGTATGTGAATACGTGAGAGTGAGAGAGAGAGAGGGAGAGGGAGGGAGGGTTGGGATAACAGCGAGGGGCAGAGAGACACCGAGAAGGAGAGAGAGAGAGAGACGATGAAGTGGCCAGAGGGCAGTGTGCATTAGAGTAAGAGCCTGATTGGCTCTGACCTTCCTCACAGCCAGCTGTCAGCCTCTTAGATACACACACACACCCTCTCACACACACACACACACACACACACACACACACACACACACACACACACACACACAGTGTACAGCACACAGCCTGTTACGGCCCTGCAGGCTCTGATTACCATATCAGCACCGTCTCATTTGCATAAATCCCAGCACTCTTAATTAGGCTTCATCTCTCTCTTCCTCTCTTTACCTCACTCTCATTTTCCACTCTTTCCCTCTACTTTTCTTCCTCTCTCTTCCTCTATTTGCTTGCAGATATGGGCTGGGGTTTAGGGTTAGAATTAGCAGATAGGAGGGTCCATGACTCCCAATTAGTTTAGTGCTGATTAGCCTAATGACAATTTCACTTCATCTACATGTATTAGCACACCATATTCTTGACTACTTCTGTTCGCATAAACAGTATCTGCAAGGAATTTTCTCTTTCAACTTCTCTCTTCTCTCTTTTTTTATATATTTTTTCTTTATTTTACAGGTGTTACGGTCAGAAAGGACAATCAGCTAATTATGGCTAGAAGTAAACTCTTGTCCCAGCGGTAAATTAATGTGCAGAGCCATTCAGCACCAGCCATTTACCTCCATACAGCCAGGCTAGGGCAGAAAAATGTTATGATGTGCAGTTATGTCATCTTGGGTTACATAAAGGCCACTAGAGATGAAAAAAAAAAACCCAGTATGTAAAAGTTTTATTTACAGGTAAAGGTCCTTAGTTTAATTTCTAATTGAGCAAAGGCAGATGCATGTGCAACAAGTTTCATTTACAGCTTCTAAACTCAAACAGTGGAACTTATAATAAGCACTTAAGGATGTATTATTATATGAGCTGTAACTGAACAGCTTTGTCCTGGCACCATTTCAGAAATGTAAATTTGTTAAACTCTTGCGCTCTGTAAATAGAAACAAATAAAGCCAGTGTAGTCACAAATCAAACCTAACATTTACATAATCTACATCAACCTTCAGAAGATATTTGAGCTGTTTAGTTGTGAAATATCATCTTAGGAGCCTTATAAAGAATTACAATAGAACTGCAAATGGACTGATAAATGTTATCTGTTTAAGGTGTGATTGTGTCCTTAGATGACTCTGTGCATGTAATTCCAAATATATAGTTGATTTTTACTTTTACACAGCTAGTAGTCAATGAAGTAGCTTAGCAAAACAAAGAACTATATAATTAGTGTTTACAAAGAAGTGCATGTGCAGTTTTAAATCAGAACAATTAAACCGTGATTAATTATAAGTATTAATTATAAGTATAAGACTCAGCAGCATTACCTGAAAACCCTTGAATATCCTGATGTCTATCATGTTACACTCACAGCTAGGAGTGTGACAAAACATCAATATGGCGAGCTATTGTGATATTTAATCACACAATGTATTATCGATTCGATCTGGTCACGCATTGCTTTTTAAAAATTATTATTAAAATATAGCCGTTATAAACTTCATTCATTGTTCCTCCTCACGCAGTGGGTGAAAATTGGGCCGAGGTCATAGAGGAAGAAAAAACAAACACCGGCGCTAATATGGTGGACTCAAGTGGTGAAGTTAAACTGAAAGATGCGCCAGCATCGTTGAAATCAAAAGTTTGGACTCACTTTGGCTTTTATAGTGTGGATGGGACAAAGCTGGATGAGGACTTTATGGTATGTAAGAACTGTGTCATGAAAATACGATACACAGGTGACACGACAAACATGCACAGCCACCTATTTTTTTTGCTATGTTTCTACGTATTAGATTTGATCTACTTGAGAGACATGTGATGTCATGTTTTCTGAATGAGTTTCAAATAATGTCACTGTTTGTCAGACACCTAAAAGAACAAATCCTGTTTACAGTTATGTTGCACAAACTGTCATTGTTTTTGTACTATTGCTGTTTGTACTCTGGCTAAATTATGCTGCAAAATATAAACTAAGAAATGTATTGTTTTGTTTTTTGTTTTTTTTTATAAACACACGGATATATCATAGGTTATTAAGAGCAATATATCAATAATCGCCGTATTGCCACATCGAGATATCGTGATCGTGAGCCGTGTATTTCGTATCGTATTGTGCCATGAGGTACCCTGAGATTCCCAGCCCTACTCGCAACTCTAAATTTAAACTGGCAAATATGCATCTGTGGTTGCAGTTAAGAAGGCTGAAGCCAGAAAGATCATAACAAATATAATAATAGTCACTTATTTAATGAAAACCTCAGTAGCACTACAACCTGAGAAGACTTCTAGAAGATTTCTAAATTTAGGAAAGAAGCAGACAACCAAGGGGAGTATGCTTCTTCCATTAAACTCTACACTACACTTCAGTGTCATAATAATAATTCAAAGCATTGCACATTAATGCTTTATTTAGTTTTAATTAGATTTTTAACAAAAATCAATCAGTTGACAGTTTAAAGCAGATTCCTGTGTTCAGCTTGGTTTGTGAATGTAGGGGCACAAATGAAAAAAGGTCTGGGGGAACTAAATCATTCAGCTTTGGTGCCTCACTAGGCCTGAGGCGAACCTGGTCTGCAGACCTCCACTATGTCTGCCCCAGGGTTCGTTACATCACCCGAAAGCCCACGAAGACCAACGTGAACTTCTGAAGCAAGTTATGAGCCCAACGCAGAGGTCTAAGTAGGATGTAGAAGGACTGAGACTTGGACATGTGGTGAAGGTTCAAATATATCTACGTCATTTTGAGCTGTGATACACAACCAGATGGTTTTTGGGGGTTCAGTGTGGAACTAGGGGGCACTCTTGGAGGCTTTTGAACCCCCTAACACTGAATTCTGTGTGTGTACACCGTATATGTGTGTTGTTGAAGGGAGGTGTGTAGGGGGGTTAAACACAGCTATATTCTGTAGATAACAGGATTAGCTGGGAAGCGGATAATAAGTTAGCATTTCCTCCCTGCGGCACTCTCTCCTCTCTCTTCTCTCTAATCCTGCAGCTTTGATGTCCCTGCTCCCATCAGGTATCTGGGCTGCTCTGGCCCCGGGGCCCCGGGGCCTCCAAATGCTCAGACACTGCTGTGTGTGTGTGTGGATGTGGGTGTGGATGTCTGCCTGTCTATGTGTGTGTGTGTTCAGTGTCCTCATTAGTTCTGCCTGTTTACTAAAGTTGGCTTCTTGGGATGAAATCTGCTGTGCGGCTGCTCTGCCAGAGATCTGCTCACTATTTACAACCTTCTCTCTCTCTGCCAGGGTCTGACCCAACTGAAAACTGATGAGGCATCTTATTCTGGGCATGAAACATCTAAGTAACAACAATAAGTCAACAGAAAATAACAGTTTTGTCAGCAAACCAATGGGCAGATCTAGAGCCTTAGAAGAAACATTGAGATCTCTATTGGCACCAGTATCCCTACTTCATAATGTTCTGTAAAAACATGCTCTTATGAGTTATTAAACCAATATGCTATTATATTAGACCTGTGTTTGGTACTTGCTTTTTGATAACCATTTAAATTATGTGAAGAGAACCAAAGGTTTTCCAATCAATGTATATATGAATAATGTCTCCAAAACCGACTTTTTGTATAGCTTTTCCAGATAAAGAATAACAACCCTGTTTTTGCACAAACTTATTAGGGAACCTGTACCTCTTAGAAGTATTCATACTGAAGCTGGAGGTGGCAAGCAATGAAATTTCATTACAAAGGTTTTCAATTCACTGTTACAAACGGCTTTTAACTGGATGCAACAACATAAAAAGCAACCCATGTGTATTTTCACTTTTCCACCAACAGGAATTGATCATTTGTTTTACTCTTTTTCTAAATTAAAGTTAGTAAATTCTAAACCTATACATACAAATATGCACAAAATGCTTTGTAATATACACATCCTGGCCAAAAAAAGTACCACACTAGGAATTTATTGGATCGCCTTTTCATTTTTGGACATATAACATTGTAGAGCCCAGACCTGACCAGCTGAACCACCCCAGATTTTAACACTGCCCCCACAGGGGCATAGACACTAGGCATGATGGGTAATCACTTCATCTACCCCTATTCTCACCCTGATCCATCGCACTGGAACTAGGTGGGAACTTTTTTGGCTGTGGAATGTACCTAAAAAGCTATTTAATTATCTAGAAAAAAATATTATTCCACTAATAGTGTTGTCCACATGCACCTTTGCTGTTTTACATCAGTGCCCTAACATGTGAGAAAATGTGAGAAATGACATGTTAGACTATCAGCCTTCTCTGTGTCAAAATATAATGTCTGATTTCTTCAACCATTTCCTCTTTCATTCCTTTAATTGCTGTCTTTTTAAAGTCTGTGTTGTGGTGCTTATTTACATATCTAAGGCATCCAAGTCTTCCATAATATTTTAAAATACAAGTGTTTCTTCTCCTAAAGAGAATGTTTTTGTGGGGGTTCTTTTGATCATGTGCCTTTGTTTCAGCCTTGCAGACTGTCCTTAGTCTGTGTACAACACACAGAACTGACCATAAAACATCAAGAGGCAGTGTGTTTCAAACTAAAACCCCCAGCTGAGATGAATATTCCCAATCTTCAGAATACTTATGTTTGCCTATGTTTACTTCTTCATTTAAGGTTTGCTTGTTTGTTTACTTTTGTGGATCATATATTTGTATTTGTGGATGATGCTTATTGAGGTGAGATTCCTTCTGAGAGCCTTGAGGGCTTTTTTAATCTCACCTGCACACACTGGTCTGTTTTTACATGTGCAAACGAATATCAAAAAATAGAAAAAATATCCAAAGATATACCCAAATGATGTTGGCACATCCTACAAGTCTTCAAAATCAGAAAAAGCTACAGTCACAGAACATCCTAATTTGGAATAATATTCTGTTTATATGATGTGTTAGATTCATATTCTTGTCATATTCAGAATAATATATTATTGTGTATGTAATGGTCGTCATTAATGGTCTTAAAAGTGATGATGGAAAGCACTGGATAACAACTTAGAGCCTTATTCCTTCCAAATGGAGAACTTTATTGGGTCATCAGGCATAAGAAAAGTTCACCCTTTTCTACTTTAAAAAGGTATACTTCTGCCTGTTACACTCTGAGTCTGAGATTGGAATAATTCTACTGTTTATAGTTTTCATTGCAGAGTGTTTTTGTAATATTGTGGCGACTAATACATCTTCAAGCTCCAAGATTTGACTTTGGGGTCTTTCTTTGATGCACCACAGGGATGTAACTCTGTCAGTGGTCTGCACCTTTACATCTCTGTTCAGTGGAATATCTACCTTGACTTCTTACTATGATAAAAACACACCTGAACATTAGCAAAATGCCCATTAATGATTAGCTCTGCAAAATGATCATGAACCATTATCTTTTCCCGACATAAAGTTATAGGTTGAGTTTGTAGTTGTCGAGCTGTTTATAAATGTGCAGTGCTTGAATGTGTGCGGGTCTATATCTATCTTTGTGTGTGTGCAGTGGGAGGGTAGAAATTGAGTCTAGGAGTGTGTGAGTCTAATTAAAACGATGAAAATAATTACTGATACAAGCTGACAGACAGCCTCGCCCTCAGACATCCTCAGTAATTAGTTAATTAACCAAACGCAAATTAGCAGCAAGAATTAGTCAGCCAGGCTTAACAGAGAAGATGGTGAGCCCTCCTCTCGCTTTCTGCCTTGCTACTCTCTGCTCCGCCTTTGCTATCAGAGTGTGTGTGTGTGTGTGTTTGTGTGTGTGCTTGCAATGCTACACTACACTGTTTTTAAAAAGTTAGAAATAGGGCACGTCTGCTGTATTACACTTTATCACTTCTTTCCATGACACAGGCTGAACATAATATGCAATATTTTATGCCTAAGTCAATTCATTCAAATTAAAAAGTGATTTCAGGATAATGAGGCAGTATTTTTGCCTAAAACAACAAGGATACGTGGAGAGAACGTTTGCATCTGTTCCCCTTCAAAATGCTAATTTAAAAATTTGAGACACTTTTTTCAGAAACTTGAAGTTTAACCATAAAGTTATCAAGGGCAAAGCAAATAGCTACAACTATATTTAACAGATATACGAGGAAAAAATAATCATACTGCCTTATCAAATGACCCAAACAAGCCACTATGGTTCCTCTAAAGCCCTGCAGGTCAGAAGAGAAACCCCTTGGATCTACCACACTGAAGTCAAAATGATTATATGAGCAGGAATGAATATTCGCCCACTGTTGGCTCCAGCGGGCGAGCTGAGACTCAGTGCTTGAAGCGGCTGGTATCCCTCTTGTTAACACTCACTTTGACTCGCCTGTGGCTCATTTAAGGAAGATCTGAGATCTGAAAACAATGCTCCAACTGCACAACAGCCCTTAGTACCAACTCTGTCATGCCATATTCACTACTGTATCTGTGAATGTGAGTCAAGGATATGCTCAATTTAGTTTTCATTATATCAACATTTATCAAATATTATTGTGTAGAATGTCAAAACATGCTAATTTTATAGCTCCCCACAGCCATAGATTATGTAGTTAATTTAACCAGTGTGGTGGAAATGTATCCAAATATCTGAAACCTACAATATTCACTTCACTAAAAGTATGAAACAACATAATATCCTTTTTGAAAAGTATCAGCCAGCAATAGTCTGTTTATCACCTACAAGATAACCAGAGTGATTGTATTTGTGGAAGTTTTTTTGTTAATTTACATTAATATGAAATTAGTTTACAGGCACCAGGACAGACTAATATGTTGATTTCTATCCGTTATTCATTTTCATAAACATACATTCATACGTACATACATACATACTTTATGCCTTGGGCCAGGTTCAAGTTGGAATAAATACATTATTAACAGAAGGGGCTCCTACTCTTACCATTAAAACTGGGGGTGATTAACTCTTTTAAATGTCAAGATGGTTATAAAGCAATGCAGTAACGTGATCAAGTCTAAAGACTATTCGCTTAAAGGTTGTGTGAGAAACTTTGTCTCCTGGGAAAAGACAACTGAGTCAGCACACAGGCCAACAAGTGAATCACAGTAAACACATTGAACTCTGCCATATGGATGAATTTTGTAGAAAGCTAAGACATGCATTACCTACTGTAGTGTCATACTGTATACTATCATGTTTAGCTCACCATTAAAATGCAAAAAAAGGTTTTATACAACCATTGTATTTATTTCTGGGGAGTTTGAACCTGTTGACCACATTTTTGATGGTCAACAACTCCAAAACACGAAGCTTTATAGGGAATAATACATGCATTGTGGTTCTATGAAAATAAAAAGAACATGGATAATTACCACCAAGCTGAAGTTATTTTGCTCATACTTGTCATCTTTGAGATGGCTGAAGGCACAGAAGCTACAAACAAAAAGGCAATTTGCAATAAATATACATATGTAGCTGTGCATAGTTACATAAATGCATTCATGCATACTTGCATACATTCAGAGATGCATACATATATACTGTATATGCGTACATGCATGCAAACTTATGCACATAGTTATATACATATGCATTTAAAATGTATATACACATGTGCGTACACAGATGGAACAATGAATGTGTTTTTTATTGGGCACAGGAACACATTCATGCAAGATTTGAGTGTGTTTGTGTGTGTGCATGCTTGCTTGTAGCTTGAGGGAAAAGGAGCCATGTGCACATTCAGGTCAGAGCTGTCAGTCATGCCCAATCTGTTAGGTGTGTGTGTGCACTGACTCAGAAGAGTAACCTAAAACCAGCTATAGTGGTATAGCCACTAGGAAAGTTTCTACTCTGTCCATTACCACAGAATGATTTTTCTCACGCTTCCCTGAAATACATTAACCAATACTGCAGTCGGTCAAAAATACCTAAGTTGTGTCCATGTTTTTTTTCTTTTCATGTGAAATGTTTTATCAGAACAGATGAGTATTGCACTTCACTTGAGTGGGTAAAAGAGAAGGAAGAAAGAAGATGTGCAATTTATGTAGCAAAAAACATCTATAAATCTGTCTATATACTCACCTCCTCTGTGGGTTTGATATGCAACTGAGAAAAAATTGTAACTTGCTTGATTTAGGATACTTTAAACATACTTGAATTCTAATTTACTCTCAATTTTTTTGTATATGCACCATAGAGGGACAAGTTATCACGTAGTTTATTTTTATAACATTACACCCTTTAAATGCATATGAACACAGAAGATAGCAGCTGTAACACTGGATTCTCTGCAATTATTCTACAGTTTTTTAAACTTATATTGCGAGGTGAATATACAGTATATTTGTACTATGTATGTTTGTATATAAAATAATTTATGGGTACACTGAACACAGAGGCTGGGGTTTGGTGACCCTCCACTGCAGATGGTCATGTAGGGATTATTTGTCACTATTGATTATTTAGCCTACAAAGATACACCAGAAATTCAATTTTAACTCATTTTTATTATTGTTTTGGAATACTCTGACAAATTTATTTGTCATTTTGCCATGAGGATTTGTTGGACTGAATAAAAGATTTAAGGAAACATCTACATTACACTTTTAGTTCACATCCCACTTGTATCTTTTGTTTGTTTCATACCCCCTCTTCCTTTTTTTCCGATCTTTCTCACCACCCTCCACTGTGTATCGCTTAGCAAAACTAGAGTCAGTATAAAACAGTCTGTAAACAGAGCTCTTTCTCTGGCGGGAACATCTCACTGTGTTTCCATTCGCTAAGCAGCCAGCAGCCACAGAGCTGGCGCAGTGGGATTCAAACTTTTACTCCAGGGACCCTCACTGGAAGCTCATCTACCAAAAACACAACACAAAAATACAAAGTAATAATTTTTGACAGCAGCTAAAAATATGAGAAACAACCCCAGGGGAGTGTGTGTGTGTGTCAATATTTTTTCTAAACTGGATGGAAATGATTTCCTTTTTCTGTTTTAAAATGTAATTTTTCTTAACTTTTAAACAAGGCTAGACACAAACATTGTCTAAATTACACATTGTGTCTTGTGCTGCATTATGCAGCACACAAACAATAATAAATACACTAGAAATGTGATGAAGAGCTTGAAGCAATGGTGGGAGAGAAGAGAGTGTGTGACTTGTCACCCACCTGAAGAGTTACACCTCCACCAGTTTAGCCTGAACATGGCTGTATAATCACTAAATATGAAATCTGTTCTGAGACTTTCTGTTATAATTACAACTAAGCTGTTGACTGTTGACAAAAATCTATTGAAGTTAGAAACAGAAGTAACAGCTATGACACTACACAACATAAACATTTCCAAAATATCAACAGCTCCTCTACTTTGTACGTGTCTCTAAGCAGATTGGAAGAATATGTTTTACATTGTCTGTCCTGTTCTGAATGTATTATGTTGCTGTGAAGAAACGTATTCACCTGAACTCAGCAATGAAATGACTAGATTTAGGTTGTTGAAGGTTAAAGGTTAAATTCACTGTGACCTCACAAAACAGGTTTTTGGCTATAACTCAAGAATTCATATGCTAATTATGTAAAAATTTCACATAAATGTGTAATAGCGTAAAGTAATGGCTTGATGACATTTTAGATAAAAAAAGCAAAGGTCATCTTCATTGTGATATTATAATGTTGTGTAAAAACACTTTTGTGGCCATTATTCAACACCATAATTCAGGAATAGAAGGTCAGATTGTGGCCATATGTTACATTTGGTCGGAAACTGAACTGGTGGGAAAAATTCCATAATTACCTCTTGGCATATTGTAACTCACCTGGTCTGGACATGAGACTTCTGCACATACTTCTCACCTGTGTTTTCGAGCTGTAGAAAGTATGTACCCCGTGATGCCCTAGTTTTGGTGTTCTCAGCCAATATGTGTTCAATGAAAATCATTTCTAGGGCCAAATATTCAACAATACTGGGACCTGTAATCTCTTTTACAGTAACCTCTTTCTTCAGTGAGGTGCCAGTTATGGTTCAGAAGGGGCTACATTCATTTAGCTGTCCAAAATAGTTTATTAATGTTCCTTTAACTGGACAGAACAGAAAAAAGTTACAAACATAAACTTGAAGTGCAAAGCCAATTGCCAATATCAGTGGCATCAGCAATGATCCAATTTGACATAAGCTGTTGAAACAAAACTTCAATAGCTGATGTGATAACATTAGCTGGCATCAAAATTTGTTCATTTTAGTTTATGTGTTTTTCATTATACCAGTGTCCGTGACAAGGAAATGTGCTGTTTTCTACCAGATCTGTTAGAGCTGCAAAGGACACAGCTTTGTGCCGTATTGGAAACTTGTAACAAACATAGAACAAAGTAGTTATTGCATTGTAGTAATAAATGTTAGTCCTTAAGAAGTTGATTATAAGAGTCTGGATAAACTGCCATGGGACTTATTGGCAGATTACAAGGTTGTGACTCAAGTTTTCTTCAGTTGAGCCAACAGCAAATTATCAACTTGTTTGCATCTTTATACACTGCCCAGTAAAGAAATGTCAACATCTGGATTTAACTAAGTAGTAATTCAGATTGGGTTGGTTCACTTGGTCAGGTCTAGGTTAAGCAATGTAATGCGTCCATAAAATAAGGTCAGCTCAATCTGAATATACTGAATGACCACGTGTGGATTTTGTCATGGCAAGTGTTCTTTGTAATCAAAGCTAAAGATGGACCAAAGAAATATGGTGTGTGTGACTTTTTTGGGTGGACAAATCATGTAAGAGGTGAGGAAGATATCCCAGTAGCCATTATTTTTTGCTTAAGTGCAATAACTGACTAGTCCCAGGATGCTCATTTTGTAGCATTTGTGTTTCTCTTCATTTATAGTTGTGCATCTGCAAGTATTTACTTTAAATCTGCAATAGTTGGAATCTTTAGCTACATTGCTGTCAAATAACAACCTTTGTGAGAATGTGGAATTCAGCTTTCATATGTTCAACTGATAAATGTGATTAACAAAGGCTGTTAAGAGAAAGAAATGTAACCAAGAATAATATCATGACTATTGAGATATCAGAGCCGATGAGCTGGAAGTTGTAGCACCAGAATAAGAGAGGTGCTCTGTGTATATTTGTATTGGCCTCTTCCACGCCTCAAGGTTACTTAGAAAAATAACAACCTATACTCCTCAAGATTAAGTAAGACTTAAATATATCTCCATGGAATTATTTGTGTTGTAATACAAGCTATCACCAAGTATTGAAAAGAAATGTCAACATACAAGGTAATGAATTTGGCCTTAGCCTGGCTGTTCGCTAACTGGTGTCTCTTTGTTTCCATTGGCTCGGCTGCCGTTGACTTTGCTGTAATGTCAGAGATATGACATGACCTGCAGGCATCTGTTCGCCTTCCCTGGAAGCTTCATCATCGACATCACACACACTTCAGCGTCACACACACTCCACACACCCTTGTCTTGTGGTATTTTTCGGGTATCTACGCCTCGTGTCCTGTGGTGTGTCTCCTGTAGAGGAGTGTATGTTTTGTTTATGGTCAGTGACATGCACAAGCACTGTGGGGCCTAACTGAATGTGAGCACTGTCAGAAGAGATTAAAGCTGTGTGTGTGTGTGTTTGTGTATGTGTGTTGGCTAGTTGACTGGTGGGGAGACACCAGTACAGATGGGGGCTTCAGATGTGATGAGCGTCATGGCTGGGTGTCCTCCTGTCCTCTTGGTTCAGCGTCAAGAAAAGCCCTGCTGCTGCCGTCCAAACTAACCCAAGCAGCCCATCGGCCACACCACTGTCCCTTTGTCCCCTTGTCTACATCTCACACACATTCACAAATCGGTGCATCTGATATGGGAACTAAAGCCAACATTGTAGCTTAAGACTGAAGGAAGTAGCTGTTTGTCCTGAATTTTAATTTTAACACTGATCGCTGTCAGATTTTACTGCTTTTAGCTGATTTTTACCTCTTTATTCATGTTCCAAAGGTGATCTATATAAATGCACAATATATCATTTCTGCCACTAGGGGTCTCTCTGTCAGAACCATACAAATAGACATAGTTTGATGACATTTTGACGGGATAATGGGAGTCGTCGGTTTCATCACTATTCACATTACATTTATTGGCATATATTAGCATTATATCATTTCAATGTAATGACATAACCACAAGTTAAATTAGCTACCATGTTAATTGCGATGTTAATTGTCAACTTAATATCAGATTAGTTAGTTAAGTTAGTGTTTAACATCATATTACTGTAGCTGTACTTTGGATTCCGTGCCACAAAATGGCATGCACTGATACAAAAATGATGTATTGAGACTAATATAGTACCACAGTAGTGCCACTGACAGGAGATCAAATGAAACAGGCTTCTTAGAGTGAATAAAAAACTGATTTCATCGAATTTGAATATTGTATATTATAATAGTTTAATGATGTATCCAATATCACTGCATCAGCAGCATCTCAGTCATAATAACATAGCTACCAAGTATCAAATCAGTCTAGGAATTAGCATTTTTCAATATATTAATATGGAAATACATAATACATATCTTTTAAGATGCAGGAGCCAAAATTGAAGATACAAAATGCCAGGATGGGCAATGTGAAAATATAGATGACTTGATGTCATTTCATGCCCCTGGTGGAAGGCTGAAGCAGATTTTCCAAGCTTACGTACATGCTGAGCCATGGACTGGAGCAGTAGAATCATGTCTGACTGAATCTGAACAGAGATTTGCAACGTTTAGTGACATATTTAACACCCTGTCTGTCTGAAAACACCTCCTGTCGTGGGATGGGGAGCAGAATTCCTATTTCCTCTCACACCAATTGCAACATGCTGAAAGATATTTTGATAATAATGCCAAAAGATGCTAAAAAAAAACATTTTGCACTCTAGCATTAACTTGCTTAATTTATTCAGTCAGCAAATATAACACAAAAATATTTTTTTTTTTTTAAATGTTTGGATTTTTGCTTTTTGCTCAAAATGTTTAGACTAAAGATTTTCAATTAAACAGATAGTGTTTGTTTTCTTCAATAGGAGAAATGATTTCCGTAACATGCCATCACAGGTGCACTCAGGGAGCTTGTGTTCATACTGTATCTGTCTAGCCTTAACACACACATACATGGAGATAGAGGCACACATTCTTCTCTCCCACACACAGTATTAGACGTGTTATGAGGGCGGGCTGGATGCTATAGGGGTGGATGGTTGGTTCATGGCCTTGCTCGCTCGATCAGACTAGGCATTTTGTTCAGACACTGAACAGAGACCTCTATCGCCCTGAGGCCATCTCTCTCTCTCTTTTGCTGTCTCTCAGTCTGTGAGCCAAAGCTGGATTTCTATTATATCTGTAGCAAACAACAGACAGTACAGTCTGTGTTCTCAGCCTCATTGTGCTCCTCTGTAACACACCATAAGATTCACTCATCTTATCTCTTTACCGAGGGTTTAGGAATGTCTGATCATACTGTGCATGTATGATTCATTTACATCCTGTAGATGCACATCAAAATGAAAAATAAACAGCACTTATTGACTAACTATGATATGATGCTGCAGGAACAATTTCACTGCTAAGTTATGGTCACTGTGCACGGCTTTTAGTTTTTTCACACATAAAAGAACAACCAAGAAGAAAACGATAAAAGAATGTGAGGGTATTGAGCATTCGGCCACAAGTCTCAAATATCAATTCCATGTCTTTACAAAACAAATAATACTATCCTTTTTCCAAATTCCAATTTTATTGAATATTTTCGTGTTTTATGTTTAAGGAGCAGCTTTATTTCCCTCTGTTCCTTTTTTACTACATTTAGGAAACAATAGTTACTAGTTCACTATACTTGAAGGCATTGTGTTCTGCGTCTGAAACTCTCTCACTCAAAATAATAACAGACGCACTAGCAGATGATGTTGTGATGTAGTGAAGGATCATGGGAGTTGTTTTCACTGTGAGTGACTCAGCCACTGTTTACCGGTAAGGTCAAATATTAAAGTTTTGCTGACTTAAAAGAGTGATATTTTGCTATTTAAAAAAAAAATGGAATAATGCATGTAAAACATTTCCCTGTGGTCTATATAAACTGTAAGTGCTATGCTTGGGTCTGAATTCTTCATTAATTAAACTCCACAGGTCCATCTTCAACCCTATTTCTGAGTAATGACACCAGAAAGGTCATTTTGAGCACTGGTCCTTTAAATGCACTTGAAATACTTCACACCCCATCCCTTCCAGGTTGTTGACTGTGATGCTCTGTCCCGTTCAGCCACTTGTGTTCATTAATACAACCAACAACTGAACACTTTAGGTAATTGGCTCAAAGTTTGGACATATTTTCAGTATGGACTACAACCGCTGCTGCTGACAAACAGTTATGTTGTACTCGGAGAAGTGTTTGTTGTAAGTCTTGACCTTATATGTGCAAATGTCGTGACATAACTAGTTACAGACACAACAAATTTAGAAGGAATTGAAACAGGTTGTAGAAATCCCCTTGATTTTTGCCAAAAGTAATATAAAGATAACTTTGCAGCACCTGGAGGGTTCAAATTCAAACTTTTTGAACTGTTAGGGTCCCCAAATACACAAATGTACCGAAGACTAATAAAAATGAGTTTAGCAAAATATAACCTCTTTAATATTTTATGCCATATATTCATGTTATGTAGTTTTATTTTGATATAATGTCTAGGACTCACATTAAACATTATGTTAGTGACAATGATGTGATATCATTGACACATGACCAAATGACATGGACTATTGCATTGGACAAAATTACGGATGTCTCTGAATTTGAGCATTATTTGAAATAAAATATCTAACATAGGCCTAGTTGTTTTAGATGTTTTATCCTTTTAACATCCACCCTTTTCTGGGAACTCCAACTCTAACCCTAAAATGGGTTGCTAGTGACCTGCTGGATTTGTAATGTGCTAATGCTACATATCATAACTTTAACTATAAGCAAAATTGTATCCACAATTTCCCACCAGAGTGTAAATCTAAATGTTAGTCTAGAATATAAAGGAGATGCAGTGTATTGAAGCATAACCCAATGAAAAGGCTGATGTGATGAGCGAGTCACCATTTCTAAGGTGGCTGCCTTGAGGTCAGGTTTATAGCTTTGTTGGACCAGTTTTCCAACAATAAAACAGTTGGATTTCGGTTTCTAGCTGATGAGTGTTATCCTCTTCAGTGAGAGACAAATTAGTCCAATCAGCTGTTGTATCATGACTAATTCCAACTATCTTACCGTCCGGGAAACACACCGTAGGGCATAATGGAATACGTACACATAAAATAGAATTTGAGTAGTTTATCTGCACAGGATTTTATTTACACAAGAGGACACTTAGGGATTGATTTTGCAGTGAAGATCGAGATGTAAAATGTGCAGCCTTGCACTGTAGGCAGGAGCTGATTGTCTGTTTTAATCCATACCCAGAAACTCTCCAGCACATGAGCTAACAACCAGTTGTATAGCCCAAAGATGGGTTAAATTTGGTCCAAGTAGTACAGGAATGCAGGTCCTACTAATTGAAGATAGTGCAGTGGTAGCTTTCAAATCTGTTTACCACTCCACAGATTTTATAATGAATAGTTTGATCACTTCTGTTAATGTCTTTAATTGTCTGACACTTCCCTGTGCTCATCCTCTGTGGCTTCTGAAGTTTTCTGCAGTTCTAAAATCGAGCTGTGTTTAGCCTGGTATAACTGTTCATTTCTCTCTGCTTAATCCCTTTATGTCAGAAATCGATGCTCTTGTCTTATGTCTCACCTCCTACTGTGTCATCAGGTCCGGTCTGCCTGTTTATATGCATCTAAGTGATATGACCCAAGCATGCCTCCAACAATAAACACAGCTAATAACAACTGGCTCTCAGGGGAATGGGTGTGTGTGTGTGTGTGTGTGTGTGTGTGTGTGTGTGTGTGTGTGTGTGTGTGTGTGTGTGTGTGTGTGTGTGTGTGTGTGTGTGTAGGGGTGGGGGGGCAGGGAAGTCGTGAGTAAATGGAGAGTTAATAATAGAGTTCAATAGAGGTGGTACAAATTTAATCCTCTAACCCTCACAGTATCCCACCAATAACCTGCAACTTATTCCCTTTTCCTTCATGGTAAAGTATCTACAGTCGCAGAAAAAAATATTTGACCACCCTAGTTTTCTTCAATTTCTTTCACTGAAGTTCTTACGTCAACAGCTATGGCATTGTACTGCCAAAACAGTGCTTTTAGGGATTCCATGTTTTCTTTTCTGTCTGTTTTAGTCACATGATACACACAGGAGTTAGTACTTGATTGCATAACCATTGTTTTTGATGACTTTTGATGGTCTAATAATTTTTTCTGCGATTTTACATTCTGTTTTGTGGATACGTCTCTTGAGTTGACTTATCTTGACTGTGTTTTTTATTTGTTTTTATGTGGACTGACATTGCATATTTGATTTCTGATAGTTTCTTTTGCCAATGTTCCTCTGTATCAGCTGGCACTGAATCCAACATCAAAACGGTTTTCTTTTTAGCTAATCACTCCAGCAGGTGATCACACACTCCTAGAACAGTGTAGGAGGGGATGAGTTTCAAGGCCAGCTACAACAAGCCCAACACAGCAACATATTATATAACATATATATATATATATATATATATATATGTATATATATATATATATACATATATATGTTTTTTTTTTTTGTTTTTTTTTTCTTTTCCCCCTAGTTATAGGAGAATATTATGGGTTCTACAGGGTGGGGGAGCAAAATTTACAAAATTCTGAGGCAGGGATTGAAAGACAGTGTATGACCAATTAGTTTATTGAAAGTCATGAGAATGTATTTGCCACAAGAAAATTTACATAATAGAAAATGTTTTTATTCTATGTTTCCTCCTTCTTTCTCAATAACTGCCTTCACACGCTTCCTGAAACTTGTGCAAGTGTTCCTCAGATATTTGGGTGACAACTTCTCCCATTCTTCTTTAATAGTATCTTCCTGACTTTCTCGTAATAGTTTTGCTCATAGTCATTCTCGTCTTTACATTATGAACAGTCTTTATGGACACTCCACCTATTTTTGAAATCTCCTTTGGTGTGACGAGTGCATTCAGCAAATCACACACTCTTTGACGTTTGCTTTCCTGATTACTCATATGGGCAGAAGTTTCTGAAAAGGTATGGATAATAGTGTTAGGTATGATTATGACATCAATATATGTTTGGTTTCAAAACAATTGATGTAGTGCCTGCTGAGAAAAAACAACTAAATGTTCATTGTAAATTTTGCTTCCCCACCCTGTAATTTTACAAAACATGCCATTAGCAGCAGGCTGTTTGTGGACACTGATGACTGATGCTGATGACGTCCCTATCTGTAACCTTTTTACAGCTTTTCTTTTGTGATGATTACCTCAGGCCATTAGACATTACATGATCTGGCAGTACCAAATGTAGCTATTGCGCCAAAACCACCTTATAATACAGCACTGTTTCTGTTCTGTTCACAACAATAGATCACAGCTACTGTCCGTTCTAATCATATACTCAATATTCAGCCAGTGAATGACAAAAATGACTCTTGGACCAACACAAACTTGACTGTCAGCTCATTAGCAGTTAGATTTGTAATGAAAATAAAATTATGTGGAATAGGAAAAAGCACAGAAGTTGGGTGAGATCCTGGGTTGAGAGACTTGGTTACAGTTTACAGAGGGGATTGGCAGGCAAATGAAGTGAAATAGCACTGATTTTTTTGATAAGTCTATCAGTATCAATAGTGAAACCTGCTGTAGATGAGTTAGTGTGTTGTTTCTGCAATGTAATGTTGTGTAAGTAATGTGTAAATGGCCTATGTCTTCATTTTCTTTGTTTTACTGCTCCTAATACAGTAGTAACATGACTGATTAGCAAAAAAGTCACAAAAAGGACTGGAGCTAAAGACATAAAACTACAATATTTGTTATCTGTGACTTAGGCTGACTGGAGAAGACTCCAGCTGGAGTCACCCAGAGTTTAAGTGGACCAGATCAGCCGTCATGTCTAAATCACAATCGTATTTGGCCTGACAGTCTTTAAGTGCATTCCCAGTTTAGTATTGACCAAATAGTGTATGCATAATCAAGTAATATACAAAGACGTTTGTTGTATTGGTGCAAGAACATGGCAAGGAGACATCAGTCAACATTGATGTGCTCACATGAGCTTGTATAATAACATAAAATGCCAAATTATGACCTGTAACCCTGTCTGTGTGTATCTAAGCATCTAAACTGGATGGACGTTGCATGAAAGATGGAGGTAAATTGACTCTTTAACACTTAGGCAGGAGGTAGCATTTTGTGTCACTGCTTGTTTATATTAATGTACCTGTAGGTAATTCCTCAATGAATGTTTCGATGTTAACTGCATTTGCAATACTGCTCATACTGCAATTTAATATTAGAATTCTATTAGATCCCAAGTAGTGATCATTTTCATTTTTCCTTAGCCATCTTTTACTTTGCCCTCTATTGACAAATGGGTTGGTTAATAAAATGGTGAAAAATGGTGACTAGTGTTTACCAAAAAAACAGAAGTTGTCTTTAGCTGTCTTGTTTGGTCTACACTAAACTTTATTGTCATTGATGAGTAATGACAAAAGACAATATTTAGATTTTTTTTTTCCTTTAAAAAACTTTGCAGACAAGATATAGTGAAAATTCAAGCAAGAGAATGAATCAAAATCATTGCTTAAAATCTGAGCACATACCACCATGTGACTGAAACCTGTGTAGATGTCAAAAAGCATGTTTCATGAGGGATGTATTCTATATACAAGCTTTATATTCAAAATACTAGTATTTTGAATTAGTGACTTCTATGGAATGGTGTATTTTTCTTTGTAATTGTAACTCATGTCTGTAACAGTTATATTTATGTTACATGTAACTAGTTACTCTGGAGAAATGTTACTTAATGTTGCCGTGTTTATTTGTGGATGTTTGTGAGTAAAATTGAGTATGAGATGTTGTGTGGCAGGAGCGTATCCTCCTCTGTGTAACCTTGACCCGTCTGGAGGGACACACTTGCCGCAGCAGCAGCAGCTGTGTCACTTCAACTCAGCGTCTTCGGTCCAACCTTAAGGGACCCGGACTGCCCGTGTCCCTGCCTACCCACACATCCAGCAAGGACCTCCCTGACAGAACAACCAGCCAGACACCCCCTCTGCCCTGAGCTACCAGCAAACACACATTCATGCACACTGTCCGTCATGCATACTGATAAACTTGTTCACTATCAACAGCAGCAGACAGTGGCCTGGCTGGCTGCTTGACTGCTGACAAAGCCCAGACTCAGCCTGCCTGGCCCCGCAGACACAAGAACAGCGGCAGAGACAAACACTGGCCTCCAGCCACTCCCAGTCAGCTCTACATATGTCACATGTTAATGACATCAAGTCTGTGGCCACCCACAGATTGCAGCGTACTTGAGGGCAGCAGATCAAGAAATAAAGTCGTTTCTCCTTGGAACGGCAGTCTTATCCCTCTGCTGTGACATTCACTACCTGGACTTGAAGGCTTTAACCCTATCACTTCAGTGCTGTCAAGTCTCTGGTCACCTTTCTCTCTTTTCCCTGGCCACACACCATACACGCTCTGCTGGTTACCAGGAGATTTAGAATAAAATTTATTTTTGTACAGCACAAATATATCATTATAATATTTATGATACATGTTTTTCTTCCTGTGAAATAATGAATATTGGTAGCCTCAAGGCTTCCTCTGTTAATTAATTAAGTGAACTAGACTGAAAAGGGAAAGTAAAAGTCATTATTCTAGTGTCTGAGTTCACCATTCTGTAAATATTCAACTGTTTCATGGCAACCTCAAGAAGATACCTCTTTGTTTATGGAGGAATCTGAGCCGAAAACACATTCACAGCTCTAATCTTTATCCTATTAACAAACTAGTGAAAATAGTAAACTGTAGCCCTGTCGTGGAAAGAGTAGAGTGTCTTTTGTCAAACATGACTGATTCACGTTTGTCTTTTGTGTGTGTGGGAGCTTTGCCTTTCTTATCGATCACAGTTGTGCCAACTGTTTGTTTTGTCTTTTCATATAATGAACCCTGGGCCCTCGGTGAGGCCCCGGCGGAGCTTTGCTCCATGCTAAAGGGCTTTTTGTGAGACAGTGTCACGCTCCCTCGTTCCGGCGAGGCTTCGCGTTTCTTATTATTCATGGCTCTCTCCCCGTTTGTTGAGAAGGCCGGGATCAAACAGGCCGATTTGCCACGCCTGACACCCACTGCTGCGAGTGTGTGTTTTGTGTGTGTTTTCTGCATCTATGTGTGTGTGAACTCGGCTCTGGCTCAGTAATGACAGGATTTGTTAAACAGTAAATTAATGAATAATGAAATATCCAGCACGCGCCTGCCTTGCCTGGAGCACAGTGCCCCAAGCAGGAATTACTCCCAACCAACACTCGGCTGTCTGCATGCTGGATAACCTGTGTTTGTGTGTGTGTGTGTGTGTGTGTGTTGGATAAGCATTTTTACAGCCCATTGCATGACAGAATACTGAGGGGCTTTGCTGTTGGGTGTGTGCTCCCTCACTTTCTGGCAAAATGACAGACATGTAAAATACAAAATATAGAAATACAGGAAGTGTATATGGAGAAGGTCAGTGATGCTCTCATACATTATATCAAGTAAATCTCCTCATAGTTAGGTTATTTTCCACTGGTCCTCTCAATGAAATAACAGCCTCTGACATTTTCATAAAAACTAATTTTGCTGCACATTATCACCAATTCATCAGACGCAGATGATTCATAATCCGTCCACCTCCTGTAAACTGTGCATGTGCTTCAAAACATGTTCACTGCAAAACACAATATCATGTGCTTAGCAACATCAGTCGTCAAATTAGCTGAATTAACGAAAGTAAGACTAAGAAACTCCAGATAAGCCAAAAAATGTTACAGGTGATCAAATAGAGATGCAGAATATTGATCTACACAAGAAGATCTTATGTCATACTAGTTAAAAGTTTACACTATTCTAAGTTTACAGAGGAGCTCAAATAGGTATTAAAAATGTGGTTGGAGTTTGTCCCCACCCACAGACTTTTGTTTTCTCTTTGGTTTGGACTTTGAACCGCACTAAAACAAGGCTGTACAGGTGGTGACTGAGGCAATTTGAGGACAGAATACATGAAGACCAGTGATCGAATACTTGAAATGCATCACCTCAAGTCAAGTCAGGACTCCTGATCCACACACCATTCCTGTCTGTGATTGTAAAGCACTATAATGTTGTTTTCCATCCTCAACAGAGAAAGACAAAGAATAGAAAGAAGAAACCCAGACCAGTGCTGTAGTACACAAACAAAAAAAAAATGTGGCGCTACAGTGCACGGCTTAAGATGTCTGCAGAGAAAACCTCCCAGTAAGAGACACAAGCCAAAGAGGTGAAGGTCGAAAAGCCCACAATGGAGAGTCCCAGGGCTGGTTAGTTTAAGAGGAGACAATGCAGATATTGTCAGACAACATTTTTGTTTTTTATTTAATCTTTCCATCCCATCAAATGTAACTTCCATCCTCTCCTGGCTCATGTGAGCATGCAAAGAGAGAGAATGTCAGGATTTTTATTTAGCTGAGGTTTTTACTTTATGAAATAAAAATGTTCGGTCTATAGGCCTAAATAATTCAGCTTTAATATTGTAGCTCTTGTATTATTTTTCAAATAGGCAAAAAGAAAGCAAAACAATATACTGCAGCACCTGCAGATTTTGGAATCACCACAGAAAGTCAAGAGTAGCAGATGGACAAAAAGTTAATTTCCAACCTTGCTATGAATTAGTGATATCTGTGCCTTTTTGAGGATACTAAAATATTACAAACACTTGAAACTGTGAAAATGTAAATGCAAATACACAAGTCATGAGTGGTAAGGATTAAAAACCCTAGGCAAGTATGAAATATAATGTGAAACTTAGTGGAGCCACAGTGTTGGCAAGATTTGATTGTTCACCATCATTCACCTTAAAGTAAAATCACTGTAATTTTGATGCCCATTAAATCACTGCAGTAAATTAAAAGAATGAATTAATACAATTGTTAATAAACATATTTTTAAAAACATTTTTTTTTCATGGTTTTCTTACTCAATATTTCATTGCCTTAATAAACAAATCAGTTAACTCTTCATAAATCTCTATTCACTATGATACTTACATTATATTGAAGCATCAACCACTGGCTACTTTCTGCATAAACATTTGAAAATATTTTGAGAGGCCCGAGGCCCAGTCCGCACTCTGCGAACTTCTTTGGCAGTGAGAAGAATTCCTGCACCGACCACTGAGTGTTACTTATGTTATGTAGGTTTTGGTTTTGGTCACAATTTAGTTTTTCATTACCAGAAAGAACCTATAGTTCTAGTGTCCTCCTTACATCATACATTTTTGGGTTGGTTTACCAGAATTGCAGATATAATTTAGTGCAGTGATTCCCAGGGTTACATGTACTTCAGGAGGTTACTAAAGGGTACTTATAGGTGAGATTTGATTCAAATATGATCATTTCACCTTATTGGTTAAGAAGCCAAAACAATTGAATAGGATTATAAACTGATGTTGAGCTGATCTTTAGTCAGTGTGAGCTGATTGTTGACATGAGTCAGCTGAGACCAGTTTAACACCACGGTTTGAAGTTGAAAGAAAGCACAAAATCTATTTAGACGGCAAACGGGGAAGTTGAAATATACAATATACACAATTCTAAAAGTAACAAAAGTGTTAGCTAACATATGTAATAAAATATATGAATAAACAGCTCATAACCAGATTTGCATAAGAACTTACTTTACTGTTAGTTCTTCCATTAAAAACTATCAGTGCACATTATTATGTAACTATTAGAGTGTAAAACATGCAGTTTGTAGTGTGACTTACACTAAGCAGGTCAGTGAAGAGGTACTAGAGCTTATCTGATTAGCTCTGGGGATAGAACAGACAAAACCCATGATCTAGTGCATCTCAGTGACACTGAAACCTACTTTTAGGTTATGCAACTTTCCTGTTGGTAAATATATTTGTTTTAATCCCACCATAAGAATACTGTATGTTATGTAAGGTATGCATACCTGGCATGTTTAGACTTTAAAGAATTATTTACAAAGTCTATTATCACAAGGCACATATTTCCTCAAGGTGTGTTACACTGTTCTCTGTCCTTGGACCCTCAGTCTTAATAAAACTCAGGAAATACATCAGAGAAATGATTCCTCTGTCAGGACAGACATTCAATAAGTGTCATGTCCAGAAATGGAACTATACAGCTGTGAAAAAAAAGTCACAGATTTGACTACTTATGGGTATTTGTTTGAATAATTTTAGCCTTTTCTTTATTTCTCCAAAATTCTAAATAAAACGATTGTAATTTAGAACATTTAATTTATTTGCAGAAAATAACAACTGATCAAAATGACAAAAATTTAGAGCTTGTAGATCTGAAATAAGTTCATTTTCACTTGAACCAGTTGTGTTTAATTTTGATTTTTAATTGTGTGACAACTTTAAGGTGCTTTGTGCTCCTTCAGGATAGAAATGCAACTGACAGTTATTGTCGCCATTGCTTATTCTGCTGATCTTTTTGACACTTAAATAATCTATTGGTCTCTAAAATGTAAGATGATGGTAAAAAAAAAAAAAAGTGTTTCAAGGCCCTACATGATGTCCTGAAATGCCTTTTTTCCATCCACAACCCAAAGACAGCGGCTTTACCGACACAGTGGAGCAAAGAAACCACAACATATTAACACAGCTAGTAAATTTTTAACTTGTTTGCTTAAGAAATCAGTTAAAATACTGTATTAATTTAATAGTCTACAATTCATCAATTCATCAGTTTCCTCTGGTTTTGATCATCCTCATTCTTCATCCCATTTCAGAGGTTTTCAGGGCCCTAATAATAATCTACAGGTCTGAGTATTATAAACGGTGGTGAATATGCAGATCATTATCCAGCAGATGAATGTGTCTTCCAGGTTCCAGTGGACAGGCCCTGGGCCACACAGCCCCGTGGCTTAAACACCAGTGTTACGTGTTCTCCTGCCTGCCTTAATTTGCTCAACGTCACACTTTTGCTTGTGTTGGTGTTTTGTTTGTTGCTTGTTTGTTTATTGCTCCAGCCAACCTGTCGTCAGTGCTGCAGCCACTGAAGCTCAGCATCTTCCTGTCTTTTGTGGAGAGGTTGGTGTTGGGGGGTTGATAGGGTATATGTGTGTGTGTGTGTGTGTGTGAGGGGGGGGATTGCTCACGGACATGCGGGTGCTGAACTCTGCACCTGCGTCATGCAGCGTTCCACTCCACGGGTCACACTGAGCCCACGGGCGGGACACTCTCCCTCTCTCCCTCTCTCCCTCTCTCCCTCTTCCTGTCTCTCTCTCTTTATTTCGTTCCTTCTCCACAGCTCTCCATTTTCACTCGGCCTCTCCTTCTCATTAGCTTTCTCTCTCTGTCTCTTCTTTCCTGTGTGTGTCTCGCGCTCTCTCGTCATTAGCACACCGGCGGTAGATCCCCACCGCAGAAGCAGGCCCGCCAGGCACGATTCTATTCCCCCCGCTCGCGTGAAACACAGAGAGAAGCCTCCTCTGAAACGAGGGCCTCGCTGGTTGGAAAATACAGCCAATTATCTCCCTGGAATAAGATAGTATCCATCATGGAGGGGAGTGTGTTTGTGTGTGTGTGGCTGTGTGTTTTCAATTCAGCGGCTTTGCAAGAGACCACACTCTAAAAACGCTCAAATGTAAGGTAATTCAGCAGCTGAACAGGTTTTGTAATTCTTCTTGTGATCGTGTTCTTGCTATCAATAAAAAAAATACCTCAGCATATGATACATATCTCAACTCATCTATTTTATCAAGGTGCAAAAGGTAAATATACATGATATTTTTCAAGGATATTTTTGAGCCATTTCAACCCAAATTCATACTTATCATAAACAGTATTGTGAATTGTTGTCTTGATAGAAGCTTATTATGATCAACACTTAGGTTCAGGCCCAAGGTTAATGATTAAACTGTAAAGAAACTGAAAAATATCTAAAAATATTTGTCAATTCTTTTGCATAAATTATTAGTTTTAATTATTTTTTATAATTGCTGAAATTATTCCCTTAAATATGTTGCCATAATAACAACTCTGCCTTGTTAATATTAATCCAGTTTTTTTCTTTATATTTTTTTGAGTTGACCAGGACACATTGACTTGACTTGAAGTGATACCTGAGCAAACAAAATATTGAACAGAACATTATCAGAACTATTAAGGGACAATAAAACATGTGCTAATATGAAATGTTTGGTGTAATTTAAGATGACTCCAGTAGGGAAACTGCAACTATTAAATGTTTGGCACTGACTCAAGATTTCCGTATTTGTTTGCTTAATTGTCTGTGACATCCATTATAGTAATTAAAAAAAATGGGCTTTTTATACTTAAACATCTCTCTCCTTTTGCAACTAGAGAAAAAATAGACTAATGATCAAACCAAATGGCTTCTAAAGAGGAAAAAAATAAAGTTTAAATTCATTTGTTTTAGATTAGGATTTAAGTTGTCTTGCAGGAAAACTGAAAAAAAAAAAAAAAAAAAAATCTGACATATAACTTGGCCTGCAAATGTGACCAAACCCAGATCAGGGTCAGTGTTTGGGGATGAATCTAAATTCCCTTACGAAAACCACCACCTTAAACCCCCAAAAAAGAAAAATATGTACAGTTAAAGATTAAGACAGTACCTTCAGCTAATTAATATAACCTTTGAAGGGATTGAAGGGATTGAACTGAGTGTAAATGAACTCCCAAACATGCAGGCTCTTGTTAAATTTCCTTGGAGAAAAGGCGCAGGGTGCACACCTCGCATAATAAAACACATGGTTTATTATCAATGTGATAGAAATGAAATCACTGGACAATTAGAAGCATGTCTACCCATCATCAGCACCATGACAACAGCTCTATAAGAACAGAAAAACACTGGATGAGTCCTGTCCCCCCATCGGGTCACAAAGGTCGAATCACAGATAAATAGGTCTACTCCAAAAATAGCTGGCGCACCTATTTACACAACCATCCATTTAAATTAATATAAATAAATATTTACACACATAAATTAACACGTCCCTCCTCGTCCTTTTGTTAAGTAACCAGACAAAGCTGTTTCACAGACCAATCTTCATACCCACAATGCTTTTTCTGTGTGAGGACACACACCGATGTTAACAAACACAAGCACGCACACACTCGCGCATGCACACAGACACACACATACACACACACATACATACACACACACACACACAATGTTGTTTGTCGGCTGGTCACAGCATCTCAGTCTCACAGGATGCAGGCAGGGGGAGCAAAATGGATGTAACACAGTAACCACCATGTCCTCAGGGGAATGAAAAGAACGTAACACAGATGAAAAATCCCTCTGTGCTCTCTGACACTGGCCCACGGGTGTCTTCCTCTGCCTTTTCTCCATACCAAGCCTTCCTCTTCCTCCTCCTCCTCCTCCACCTTAGCCCCATGTTTGGCAGGTCAGTCGCAGTGGTGTAAAGCTAGAAGTAACGGTGTACCACCTCTATCTGTCTGTCTGTACGACTTCCTCCTGTACTGCTCTCTGTCACCGCTCCCCTTCTTCCCCTGCTTCATTTCCGTTGCTTCTCATCTTTGTCGCCACCCTTGTTGCTGCCGTCTCCGTGCCGGTTGTTGGGAGGGTTGTTGAGAAACATCTTGTCGAGTCCTTTGAGAGCCTCAGTGAGGTAGTTCTGGAGTGCGGTGAGCGCAGCGCAGATGGCGGGCGAGCCAAACCCGTGCGTGATGAAGGAGAAGTGGGAGAGGCAGCTCTGGATGCCGGGCTCCAGGATGGGGCTGGGCCTTGAGTTACCAAGGGGAGTCCTGTCCTGGGCCAGCAGGTCTGTAAACTCCTTACACAGCTGTCTGCAGGGGAGGAGACACAATAAGGAGTCTGGAGGGACATGAATCCAAAACAATAACACCTGTAACAAATGCTTAGATTTTATTGTTTTATTTAAATTTTTTTTTTTTTTGGCAGAGGTTAGATTACATTTAGTCTACATGATATTAAAAGCACTGAGAACTAGGATTCTAACAAACCCAGACATAGCTCTTCATACTTGTAATCTCAACAAAACACTAATGTAAATTTTTTTTTTTTTAGATCATAGTTTCCATGGTCAATATTAATGTCAGTAATCAAGGAAACTGATGGCAAGTATGTGGAATATATATCAGCAGTAAAAATAAAAAGGTTTTCTCATTTCTCACACAAACTGTGTAGCCTTTAAACAGACAAATCAATTATAAGGTGCAATGATATTTCCAAAATATTTGTTTTGCATTGAAGGGATGGATTATAAATGATGAGAACTGGGAAATAATGTTGTTTTTAATCTTATTTCTGTGTTGATAGCCTATCACTAGTGACGTATAACCAATAAAATTATGTTAGGGTTGGCATTGCTTAAATCCAGAATGGAGACAGAGAGAGGCCTTTGATTTTTAATGCATATCAGATAAAAATTAAGCGATCTGATGTCCAGACAGGCATATAGAAGGTTACAGATTATAGAAGGTTATAGAAGGTGACTAATGCCCAATACTGAGCATCAGAAATCTGTTATTGTTACAAACTGGCATCATTTGACTATGAGGCTTCATGGGGAACAAGAGCACCAGAGTGACTTACAGCGCCTTCTTAAATTATAGTGCACACACACACAAAACAATAAGTGAATAAAATGTCACAGTATTGCAGTTCTGTGGTGCTTTACGTTCACACTCGAATGAAGAGAAAACATCTCATGGCTGCATTTTAGTGCATCTCAAATATTTCATATCCTGTGGTAACACAACTCAACAGGGTGGACACTAAAACCTTTAAGCTTTTCAGCGGTGTTACATAGGAAATAATTCCGTGTCAGCTGCCAAATGCACAGGTAGTTACACCAAGCACAGCATGATTCACCAAGAACTGTATTTTTCATCATGGTGAAAAAGACCCCTAACACAATTCAGACCGTCACTGAAGCTCAGACTGATGAAATTCTTGCAGCATCTGCTGAAGTCAGTGACCCACACCCATTTAGGGAGAAGGAGAAGTCTGTTTGCTGAGTTTTCTAAAGTTTGCTGCATCATGTTTTAGTTTTAAGCCTTTTATATCAAGATGATTAAAATAAACTCAAATTTTCCTTAACAAAGGGTGCAAACTGCCCATTCTCTACAGAAAAATGTCAATTTCAGTGCCTATTTCAAAGGCTTAACAGTAAGTATTAATAAGCTATTAATGCCAAATCAGGAAATTAGTGTCAGAGGAATTTTAGTGCATCTTTTTCTCTATTGTAACTAAAAGCTGACTGAATATTCATAATAGCACCTTTGCCCATTGTAGCACATTTTGATATGTCTAGATGCCATATTATATCTCCCCTTTAGTGTGTGCAGTGTTTCCTAAGAGTTCATTTGTGAAAAACCTACTTTCCTATTTGCTGCTGTTTTTAGATTCCCTGTGTTTCTCCGAACGCCTTTGAAAAACATTCAGAGAAAAACATGAAGTTGATGCAGGCAGTGGCTCATGTGATTCAGGGTTCTGGTCTGGGTAGCCTTTGTTTAGTTTCATACCCTTTTCCCTATCCTTGTTTCCTATCTCTGTTTAACTCTCTCCTCTAAAGGCACACAAATCCAGCTAAATCGTGTAAGAACAAAACACGTTTGGAGTGTTTATCAGCAGCCTTGCACAGAAACAGATTTTTGTGAAAGTTAGTTGAAGGGTAGGGCATGGGGCAAGGACGAACCTATTGAATTTTGGAACAAATCTGGAAAAAAAATGGGCAGACTGGATTTTTAAAAAACTGCTGTGGGGCTTTGGCGGAGGTACAACATGCCTGACCTGTCCTGTTTTGTGGTTTTAGCTCAGACATACATTTGGAGGAAGTGGTAAGACTAAACAGACTAAAAGTTAAAGTTTAAATTCTTATAGAAACTACAGTGTAAATATGGAGCTGGTGCCACTGCCTCTGAAAAAACAATACCTTTTTTGATTAAAAAAAAAAAAAGACTAAAATCCAAAACAAAACTGTGATTCTCAAGGGCTGACATGAAAAGTGATGTTTACTAATGTTTTGGATAAATGGAACAGCATCTGCTTGGCTCTTAGATTCTATAATCATCTCAGTATGAAACCATTTATGCGTTTATATAGAGAAAATATATAGAAAACTCACCCAAATACACCTTGAGTTGTCATCATTGTTACAAGTAATATCAAGTTCAGCTATGGAACATTAGGTAAAAATCTTCAAGTGTAACATCATCGATTCACTTACATGCCACGTTAAAGGAAAAGCACCTCTTTACCTTTTTACCTTGTTCTCCTTGTTAAATTTTAGCAAATCATCCTGTGATTTTAGGCCCACATTTGATATTCAAGAGACCCCTCTTTCTGTGATTCATACTTGCACGGCCCATGCACACACAGACACACACCCCCTCTGTAAGCGGCCTAAGGGCAGAGCTACAGCAAATGAGTGACAGGCTGTGCAGGCCGAGCCCAGCTGGGGTTAGGGGAGTAGAGAGGAGAAGACGCCACCCCGGGCTACACTCAAGGCTCTCACTGTTGTTTTCTGACTACTTGAAACACTTCACTGCTAAATAATGAATTTCTAACAGGCAGCACCAACACACAGTATTGGAACAGGTTTGAATCTGAGCATCAAACATCCACCAACAAACACAACGTACATATTGAGTACTGCATGGATGCACACACAAACACACACAGGCAGATGGTTTATGCAGTGCAGGCCAGCAGACAGCACTATTTATGCAAGCTAAAAATACAAGCTTCCTGAAGGGATCTTTGTTAGGTGGTTTGCAGCTCTCCTCGCAACCTTTTTCATCTAGAAAACTCACTATCAAGGGAATTAATGAGCATAAGCATTGACCATTCAGTAATTGGCAAAGGCCCTTTTGTTGATTGTAAAAATTCCATGTGCTTCAATCCACATTTATGAATTCAGATCACCACCGCTGCTTTAATTTTTTGTTTTTTTTAGCATTGATTATTTTCAGCCACTGTACAGACAATTCTACATTTAATCCCAGGTTAATGTACTTAAAAACTGGAGCTTTACGAGGGTTTCTGGTGAAATGGATAGTCAGAAACACAAGTCAAACAACCCTGCACCTTTTGACTTTTATGACTTACCCACAGAGCTATAGTTCTGACTACATATAAAGGTATTCTGGTTCATTTAACTGAAGGTCTCTCATGTGCAGTGAACAGCTTGTAAAGACACTCACATACAAAGTAATGGGGTCACATCTTAATACTCAGGTATAGAGCAAATGTGCTCATAACATTTTACTGGATTTATATCAAAAGGTCAAAAATAATGTCTTCTAGTTTTTGTTTAACCATTAAAAGTCTTCAGGTTTGTTTCTGTCTCTCAAGTGCTTAAAACAGACTTAAACATATCTAATTTCTCAATATGGCAGTATTTTGTTACAGGTTACATTCGTATTATATTCAGTGTGTTTCATTAACAAAATCTAACATTGCTTTCCAAATGTCAGTGCAAGTGTCAGAATACTGTGAGATACAAAGCAATATAGAGTATAGCCGGGGTTTGGACCCTAAGGGGGGCTTGAAAAGGGCCTTAGTGTTTAATTTCACAATAATTAAATTCCAGAAGTATGTGGGGAATATGAATGTCCTATGTTTCACCTCATCTGTTTAACAATTATGTAATCAACAGCAACACAAATCTATGCAAATGAAACTGGTCATATTATTGGTTTCTGGATCTTTGGGACATTTGGACACTGAAACGATTTTTTTTTCCCCATTCCTCATCTTTGTTTTTCTTTTTAAATCACTTTCTCTTCTGAACCATTTTCATTAAGCTCTAATATCCCTGTGTGTGTGTGTGTGTGTGTGTGTGTGTGTGTGTGTGTGTGTGTGTGTGTGTGTGTGTGTGTGTGTGTGTGTGTGAACTACAGGAGGTGTGCTCAGGCCTATCTGTGCCTCATGACGCTCAGCTCTGGCTCAAACTAAATACTGATCCGTTCATTAAAAATTATTAAAAACAATCTGGCTTTTAATCTCATTACCATTATAATCATCCCCAGATGCTTCAGTGCAGACATTTATGCTCCATATTGCTGCTCCTGTAACTGAAATCGCCCTATAAAGGCTATAAGGGATCAGGATCTAATCAAACGGTCCATCAAACTCACTTTGTCGCCAGCAGCATGTTTTTCCGCGTGTGCAGCTCGTTGGGGTCCGCGTGCTGCCGGTTGAGGTACTCGCTCACGGCTTTGGTGGGGAACTCCGTCTCGCAGATGTAACCGAAGTCCCGGGCCAGGTGGACCGCCTCACCTGTGGGGATTACAGCCAGTGATCCCTCATGTTCACCAACTATCAGCTGCGTAAAGACGCGTCACAGAATCCCTTTGTATATAATGCGCATGTGCCCCCCCCTCCTCCTAAATTTAGGCTACATCTTTGTATATTTTTCTTAGAGCAAAATATTTTTAATTCGACCATTTTTATTCCAGCGAGTGACCAACATGATTTTTATTTTTGTTGTTTTGATTCAGAAAAGGAAATATTTACCTTGACAACAACTTAAACACACTGTTAACTATTAGATGTAGACAATTTGGAATAATAATAATAATAAAAAAAAAACTATAGGGATCCATCCTCTGTTGCTCTTCCTGATGCTTCTTCTTCTTCTTTTTTTTTTCTTTCTTTTTTTAGAAAGAGAGAAACATGTTGATATTGACCCTAAAGGATTTTATAAGCTATTTGACAAAAAATTCTAAATAAGATCGAATGACATGAATAATACACGTGTTTGTAGATGATAATGTAAAGGCCCGAAATGTCGACTTTAATTGGTTAATGGAATTAATTTAGCAAACTTAACACAGTGTTAACATCTAATATTTCCAACACTACTCTTTATAATAGAGAGTGTGAAATCTCGGTGAGGTCATGACCTTTGTGGCAGCTGTAGGTGAAATTTGGGTTTATTTTAATATACGGGACAACAGTACGAATGGAAAAAATATTGTTATCGTGTATGGTGACTTTATTGTTTTATCATCTCTGTTTAGTGTTTTAATGGATTTTTAGCCCTGAGATAAAGAATGAATGATTGAATAAATTAATGAATATTTAGGTCAGTGTGGGCATATTTCCCAAGACACGTTATCTCATACGAGGATGAATTCGTGATCTATTTCTTGAGTGTATTTGAGCAGTTGCAGTGTTAAAACATTTTATTATTCACCTTCTACGAGAGATGTTAGTAACGTGACGTTGGCAGCTTTGCGTCTTCCAGCAGGTAAATTCAGCCCAATCTTCTCCAGCTTTTCTCTCAGACATTTGCCACCGTTTTTAGACTTTGCTCTACAGGGAAAATAAAAAAAATGAAATGAGATTATGTAAAATTGGACTTCATGGATATAGTGTACAAGCTATGGATGAAATTGAAAAGTAATTTGTGAGAATAATAAGTTATCCAGTCAAATTATGGATTTGACTCCAGTGTAATGTAAAGCCCAGACTATAATTAAAATCTAAGTCTGTTTAATCACATGTGGACCTTGGAGAATGTGCGTAAACGTGCCCTGAGTCGTACCTTCTCAACACGCCCCCCAACAAGGAGGCGTTGAGGCACTCGGGCGGGGACAGTCTCCTCTGGACCTCCCCTACGGTCACTTTGTACTTGGAGGTGGAGCTGAGCAGCGACAGGCGGCCCGGTACCGAGCAGAACACCTCGTTTATGTTCACGGTCACTCCACCGATCAGGCCGTCCTTCCCGAGCATCAGAGAGCCCACGTTCTTGGGTGGCATGGGGACTGGAAAAGGAGGATGGAGTGGAGACGTGTCATGTGTCAGGTTTCCCCCCCACTTCAATCACATCATCACGGATCAAGTTCTTAATCTGTAAATGTCTTTTCCGTCATAGATTTGCTCTTCTAAGACTCAGAGGGCGGCCCTGGCCTAATGACGCACCCACGCACCGGGCATTTGCTGTTATTTAATGTCGCGCAACATTCTGATTACTATATTATCGATTGTTGATTGGCTCGCGCCTCCAAATCGCATTAACCACCTCCCTGTCTTTTCTCCACGGCCGGTTTCCTCCCACCAGCAGCTCTGGATGCTCCATCCCAGTCCCCCGCGTTAATGGCGTAAAGACAGGCATCCAGGCAGGCTCGGATACGCATGCATAGGGGCCAGTGCGAGGGGGTTTTGATGGCTCCACGGGGGATAATACCGCAGATTAGCTCTAAACGAGCTCACGAGATCTCCGTGAGCGGTGCCATTTATTACATCAGCGGCTTAAATGCCCCGCGGGGAGCTCAGTCACTCAACATCCCGTAACTAAATCACCGCACATCATCAGAGCGCCAGGCTGTCAGCAACACACTGCCTGCGAGTCAATATACCGGGATCGTTAACCCGGCTCAAAACCTACTCTCCCCTGGTCCCAAAAAACGCACATCCTCCTCCGTGGCCCCCTCTGAGGGTATCTCAAGTCCTATCGTGCCAATAACACCCCTCTTTATGAATGAATATCCTGCCTTTTACGCGCAAATTAAATCATCATATTTCATTCCTCGCATAAGAAAAGAAAACTCTACAAGGAGTAAAGCAGCTCATTGACAAGTTTCCATTTTGTTTTTATAGCCTCATCATTTTAAAACAGCTGGTACATCATCACTTCTTATTAAATATTACCATGCACATTGCTGATGCTCAGAGTGTTAGTGTGTTTGTGTGTGTGCGTACCTTTTTTTATTACTGATTGATCCAGTAGGCCTATGTTAGTTCCGTTAGTGTCCTCGATGGTCTGCTCGAAGACAAAAACAAATCAGGTATTTGATGCATAAATAATAATCCATAGCCTGTTAAACTGCATGGAAGTTCTCCCTCCTTTTAAAACCATACCAGTCAGACATCAGAAAAAAAAGAGGAAAATCCTGCAGACTAATTCCTGCACACATATTTAAGTTGTTAGTTTCTGCACAATAATCAGCTGTGGATACAGGCTAATTCTTTCTCAGTTGTATTCGTCTGATGCTGCTAAATCTCCATTCATCATTCTCATTCATCATCCATCGAAATAAATTACTTGTTAAATAGACCGGATATTGTCAGCGGTTTTCACAATCGAATAAAAGGAGGGAAAAAAAATCCGTTATTTGTTCAGACAAATTTATATGGGGTTAATAAATGCATGACACAAATGCGGAAAGCCACAAATGAGAATTGTAGAGGTTAAATGGCAAACAATTCGGAATGTCTGTGCCCTGAGGGAAACGAAGGGAAGATGAAATCCTACACTGCTGACATAAAGTCTATTTCACTATTCATTATATTTCTTTTTCTATTCTGTTGAAGCTTCTCTTGTGTAGTAGCTCCATTTAAAGAGCAGAACAAAGCTAATAAGATACACACATAAAAAATATAATAATAATACTAATAATAACAGTAATAAAATAATGATGATAATAATAATAATAATAATAATAATAATAATAATAATAATAATAGGATAATTTTATAAGTAAATATAAGTATGAGATATTTATTTCTTAAAGTTACCAAAATAATTCAGAATTCGTCCTTACACTTTGTTTGGTTTTACTGTCGTTAAATGTAAAGGTGTCTTTTCAGAATCATTTGCGCTCCTTGCAGTAAAGACTAGTTATTTTACATCCAGCTATCCTCTTATTATCATCTTGTCTCAGTTTTCTTGTAGCTCTGGGTCATTTGCGTTTAGGCTGTGGGTTCAGCCCTGAGGGAGATGAGTTCACTGACCTTAAGTCTAAAGGCAAAGGAGACAATGAAAACAACAACTGGCGACAATGACATTACCTTCCTTCGTTTAATTTGGTTGTATTTAATTTGTATTATTTGTTTATGTTGCCATGTAAAACTGCCATTTATCATTACATCAGATACAATTCTGACATGAAAAAATAACATGAGGCAAAATTCACAAAAAATGTAAAATGAATTATATTATGCTCCAAAAGCATCACTATTTTGTTTATATTATCTAGATTTAATACATAATATTCATAGCTGTCTAAAATTCTAAAACTAAAGTGTATTAAATATGTACATTGTCTGCTGTCAGCATCTATAGAATATTATTTTTGTTCTTTAACCTCTATAATCTCAGAGTTGACCTCTTTCTTACCTGGACATCCTCCATCCCGTGCAGCCCATGCAGCAGTCCGTCGCCCATACCGGGCTCCAGTCCCGGGTGAGCGGAGTGCAGCAGCACGTCGGGCCGCCGCACGCCACCGTAGTCCCGCCGAGGGTCCAGTCCGGACAGCTGAGGCAGCGAGGCCCGGGGCTGCGCCAGCAGAGCCGAGCTGTCCATCCGGTCCCCGGCGGCGTCCTGCCGCTGCCGCGCCCCCCATGCGCCTTGCTGGCTCTGGTGCAGGGAGTTCAGGGAGTACGGGTCGCTCACGTGGGAGTACGGGTCCTGGCTCTGGTAGTGAGCAAGCGGCTGGTACGGCGGTGGGAAGTACGGAGGCTGGAAGTCCGACGAGGGAGCATGAGACAAGGGCGGTGCGCTGGAGTAGGGTCCCGCATGCGATACCGAGCCCAGCTGGGACAGGCGGGAGCTGTGGCTCGAGACACCGTCATGCCGGTCCTTCAAGAGGGTGCAGAGGAGAAAACAGAAAAAGTCAAATCCAGGCAGAATACAAAGCAGATTTACACCAAATGAAAGCATATGGAGGCCTGGACCATCAGGCACTTATTATCAGAGTATTGCCTCTGGTGATGCAGCCAAAGTCTCCTGAATAAGAAGCACAAAAGGCCCTAAAGGAAAATATTACAGCCTCATTTTAAATCTGTCACAACTGAAACCTCCCATCACAATCTCCGCATTCACTATTTGTACAAACGAATTCTGGAAAAAAACTCAGTGAGGAATCCAAACTCACCGCAGTAGAGTAGGAATGAACTAACATCTGTGAATCCTCTGTTGGTTTCAGGAAGAGCTGACGGTAAAACACAAGGCTAGTGAAGGCGTGCTTGGGCCGAGACAGCCAAACTCATTCCAGGCTAAAGAAGCGCGTGTGTATCTGCAGGCACGGCACGGCACGGCCCGGCTCTACTGCTCCATACAGAACCTTCCTCCGCCCGGAGCTGCCGCCGCTCTGAGTGTGAGCACCGAGCTCCCGCCTCTACCCCCGGTATATGGTGTAATTGTTATTCATGACTGAGACTTACAGGAATATTAATGTGCGCGAGGCAGGGGACTGGCGACACACGGAGCGTGAAGCTTCTCGCGCAACCGTGAGTGACGTTTAAATTCCGTGGAGAGCCGAAACGACGCGCGAACAGCAGGAGATAGAAAGAAGGTTCTCTCTTACAGGAAAGCGCTAACAGGGTGTCCAGAGCCGTGAGGGATTCCCCAGCACAAAAAATATGCACTTTAGGGCCCTTTCACCCGCACAATCTGACGCAGGAAAAGCCCGTTTTTATGCCTGTGGTGACACTGGGCACACACCAGTTCTGCGCAAACAGGCTTTGATGAAAACCAATATCCAAGTCAAGTAAGGATGGGGGGGAATAGAAACAAATGGTACCACAGAGCTCAGACTGAACCAGAACATTTACACCAGCAGGGTCAGAAGGTCTTTTACCTCTAAATACGCCCACTCTCTGGAAAACACTTCCACGAACTGAAAACTGCACTTTTACGCACACACACACATACACAAGCAGATGCAAAAAGGCGAATTACGCACGTCTCTTAAAAACATCTCGACACTCACTGTTAGATTTAACTGTTAATATAAGAATCTGCATGTTTTAGTTTTTTTTTTTTTGCAGCTGTCTTTTTGACTACACAACCGAGACGCACCGTGACGCATGAAAAACTCTCCTACGAAATAACATTATTGACCACATTGGACCTTTCTGCCCTCTTGGATGACTTGTTTAACAACATTATAGCCTCCCCTCCCTCGCGCCGTGGGAGAAAAGCCATGTGCGGCACGAGACAAGGACTTCCCACCGGGCTGAGTGGAGGGGCCTCCTCTCCGTCTTGCCCTTTCTTCTGTGTTTCATGCTCGAGCCCATTCATGGAGCGCGAGCCGGAGCAGCAGTTCGCCCCATGTATTTTCTCTACTCCCTCTCTCCTCTCTAAAATGATTGTTCTGGGATCAAAGCCAAATGTTTTACACACCACTGATACACTATCACCCTCCTGTGACCCAGCTTTTTCCCTTTTTTTTTTTTTTTTTTTTTTAATAAATTCTGCACATTCACAATCCAATAAACAGCAAAATAATTTATTACATAACTTTAAATTTAGATTTTTGCAGCACAATTTTAGTTGTATGAACTTAGCATGACATTACAGCATAACATGTTTAGTATTTTTAATATCACAAAGCACTGTCATATTACACATTACAAGGGAAAATAACATTAAAACCCACCTTATATTAACACTATATTGTACATATATTATAGAAAAACCTGCTGTTTACTTTTTTTTTTTAGTTCAAACACTAACTAAAGCTGCATCTTATCCAGAAACTCAACCTAAAACAATACTAACACCCACAGAGAGTACAAATGTCCGTTCTCTAAATCATAATCACACTCACTGCATCACAGTATAACAGGCCTGCAGCCTCCTGTAAAACACTCCACATCACTTAACACCCACTAACTTTAAATGCATTTCTCTCACACGTCTGATAAGTTGTTTCCCCAAAAAACACACAATCAAAAGGTATCATTACCTCATAAATATCTTCATACTTGACATTCTCAACTAGTTTCCACAGCATGGTCGCGTCTCCGGTGTCGGTAAACCGAATGCAGCCAAGTGAGGAAGGGATGTCTCAACTCTCTCTCTCTCTCTCTCACTCTCGCTCGCTCTCTCTCTCTCTTGCTCTCTCACTCTCTGTCTCTCTCCCCGCCCTCTTTAAAGTCAGGCAGTGGGCTTTGTGAATGGGGAACCCCTGAAAAGACTCCACAACTGTGAGGAGCACAAGGCGTACATACAGCAGGCTTAGCAACCAATGCATGCAAGAATAAATATGCATATTTCTTCTGTGGAATCAGTACAAGACTTCACAATTATATGTTATTACATTTAGTGAATTACAGTTATTGAATGCTGCTGGTGACTTACAAAATATTTGATTGAAAGGACATTAAATTAAGTTCTTTAGTGCTTTTATGTGCCTTTATTTAACCAGAACTGTCATTTATAAAGATGACCTGGCCAAGAGGCAGCAGACAGATGTAACACGATATAAAATACAGAAAACAGTTCAGTGCAAAGTAAAGCAGTGTCACACAAAATTAAAAAACAAACAAACATCATGATACTTAATATATACATTATAAAACCAGGTAACAGTTGCAGACAAGTGCAATGATTGTTGACTTGAAAGAGGAAAACAGGATGAGTATACTGAATTTTAGCTTTAGATTTTTAATGGATGATAAAGTCATTAATTAAGAGGCAGTCTGTCTAGTGCTTTAATAATTTGGAGAAAATTTTAAAATCACTATATACTACTACCTTTTTATCTCTGTTGGACATACCTCCTCATTGTCATGTATTTGTAAAATAAAAAAAAGTATTAAAGACATCAATATATCATCAGTATAAATCGCATAGCTTCATTGCTACTCGACGTAAATAAATGCAATTCTTCCAAACACTGTTTCAAATTAGGTGTTTTGATGATCTAACATGTTGACTTATTGTCATGTTTGCAATAGCACCACCATGCACTACTTGTTTTTGTGTAGCACCTTACAGGGCAATGAAGAAACAGGATTAAATAATCAAGTGTGCTCCACCTGATTCTTATTGATATAGTTAGAATGTATTGATCACTAGTTATTATTTTGTGCTAACTAGGAGACAAATGCAAGACTGGCTTTATCTGATGGCATATTCTGAAATTTCTCAGTTTAATAAATATTCATAGTATGTCCACTTGTCTGCATTGAAACTAACTTGATTGAAAAAAAGTCACATAGTGATAATTTATACTAATACTTTTTTTTAATACAACGGTCTATAATATATTAACTATATAGTACGCAAAACACAGAAAAGTTGCATTATCTTACAGGTTGTGAAAAGTGAAAAAAAATAAAGTTTCAGCAGGTATAGAAGATCGTTTGCCAACTACATGAGGAACATTTTTAACTGCATTAATTTTTGCACATTTCTGTCAGTTTGATGGATTTAAAATACAAAAGAATGACAAATTAAAAGAAAAACATAGTAAGAGTGGCCTCTTCCACACATAGGACATGAGGGCTTTCTGAATAGTTTGAAGAGTGAAATAATGATTTGTATCATGTATGGAATAGTCACAGTCACTAAATCTCAACCAAACTGAACACCTGTGGCAGATTTTGTACTGACATGTTGGAAACATTCTCCACCAAACACCAAATGAGGAAAAATGGTCTCCTGGTAGAATTTATAGACTGTAGAGTCAATGTCGAGTCGCACCTGAAGCTGTTCTGTAGGCAAGTGGTGAAACGACACATAAATATAACATTTCAGGTCAGTTTTTCCTATAATTTGTCAACTATCTGTGTTTCTTAACTGCTTTTTTTAACCATTCATTTATTCAAAATTAATAAGAAAAAAGTGTCAAAATGTGTAACACCTTACAGCTTTCTGTTACAGACAGCGTTTTTGTTCAGTTGTATTGAGCTGAAATGGAAGCAGTATAAAAACACAAATAACTACGCTATATTTTTCCTCTTTACTTGATCAGATCAATGTGAAGTAACTGAATAACCCACAGAGGATGTGTCTTAAAAGACCTCTACAACAAACCCTTCATATACTATATTTCCTGTACTTATAGCCCAAGTGTGTGTAAATTGCTCCCCCTAGTGTTCCAAGTGCCTCAGTGCATTCACCCTCCACTTACTGCTGCTACAAGTGCTATAATTATGTCATTGTCCTGCAGTTTCCAGTCAAAAAGTCATTATTTTTTATTTCTGTAACACTGCACACTTGAACATTTATAAATAGAAGATCTGACTTATTAAAATTAAACAGCAGAGATTATTTTCAGCATTTTTTCAGCTATTGAAAGCTGGTCTATGTAAATTTCGAATAGGGATGAGTAATGTGGGAAATAAAAAAATAGGAATTTTGCTGTATTTTTATTTCTGTGTATTCATACAGCTTCGTACTCTATAGATGTCTTATTGCAGCTGTAATATCTCAGTGCTGTTTTTATTAAGTTATCCGTGTTGTTGTTTTAATATCTATTTGTGTTGAATTTGACATTGTTGCCATGATGTTATGTGTAAAAAAGCAAAATCCACAGAGGATGCTGCACATGAATGTTTAAGAGGCACGGCTGTTCCCATGTTCTCTGGAAATGACCCACTGCCAAATATTCACCCATCCCTCCGTTTCTCACTCTCTCCCACTCACCCAGTCACACACAAACACACACATGGCAGGGCATATGACTGTCAGCGATGACAGATGTCCTAACAGTCTGGAAGTCTGGAGGCATGGTTGTGGTTGTTGTCCTGCAGGGCTTTGACACACGATGTATCAGCATACATTACACACGTCACACCAATGCAGCTCTGTCAGCTCCCGGCCTTTTGTTTGCAACAAATGTTTGTATATTTTTACTTTCGCTCTGATTTTAGTCCTTTAGTGTGGAATTTTCTTCTTTTTAATTTTGTTTTTATTGAAGCATAAGAGACACAACATCTTCCGGTCACATTTATCTGTTACATATTCCTCTCAGTGTACATATTTAAAAATACATTCTCCATCAAACAAGGTACAGTGAGGCTAATAGGTCTCTGGTTGTCTCTGTTACTGTAGTATTTTCATCTTGACTTTTCCAGGTTCCATGTGGAAAATGTACAGATGATAATTTTGTAGTTTTAGTTTTTGTTGTGAATTAGATTTAGCCTATTTAGGGTTCTCTTATGGCATTTGTACATGTCTTGTAACTTGCAGATATGTATTTTGCAGAGTTTTATTCACAGACACTGATAGATAATTGAAGTCTAAGATTAGAAACTGCTGTAGAAGTCTGGGAAAAATGCAGAAAACAGTAAAGCAGTCATATTTAGTCATTATTTACATGTCTCTTATATGAATACTGACTAAAACCAAAATAAAATAATGACATAGACAGTTATGTTGCCTATTTACATTTGTTTTGGTCTTAATGTCAGTTATTACCTCTGTATATGTACGTATTTATCTTCATCACTTAGGTAGTAGTCGTATTATTTCATTACAGAACTGATGAAATGGTTAAATAGAAGTCGGATATACAAAGATAAATACATTTCACACTCCTAGAAAAGGCCAGATGGACTGATAATCACATATTTCGGTAACACCAGTACCAGATTTGTAGGTGATTTCAGATTTTTGTTGTAGACGTGAATGTCTAACATTAGCTGAAATTTGTTTGATTCAGTATCTGTCATTTTGTACTTTTTGTAGAAAAGGTTAATGCAATTTTCTGTTTCTGGCTTCAATGACTTTGTTGCATCTTATACAACAAAATTTAGATTAGGCATAAAAGTATGTATGAATGACAAAAGTATAAGTTATGCACTGTTTATTTCAGCTAGATGATACAAGACAAAATACTTTTTCCCTCTGCATATTTACTGGGTCCCTTTTTTTTTCTTCATTAAAACTCAGGTTCATTCAGGTGACATCACTATTATAGTTGGGAAAAAGAAGTACTAGCTGCAGTTCAAGTGTTGGCCACTAGGTTGCACTAGAACACCACATAAATCGATTAAAGGCCAACAAAGGAGGCAGCAACATGGATCCCCGAGTTTATGAACTGTCGGTGCCTGAAGCCTGTAAACGTGGATTCAAGTAATGGAAAATAACTGATAGTGGAATGAGGTAGAGAAATTAATCAATCAAAGTTTATTTATATAGCACTTTACAACAACATAAAGACAACCAAAGTGCTTTACATCTAAAAGCATGATTAAATTATAAGATAGCAACAGTTATATTAAAGCAAAAAGTCAACATTAATAGTATTTTTGGTGAATTTCCATCATAATAGTAATACTTGTCTGTTTTGTATAAATTTTAAAAAAGCTGGGATTTTGGTAATAATACTCAAATTAACTCTTGATTTTGTGATAATTACAAAAAAATCTATGTAAAGCAACAGCAAAACCGACTCCATAGCATGTTAACAAGGTCTGCTTTTGTTTATCCAAGTGATGTGGCTTCACAATCTACTTAGTTTTTGAGATTCAGAAACTAACCTCTAAATGCATCAAAATTTTAGCTTCATTTTACATATATAATTACACATATGAAATCTTTTACAACAAATGTAGAAGGTTGGATTAAAGTAGACCACATGTGTAGGCATTTTCACTAATTATACTGTGTATTTGTATATTTATAGTGTATCTTAGTTTTATGAATAAAAACTATCTATATCATGTTTTTAAGAAAGTGTGTAAAGGCTGCAGACTATACATGCAGTACACCCTATATCAGGTGTATTGTCTATACTAAATGCATATATCCAAACACTGTGACATTACATTATTAAATGAATCCTGGCTGCCTTTTCGCTCTCTAAGCAGCTCTGGTCCATCTATCTTGACATAAGGTTTTGGTTCTGGTTCTGGTTCTGACAGAGTGACAGGGACAGTCAGGACAGTAGGGGAGGAGAAAAGGCCCTGGATGTTCCTGGACGGGATCAGGGCAGAGGAGGAAGAGGTTTTAGCAGAGAAGCAGAGGAGGAGGGGGAGAAGGAGGAGGAGGAGGGTTATATCTTCAGAGGAGTCAGACTGGGGAGATAGGGCTTAGAAGTTAGCAGAGTTTGGTATTCGTGACTGTGGGCTCAGTCAGCGGGAGTTATAGTCCCTCTGAGACCTCAGACTGTTTAATTCACTCCTATATAAATTGTATCATTCATTGCATGAGTTTCTGAGTAGAGGATGTGCTTTCTACATGTTAAACTTTACCTCCATGTATAAATATCTTCAATACTCAGAGATGATTCTTGAGTATAATTAGATTAAATCACCAAACAAACATTTGCACACTTCCACGCTGAAGGCTGAGTTACATAGAAATTATGTGCTCTGATGCTTAATGTGATGATAATAGAGCGCTGCATTGTAATACGATCAATAGCCTGTGTGAATAATGTATTGGCTGCCCCATTACATTATGCATTGCTGATGTCAAATTTGTGATTTATTCTTGTCTGTTTGTCAATTTACAGAAACTCCGGCAGAGGCAATGTATCGATTTCATTTTCCAGCTCATTTTGATCAAGCTGCTTATTATTCTGATATGGGGTCGGTAGGGATGTATTTTGCAGGGATTACATGTTTATCACGCAAGTAATAATAAACAAAAGTGTGATTAAGTTACTTTTCTGCATATGTGTAGCTGTGTGGGTGTATACAGTATGTATGTTGGTGCTTATTTGTCGGTGCTCGTGTTACCCTCCAGTGAGATGCAGCTTCCATCAAAGAGCCAATTTAGAGAGCTGCTTTGCTTCACGCACGTCACTCTGTTACATCTTCACACAGAGTGGTTGAGATGCATGGGTTTGATTTTATATCAGGCTGATTCTCCCATATCCACCACTGATATGATTGAAGTTCCTCTCAGCATCTGACACTGAAAAGTGACTAAAACATGTATATTTAAAAACAGAAAACAGACTATCTTTATGCATCAGAGCTCCAAACAACTACCTAAAATGTCTAAAATAGACATTAGATGTTACTTTTAACTAACATGAACATAACTAACTCCCTAAATTCTGCTTTCATGTCGTGTTGGACCCGTTCTGTTAAATTCTACAAACATTTAATCAATCAATGTGTGATGTGTGGCAGGCTCCATGTATTTCAACAGATGTGGAAAATGTAATCCAGAATTCACCAAAATCAGTAGCACATGTTTTAAATATAGCAAGTTGTAGACAAGATAGTACAAGTGACTGGAGGAAAAAGTCAAATTGTGTAGTTTTGTTTAGGCTATTGAGCAAAAAATCAGCTTTTGTGCTCAACTGTCAATGGTAAAATGATGCTTATTAGAGAAGTATTGGCACTAATCACATCAATTATGACTGGGCCTATTGATTATTTTCTGATTTGTTCAATGAAATTTCACAAATATATGAAACATTCTGGCTTTATTTGCACTAAACTCCCCAAATGTCCTGTTTTTCAAGGATAAAAACACAAAGACGATGACCTCAGTGATAATTGTTTATCACCACAACTGTTGCTGATGAATTTTCAGCTCATCAATAAATCAGTTGATCACCTCATCTTGTTAGTGCTAAAGCCAAACATGGTGGTAGTTGTGTTAAGTATTTAGTTGTCGTGAGGATTACTGGATCCATCGACAGGTTTGTTTTTATATTGGTCTGGTTTTAGCCTGTAAATCAGATAAAGTAGTGCAGAGCCATTGGTTTTGGATATTTTGCAATTAATTTGTAATGGTTCGATTTGGTCCCAGATTCATAAAACATTGACCTCATGAGTGTGCATTTTAGTAGCATCACTGTCTATCAAACACAAAACCAAACATCATGAATTCTGCACCATGTGTCACTTCCTCACTCTTCCTCCTCCACCTGAGGCTCAGCTCGTATTGATTCAGGGTGACAAACCGGCTCAGGCATCACTGTAAATGCATCCTGTCTGATTATGTATTTTTGTGTTATGCAGTGAACGTGACCTCTTTTTAAATGACTGGAATATTAAAGAGCAAACACAACCTACAGAGCTCAATGGAGACGCCAGCAGGCAGCTGCACATCTCTCTGTTTTATCATCAGGTTTTTTCTTTCCCTCTTTTTTTTGAAATATAAATAAGCAGAAAACCTGACAGGAGTCATTCAGACTGAAAGAAAACACATATGCTCATGCACACAAAGGAGGTGTTTGAACTTTTATGTAGGTAGAGCCTCTTCTCTCAACATTAGAGAAGGACTCTGACTTATTGTAATGTTAACACTGAATCTATATGGATAATTCACTGTATGGCTTTGATCCATACTGCATCTCTTTGGTCTCCATCTACTGTATATTATATATATAGTGTGTATGTGTGTGCATGTGGAAGTTTTGTGCATCTAAAAGGCAAAGTAAGTAGTAGAACACAACCGTCTTTATTGAACACCAGCATTTTAGAAGGTAGGGATTTAACATATATATAGTTGAAAGCCTACAAGAAAAGTAATTTAAATATTTATATATATCTTTACAAATGTTCATGAGCGAGTCAGAGAGCTCGTGTCGGCTAAACTTGCGATCTGGAAAGTGTACAAAGATAGACATGCACAGGGAAGAGTAACGACGGCAACCGCAAAGTCACCTTTACAAAATGGCTGAGTTAGACCCTTCTCTCGTTTTCACTCTGTTGTAGTCTCTCACACACACACACACACACACACACACACACACACACACACACACACACACACACGCACACACGCACACACACACACCACATTGTCACCTAATCCAGGCAGTGGTGTTAACATCAGTCCCGTAGTGTTTTCTCTCCGACATCCACGTGGTAAACACACTGGTTGTTATGGCACTGATTGTACGTCATGAAAATAAAAATTAAGTCAGCTGGGTGTGTTTCAAGTGCTCTCAAAGGTACAGGGGGTTGTAAAATGGACTATTATTGTCTGTGTGGTAGGATTTGGGTCATTGAATCCAGTTAATTGTCTGCAAACTGAACCTGCAGAAACCACTGATGGAGAATTAAAGTTTTTTGTGCTTGAAATCTAAATGTAATTCCTGGTAAATCACTGGGATTGAAACAGAATTTTCCAAATCCCTTTATGTGTGTGTTATGAGCATTGTAGAGCTGCAGGCAGTGGGAAAAATCTGCAGCTACTTCTGTCACTGAATTCAGTGATTAAGCAAAAGTTGCAAAATTGTACTTCTCGCACCTTCTTTAATGTGTAGAATTTATCATTTTCTTTGTCATATCGAAGAGAAATCTGAATCATCTGTAAATTGGGACTGTTAGTTACATAAAAAGAGGAAATTGAAATCCAAAAACCTTGAGGTGAGGGTATTGTGCTCTTAATCATCAAAATAATCAGCAGATGAACCGATAATGAAACAACTCTGGTTTGTCATGTTGGCAGTTATTATCCCTGTCCTAGAAATGTGTGATGTGAAGTTGTCCATGTTTACTTCCTGTTTTAAGAAATAATAAATAAACAAACAAAAGTCTTGAGTGAGTCACAGGCGTCTCCATTTCGAGGCTCCGCAGAAACACACATACAAACACACACACACTGACATATGACATGTCATTTAGGCTCATACATCAGGACGTCTTATTTAGGACCGTTCCAGCTAATGTCACATTTCAACTGAAGATAAATAAATAACAAATATAGACGAACTGTCTCAAAGAAGACATAGTAATGCATGGAAATTAACACCTTTCTCAGTCACACACACACACACACACTCAGGCTCACACACACACTCCTAAATGCAGCGCTCCAAGGCACGGGGATGCAGTGGGTGGGGGCTACTCAGTCTTTTCTGTTTTCCCGTCTTTGCTCTGAGGCTCGGCTGTTTTCCGGAGCTGCGTCTTTTCTGAGCTGTTGTTGATCTGTTGGTCAGTCGGTCCGCTTGTTTTCCCACTTGAGTTTTTGTCCAGGTAGTTGAGCATCTCGCTCAGGACAGTTTGGAAGGTGCTGAGAGCTGCACAGACTGCAGGTGTGCCGAACCCGTGAGTGATCAGACTGGGAAAAAGAAGAGAAAACTCATTAGAACAGTGACAAACTCCAAGCTTTGTCTCCTTCAGGTGGATAAGAATCACTAATATGGTGCAGATTCCTCTTTCCATTCGTCTGTCGGTACACCTGCACAGAAAACTTTTTGTCTGTGTGTATTAAGAAGCCTTTAATTCTGATCTCTAACAGTAATTTAGCTCAATGTTAAGATTTACAAAGGAGGAAAAAAGGTGAAACAGCTCTTGCATGTTACATTATTCTCTAAAGAAGGTCAGGAAGACTTTGTAGTTTGATATAATTGTAACTGGTTAAATTGGGTGTTTATGTAGTTTTTTAGTCAGGAAACCTCTGTCACTCAGGTATTTTTTTCCTCCAAATTCTGTTTGTATTCTTTGAATAATTGACAGAAGCAATACATTCTTTCTGTTTTAGCAAAGTCCATGAGTAATATCTCATTATATGCAGATATCGTAATGTACTGACCACCCTAAAGCATGAAATTCTTATCGTGTCTTAAAAAATGATACAAATATATGGGAATTTGCAATCAATTGCCAAGCTTCTTTCAAGTTCAGAATGCTTTTACACACTAATCCCTCTAAGAGTGGCCTTTTAATTCTATGTTTGCATCCATGTAACTATTCTAAAATAGTTTTTCACAGGCACATAAACAGCATCAGACCCATGGTGGTAATTAAAGTGTATTAAAACAACACACAGTTGGAGAAAAAAGTCAGAGGGTAAAAGATGAGCAGCCACATTATGTGTTTCAGGAATCATTTTTACTGTATGACACTGGATCTTGTGTCCTGTATGACCCTGAGGCAGGCTCTTGCAGGGCTAAACGCCTGGTCACCTTTCAGCGCAGACTTGTAAGCTGCCAGAAGCATGCTGTTGTTCAGCCTGTCATAACTGTTTATACAGCCAAGATCACATCTTGTTTCTCTGCCCAGCAGTCTACAGTACATCTCCCTATGGAGGTTTGATAAAACTTTGTATATTCTGCAATAGATGACGCCATAGATGTGACATTTCTGCTAACAAGCCGCCGTTCCCTCCTCCTCCCTCATTTGTGCCAAATAACAAACTGCACAGCTGCATCTTTCGAAAATGGCAAAGAGGTCAGAGCCAAAAAGGAAAGCAGCAAGAAATCTGCCTTCACTTGACGGATTTAATTCACAATAAGTCAGTCGTTGTGTTTTATAATTGCGGTGTGTGTTACCTGAAATGTGTGAGGTGTCTCTGGATATCCAGGTCCAGGATGGGGGTCGGTCTTGAAGAGCCCAGAGGAGAACGATCTTGGCTCAACAAGTCCTGGAACTCCTTACAGATTTGCCTGACAGACAGAAGGAGGGAGGGACTGAGGGTTTACCATCTGTCTCCAACACATCGAAATTTGTGTCTATATCCCCCCTACGCACCCACCCCTCATCTTTCACTCATCTAAATTTAAGTTCTTTCTTTTCCCTATTAGCACAGTACATACAGGAGTCAGTCAAAAGTCAAATATCAACCTAACATAAAACAAAGCAAGAAACACAACATCTAAACATACTGGAGGTGTACAGTCTTGCATAAAGGCTTTCAGTGTTGATCTAGTCAATATTACTGGCTTTAAATTGAACCCCCTGTTGAATTGACTTTATTGGAAAATAAACATCACAGCTAGAAAGGAGCCAGGTGTGTTTTTTTCTTCCAGACCTCAGTTGCAATTTGAAATTTAGTGTAGTGTTGAGAAAAACACAAGCCAGATAGCCAGTAATGCAGGAACGCAATGATTTAAAAAAACAACGAAATGAGTAGATTACAAGTAGATGTTTGAGTGTTTTAATTTTTCTATTGGCAGTGAAGTATGCACTCATTAAATAATGTTACTGATTTACCTGTCACATCTACCACAAGAATGACCATAGAAGTGACCAAAAAGTGGAGGATTAATAGTGGAAATTTCCACTCACAGAGTGACTTAAAGTTAAAAATTAAATGTTAAGTCTAAAATGGAAATAAGACCGTAATTCATCCATCTCCATTCAGCTCTGAGCTAATTTTGTTTTTCATTTTTTTCCTTTATAGATGTGAACAAACACTAACTTGCATATGGAACTGAGAGGTGGATACTGATCAGTACATTGTCAAATTACTTAAGCCCGTGTTTCACTCTAGGTCTGTTTTATTCATGTCTATAAGTTGTGTCTGTGTTTGCAGCATGTGTGTTTATTTTCTTACTTAGTTGCGAGGACCATTTTCTTGCGTGCGCTAGTTTCTTTCGGCTCGTTGTGTTGCCTTGCCAAATGTTCCCCCACCGCCTTACTGGGAAACTCTGTCTCACAGGTGTAGCCAAAGTCCCTCGCCAGGTGAAGTGCTTCACCTGTGCACAAAAAAACAAGAGAAACACTCATCAGACCAGCTGTAAAGGGTTAAAAATATACTAGAAATCAACAAAAATGATGTTGGCTATAGTCAGGTTACCTTCCACCAGGGAGGTGAGCAGTGTGACGTTGGCTGCTTTCCTCCGTCCTGCCGGCAGGTTGAGCCCTAAACGGTCTAACTTCTCCCGAAGACACCGGCCTCCATTCTTAGATTTTGCTCTGTGGAAAAATAAATAACTTAACATCACATACTCCACATCATCAAACTAGTACATTTCAAGAGTCTAAAAGTATACTTGAAACACTGAATGACTCATCATTCGATAACATGTAGCCTCCTTGTTCCACCAAAGATCCTTGTGTTTAATTAAGTCTTGAAAGTAAAGATGGAAAAATATAGATTGGTTTTGATTTGACAAAGCCATAAAATCAAACAATAAATCAAAGCGTCATGAATTAAAATGTGTCATTTTGTGTGCTCCACTCTATTTTTTAATTACAGTTATATATTTAATATGCTTTCTGGTTACATGTCCCCTTGAGTTTCCCCTCTTTCTTTCTTTAGCTCAGTGTTTAATGTGTCTATAAACCCAAAGTGACACATTCTATTTTGGAAAACAGGTGGACAACATCTGTTATGTCTTATTGAAATTTTGACAAACCCTCATGCGCCATGTGTCTTTTCCTTTAGATTATTTTATCCCACAGATATTTGGGAAAAAATAATTGTATATTTCCTGTCATTCTGCTACTTAGTGTCTAAAACTGAGTCTGAGTAAAACTGGATTTGCTGTCCTTCAGAGTGAAGTGACTTCTTATTTGCTTATAACAAAGTCAGCAAAGAACATCCACTCATAGAATTTGATTTGTTTTACTCCAAATAAGAATCAACACCTGTATTTGTACATTAGTTTACTTTGTTGATTCCTCATCTTGTAGGATCAGCCATATTCTCTGCTCTCTCTCATCCCCCCTTCCCTTTCTCTCTGTCTCATCAATAATACAGTGCTGGCAACTCTTGCTTTCCTCTGGTTTCTCTGATCCTGGCATGCTTTGGCCTGGTCTCGCCTCCCTCTGGCTCCCTGGGCATGGCGGCGCGTGCAGCCCCGGCCCTCGTTCGCCCACAATAGTCTTTGTGGGCGCAACTGTATATCCTCTGTTTCATCTGAGGGCTACAAAGACTCAGGCTGCACTCTCCAGTGTTCACCAGCCAGCTTTAGGCTTTAAAAAAGGGTTTCACTTTTAAAATCTCCCTCCATCAAACTCTTCACTTCAACATTATTTTGTTTTGGAATGACAAATATTCCAAACATTCATTGATCTCCTTGTTTTCAGTCATACAATGTGACATATGGGTTGAGATTTTCCTCAGTTGTTGACTTTTAAGGTTTGGTTTGGGTTTTGTTTTACATTTTGTACCACTATAATAGCAACTCTTACTCTTACATTGTCCCTGTGATGCAAAATGGACTCCAGAAATTATGTTAGGCGACCTTATGTGCTTTATTGTTTTGTTTTGTTTTTTTAATTTTTTGCAATTTCATCAAGGTGCCGCACACCAGTGGTCACAGTGGATTCATCAGGCGATCCTTTAGGCCTAGCTCTTTCTTTCTTTATTTTTTTTTTATAGCTTTCTATAAAATGATTCTTTAACCTTTTGAGACCCAGCATTGGCAGAGTTTCACAGCTTTATTGAAAAATAAAAATAAAAAAACAAAAATGCTGTTTACTGCAAGGGACATTCCATAAAAAAAATGTATCTGAAGAAACTGTTGTTATTTTTTAATGTAAAAAATGCTGAAAATTTTACTTTTGTGGTTATCAGGAGGTTAAAACAGGATTAAATGTGAAGCTGCAATATGATTTACAATTAAACATAAAATATTTTACTACATCAGCTGTATTGAAATAAGTTTGAAAACCACACATACTGTTCAGCTCGTTTCCTGTTTTCAACTCATCAAATCACTGCCCTCCTGAATTCTTATAGATCCATTAAAGGTACATTGATGTCTTTGTGCTTTCCATGTGTGTTGGCTCTGACCTGCGCAGTATGCCTCCCAGTAGGGAGGCATTGAGGCACTCTGGCGGGGACAGTCTTCTTTTCACTTCGGCAATGGTGACTTTGTACTTGGAGGTGGAGCTGAGCAGCGACAGTCGGCCCGGTACCGAGCAGAACAGATCTGTAGGATTCACCACACATGTTCCTCCTGCACACAGACACAAGCAATGTATGTTGTCACTGTATGTACACGAAGCAACACCAGAGAAACAAGAACTTATTTTTTGTCATTATGCTTGTGTTAAAGGACTGGAGAAAGTGGTTAAGGCAAATCAGCTCCATGTCACACATCTGTAAGGCAACTTGAATGGCTTTTACACTTACTCATTTATGATTTAGAAACCATAAAAATCTGGCAAACTATCTAATTCTTCTGAATAATATAACCTGAACTGACTTTAAATGACTTTTGTATTATGTAAATAAATATTTCTCACATGCATTAGTTTGATTTTGGAAGAATCACGTATCACTGTGGTAACGAATTGTATGTAATTTAACAATATAAACTTTGTTAGTGTTTACACTGTCACTCTCACAAATCATTCATTTTTGTGCAAAATTAATAAACTCCTATTTCATCAAAACGAACCAGTAAATAAAGAAGTATACAGATGTTTTCAATCCTGTTTTAATAGGATAATGGGAAAAATACTGCAGTGGAAATATGGATTAACTCATTTAAAGAGACTAAGTATGCAAATGCCAGACAAGCAAATATTAACACAATTTTGCAAAATAAGTGAAAGACAGCCTAAAAAATGTGCATACCTCTAATGCTATGAAAACTCTTTGTAATGAGAGGCATGCTGTATCATTTTAACCTTTACTTTGGTTGTAGGTGCTTTTCGCTCCATGCTGAACGTATCCAATAAAAATCCATGTAGACCTTGAAAAGCCTTGACTGGCAGAAAACATATGTGCATTTTAGTCCAAAATAAAACTAATGTGTCGATATATCCTTAAACTTACCCCTGGATGCACAGTTAAAGATGATACTAGCCTTACATTGTTGTAAACAGTTTTACACTTGTATCCTTGCAGCAGAAAAGCTGTTTTACAAGATGATGCTTCAGTGAATTAAAGGCAGAATTAAACATTTGGCACTAGGTTGTGTCTGATATCAGTGTGGTTTTAAGTTTGCGTGAAGTCTCCATTTTCCCTATTTTAAAATTTGCAGATATCAGGATGCAATGGAAATTTTTCAAGCAAACAATAAACAATATTCTGTTTTTTGGGTGTAATAATTTATCAGTGCAGTCAGCTAACTATTGAAGTTAATAAAAAAAATCATTTTAAATTACCATGAGCAAAATATTTTTATTAAGATTTTTACATTTCGATGTATTAACTACACATATCAGGAACAATCATACTGCATTTTAACCTAATATATCACAAATTAGCAGCAGGCTTGTGTATGGTGTTCAGTGCACCATTGAAAACAGGATATATTTTTTCTAAATTACCAGAATAAAAACAGGGAAGAAATGAAAGCAATAGCAAATCCAAATAAATATGTCCAAACATTTTTAATCATCACTTGTGCAGTCAATGTCTTTGCACTTTAATTCCTTTTATACTATTTACATATTACACACTTATTATGTTTTACTATGTACATAAATTTATATTTCTGTTTCAGCTCAATATTTATCTGTGAAAGAATTGGCTGCACTAATCCCAGGAGGGGAAAACAAAACCTTCCTTTAATCACCTTCCACCAAACCAGAATTTCTCTGTGAGGCTCCTGAAACCTGAATAAATGATTGTGGTTGTGATAGTGAAAGCTCTTTCACATTATTAATTGCATCTGGATCAGTGTTGCTGCTGGATCCTCCTGGAATATATTGACTGCTGTGTGTAGGCCTATTATTATTAAACTTTCACTTGAACTAACGTCCCAAGTAGCTGAAACGCAAGGTCTCTGTCTGATGTACTGTAGGCTATATTCTATTATTCATCTGCCTCATTATCAAATCTAACAGCAGGGTGTGTCGCTTTGTTATTAGGCCGTATGGGTATGATGGAATGAAGAACAGGATGTCGTTTAGGTCGAAAAGCATAACGCTGCAGGCGGAGATGGAGGAGTCAGTGTAACCGGGACAATATGGACAATTAAATAACCCTTATACATGACCATCTGTAACCTATATTTTCTGCCCCAGGAATCTATTATTTAACATCAGCAGAAATGGTTTCCCATCATTCCTGCCGCCATGCTTGCTGAAGGCACTCAGACCTGTGGCTTCAATAGAAATATGTCACCCAGGTTCAGCACCATGGACAGCGGCTTCCACCTTTCATTTCAGCACCGTGGACAGAGACTCCTGCCTACAGCCCCACGGTGACTTCATAACGCGTGGAAACAAAAGCCTGTTGTATTCCAGCGGGCAGCACTTTGTAAAAAGCTGGATGGCACTTGTATTTCACTCAGGCTGTCAAAAATGGACGAATGCAGGTCGAGGGAATCGATTGATACTATTGGTTGAGGTAGAGCTCCTGTGTGTGTGTGCGCGTGTGTGCGTACGTGTGGTGTGCGCGTGTGAAGTCCGGCTCGTCTGTGTCTATCTGTGACACAAACCGGGCAGACCTGTCTGTCAGATTCACGCGCTCTGACAGGGGCGCGCGTCTCTGAAAGCCGCGGGTTCACATCATATTAATTCCCCTAAAAATGTTTTGATTCAAAGTAGTTTGTATTTTATGTTGCCAAGGGCAATCGAAAAGAGCTATTGCCGGTAGTGCAGTCAGTGGAGCGCGCGGGCCCAGAGGCGATAACGGTATTTAAGCAACGGAGAGTAGCCTCGGGCTGCGGCGCGAGCGGCGGGCGGGATCACACGCGGAATCAAGCGCCTTTTACGAGTTTGCCACGAAAATTAAAGAAAAAGAGACACGGGCCAAATGTCATTCTCATATTTTAACAACAATGTTTAGAGCTCCAAAAAAGCTTGCCAATGTCTTGACAGAAAAGACAGAGGCGCGTGCACGGGGCAGTGGCGGGGACGCGCGTCTGACAGATCAGCTTGATCTGTGAGGCTGCTGTTAGAGCTGAACTGGAAAAGGGATAGCAGGGTGATTAAAACACAGACGACTCCTCCTAAGTAGGATCCGCGTTTCTTGAGTGATTTTCTTTTGAAAAAGGTTATGTGAATATTCATGCCGCCAAAGCCGCAGTCAGAAAGAACAACATTAATATGATCTCGGCTGAATCCGGGGCCCCGCTCGGCATTAGCATATCAAAGCGTCCGCCCGAGGCGAGAGAAGCTATCGATACGGGAGCGGGAGGTAAAGCAAAGATTATTGGTTGTGATGGTTGCAGCGGCTGAGCTCAGGGCCAAATACGGCGCACCATTAACCGAAAGTGATAGCGAAGGGATTCCCGCGTCAATCCGAGAGAAAAGCCCCAACACCTAGGCAGAGCTGATGAAAAATTAAACCCGAGACACAGCCTTCCTCCCTGTATGGAAAAACCACAACACTGTGTGTTTGTGTAGCCTATAGACCCAACTGAAAACAAGAGCGAGCTTTGATGGAGCAAAAACAGATCCACAGCGTGTTAAAACCCACTCATGAGGAGACTGTCTGGCCTCCTATATGTCGTGGTGTAGGCCATCCACACCCTCCCCTTAAAGTCAACCTGAGCCGCCCTTATGACCCTACAATTAATAAAAACGTCACATTAAACAGACGGCACAGAAACATAACAGAACTAGAAATGAGAACAATTAGGATACACTTTACATAGACCTCAAAAACACATCCAAAAATAAGAAAAAGAAACAGAACAATTAGCTCAAAGGCAAACACATTAAAGAGAAAAAAATAAAAATACATTCTTGAAGCCATGTTTTACGCATTTTAAATTGATGTTTTTGTTTGCATATATTTTCTAATCCAATTACTGTTTAAATGACAATAGTATATAAACCTATATATCTTGAATGAATTTATCTGAGGCCCATTTAATTTTAAAGATGAAAATAATTTGTTTTTGCTGTAAGTTTAAAGCGGAAATCATCACTTGCATTGTAAATAATGTGCTTACATCTTTGCGTGTTTGTATTTTAATTTTTATAAGACAGATAAAATAATCAACAAAGATGTGTGGGGATTAGATCAATTTTATGCTCTCAAAATAGACATGAATATTACATCAGAATACTGGTGGTTTATTTTACGGAAACCAAGATAAGCCGTCAGTTTGCAGTGTTGAAATGTCGCCTACAGGTCTGACTTCAAAAAGGAAGTATCTGTAATGTGAACTATAGTATGGCAGGTTATGCTCAGGTGTTTTAAGTGTGCCATACAGTCTATAAGTTATGTTAAATCAGTGCTAGGAAATGTGTGACATTGTTGACATTTTTTTTCCTCTGCTAAACTGAGACTGCAGTGACTGGGTAAATGAGTGACAGTGACATTTGGTAGTGGAAATGGGAGTCTGCGTGGCTGTGCGTGTACAGTGTGTTGGTGTTTAAACGGAGCGGCTCCTGCTGTAACATGTTGACAGCCGACAAGTGAGCAGTGTTCCGCCTGTTTGTCTGTTTGCTCGCTGTCTTGTCGTCTGGAGCCGTGCGTGGTTCATTCACGGCCTCCGGTAGAAACAACAGAGGGAAAAAACGGGGCCTTACCTCTCCGGATTACGCCTCCTTGGCCGTTCAGCACGAGCCCACACTGTGCTTCCACGGAGCCCTGCGGAGACACGAGCTCATTATAGGACGAGAAGTGGAGGTGAAATCACTTCACCAGGATTTCCACGTAGTTTACCAAGGCAGACTTCAACACAAATCACAACTGCGCCGTTGCTGTATGATCAGAGGCAGTGTTCACCCATGCCTTTTACTTGCTGTTTATAGGCCTATAAACGTACAACATTAAGATAACACATGATTTATTCAATTATAAACACACTTAAACTCCTCATCCCCACTACCATTATGTATATAAAGCTATTGCCAAGAAAAAGCATAGCCTATAATCAAAAAAACTTTTTTTCTTCAGAACATAGAACTGTTCTAAGCTTTTTGTGGGAGTAAAGTACTGCAACAATAAGACCATTAATCTGAATAAAGAAGACTGTAATTAACAGATAGGAAGTGCATTTAATGCTCTACTGTTCTGCAGCACCCATACTTCACATAGGCTTGTTCTCATTATAGCCTATGTATATTATTATTGCTGTTAAATTATGTACGTCAGTGGTTTTCAAGTTTTTTTGCAATACATCTCCTCAGACTTGCAACTCATTTTCATAGCTGTAGATGATTTAAGTAAGATTTTTTAAAAGTCTGAAAAATAATATTACATAAGGAATTTAGTCTTTCGACCCTTTTTGGGGCCCTGGTCCCATGCTTGGGAACCTCTACCTATAGATCCTTGACTCTAGTTTCTGTAAAGCAGTATGAAGTTTGGCACTGAGAGTCAAAGTCTCCTTAATATCCTCCAGAAATGGTCCTGCTGCACGCCCTTTGAACAGTTTTCTAGTGGTGGAAGCCTTTTTGTTAGAAAGTGTACATCACTTATTGTGCTTTGAGTAAAATTGAGGGCACAGTAAAATAAAAGATGCAGCTCACGGCTCACCCAGAAACGAGCTTAATTTGAAAGGCTCCAGGCTATAGCACAGCACGGCTCATCCAGACTGAGAAATGAAGGAGAGTGTCCAGAATTAGTTGCAGCCACCAACCTGTTGGGGGTCACTCTGTGACACTCCTTACAACAGGCTGCCTGCATACACAGCCTATGTATACACATATAGGAGGCCTGGATGTGTGGAAACCTGTTAACGCCGCCATTTTGGTCCAGATCAGACTCGCGTGCTATCAACAATGTCATCAAGAAAGGAGAACACGCGCTTTTTATTCAGAAAACACTTAATCCCCCGTGCGAGCCTCGAGGCCTGGCCCACGCAGAAACCCTGATTAAAATAAACTGGAAAAAAGGAGCTTGTTGTAGCTCTTTCTTAACCAGCTCCTGCTCTGTTTCTTTTCTTCTACTCCGAAGCTAAAGTGATTATAAAATCAATATACAAAACGCAGAGGTCTTGCATGAATTAGCTTAGTGACGGGAGAAAGGTGTGGCAGCTGCTTTTGTTCAGCATGAAAATCTCTTTAACGCGCTCAAAGATGCGACCGGGCTGCACGAGACCATGGGCACATCTGTTCCGTCCATACATCCGCCGCGTGCAAGCTCAGGTTCACGAGCCGCTCTTTTATTTCCTTCAATAGAGGGTTAAACCTGGGCTTAAAAAACACCCCAACAGCTTAAATAAATCTAATATTTACTGTAAGAATTATCACCTGTCGGTAAAGACGTAAAAACACTGAAAATAAAATAAAATAAAATAAATGATCCCATACTCGGTTTTAGATAACGAAACTATATTCAACTACAAATTAATCTGAAAGAAAATAGTATTTTTATTATTGCGAAATTTAATTTATAATATTCATAAATACAATGCAATTGGAGGCATTATCAAAAACAGGCTAAATTAAGATTAAAGAACAAAACGCAATAGCTACGTGCAATAAAAACTACAGATCCCAAAAATCACCTAAAGTATTACGGAAAAATTTATTTTTCTAAATATTTATATTCTGAGAATTAGCCTTAGCTATTGCCACACCCACTGAGTAAAGTAAAATGAATTCATCCAAATTATCTCATAAAATTAATATAGGTACACAAAAAACATTTAAATCATTGCTATAATTATAATAAATATTAGCTCTTATTGCTTTTTGCGTAAAATATTTAGCATCATTCCTATAAACATTTAATAGCGTCTAAAAATGGCGATAAAAGCAAGACTTTATCGACCTGGATTTAAACAACGCTGGTAAACAGATAATGTGACTGAAATAATTTGTCAGTGTGTTAAAGTGTGTTTAACTAGAGCCGTGTTTTAACCGGCTCAGATGTCGCTGCATAAGTAACGAAGTTGATTGACGTTAAGTCGGTAATTGGATAAACTACGGTGCTTTATGGCGCTCGAGCTGGGCTTTGTGCCCTGAACCCCGATCCGTTAATCCGCCCTTTACCGGAGAATAGAGGAACCAGCGGCTTTTCTTTGCCTGAGCAGACAGCCGGACACACACACTCACACACACACAAGCTCAAGAACCGTGCGAATTCGTTTTCATCTCGACCATTTCTTTACATCCAAAAGAATTATGTAAAATATGGGTCACGTGCGTTTGTGGAAAAATAAAGGGCGGATTTCACAATAGGATTGTATAGACTGCCAGTCAATTAACCTTTAGAAACAGGCCTGGCTTTCACAGACACGGCGCCGTGCACACTTGACATTTACTTAGCCTGTTGTACAGTCACGTTTGGTTTCCCCTCTTCTTAAAATCACCTCAAAATGGTAACAAATATATATTTATCCCAAAGTAGGACAGAGTCATTGGCCACAGACAGACAGACAGACAGACAGACAGACAGAATATAGCCCTGTCAGTGTCACAGACAACAGACAGATGAAGCAGACAGGCAGACAGACAGACATCTGGCGCTGTCTTTCTGTTCAATATTTTGGAATTGTTGGCTGGTACAAAAAGGGGGGGAAAGTTTTTCAATAGTAGGCCAGTGGGGCAGGGGTACTGGGGCAGTGGGCCTTGTGACAGCAGCTTTAAGGCTCTGTTATCCTAGCCTATCACAACCTATGAAGCACTGTGGAACTGTGAGCCAGGCTCCGGGGTGACGGGGCCTGGAAGAGGTGGCACTTTAGTGGGGGAAGAGAGACGGACGGCGCCGGTACCTGCAGGTCGTCTGCCGCGGGCGGAGGGAGGCCCAGGCCGGCGGCCGGCAGCAGCCTCTGGTCCGGATGGTGCATACCGACGCCGTAGGCCTGGGAGCCGTGTGACGTCATCAGCGATAGGTCATGGCGCCGGTAAGCGTCGAGGCAGCCCAGCTCGCGCCGCTGCTGCTCGTCTAGGCACGAGGACTTGAGGGCCGAGCGCGCGTTGTGCAGGTTGATGAAGTCTGCGGGCTCTCCGTGGTGGATTTGCTGGTAGTACTGGCCCGAGTGCAGGGAGTTCAGCCCGTAGGCCTCTGGGGCCACGGCCGGGTGGGAGTGCTGGAACTCGTAGTGGAAAGACTGGTGGTGGAGGGGCGTGTACTGGTGGTTGGCTGAAAAGTAGGGCGAGGCGAACTCCGTCCCCGCCGGCGCTGGGTAGGTGAGCGGGGAGGAGGAGGAGTAGGCGACCGAGGAGTTGGCCACGGACTCCAGGCAACCGAGCTGCATGAGCCGGTAGCTGTTTGATCCGTCGTGACGTATCTACAAGATAATAAAGAGACGGGAAAATATATGAGCCGTGTCATTTAGCATCAGCCGGTGTCTCCTCTCTCTGCCTCCCAAACACACTCAAAAACACAACTCACACACTCAAAGCGTTTTTTTCCACTTTAAACCACCTGAAGGAGATGTCATTTCCACACGCCCGGGAGGGGAACGAACGCACGGCAACAGGAGCCATCGGTATTTTTTTTCTCCCTTTGGCATGCCTGTCACTCTCCTCGCAGCGTTTTAAAAGGCGTGCTGTTATATATTATTATTATTACCGAGCTGCTGGCAAATTTACTGTCCCAGCTCTCTCGCTCATACTGGATGGGAGGTAAGCAGAGTGAGACACAGCGGAGACTGTTCCGCCCTAAAATGTTCTAATCACACTGTTACTGAGCCTCATTTGCTTCCACACACTAATAAAAAGCCCATTTTATCGGTAGCTCCAGTGAGATTGACTCATTTCTCCTTCCATCCGTGCATTTATATATTTTTTTTTTCTAAATCCACCTCACACACTGCCTGGGGAAGAGCACGAAATACCTCCGTAACTCAATCCCAGTCAAGCAACAATGTACTCCTCTGCAATTTCTAGAATTAAATTCTATAATTAAAGGACGTTAAGTAAATAAATTCGCCTACCTCTGCGTCGTGGACAAGTCCGGGGAAGGTCGCTGACATTGTGCTTTCTCCAAAGTAACCCGTTTTTTTCTCCCTCTCTGGCCCGATCGAATAATAAGAAAAATGCGTTAAAATCCTCAAAAAGCGAGAGAAATGGAAAAGTCCCCCCTCGCGCGCTCTCGGTAACGGCAGAAAGCTGGTGGAACGCGAGCGTCTCCCCTCTGCACGGACGGGGCTGGCTCACGGATTTTGTACTTGCAGGGTATTTCTCGGCTGATGTCGTAGGTCCCTTGGTAATATAGAAGTTTTGAAAATTAAGCATCAGCACTGAGGAATGGGAGGACAATAGACGGAGCGGAGCATCCCAGGAGACAAGGAATAAATATTGTATCTTCGCCTTAATAAGGAACCGAGTGCTTCTTTCAACATTTTCTACGCTTTTTCTGGACATTTTCCTTTTTGACCCGTTTGTATTTTCACCAGGTCTTCTGCTCGATTTCGTCGTGTAATCTTTTTTTTTTATTACTCACACGGGCTAAAGTCATTTTACAAAAAAATGTACGGATTTTCAACGGAAATGTAAGTTTGCTCTGAAATATTATAAAGCTAATTTCCGATAATTAACTATGGAATAAAAATGGATTTCGTTATTATTTTTTTTTACCCTAGAAGAACCTTGTGGTGAATTTAGCAAGCTGCACTGAGGATTTTCATTTGGAAACGGGATGTTTTCCCTGCATGCCTGAGAGGTTTTTATGTGCATTTTAATTAATATTTTGTGGAGTTTTAATGCTGTAATGTGTGGAATTCATATTTAGACAATCATAACTGTGCACGCAATTTTCTTACTGATTCATTCGATACAGAATGAAAATAATTGTTGAGAAATTATCCTATGAATTAAAATTGGCAAATTAAACAAAATGAATGTTAAATATTACTATTATTATTATCATCAGTAGTTTAAGGCTTTTATTTTTATTTATAAATGTATAGGCTATTTATTCCGTGTTTTTTTTTTCTTTCATTGTTATTTTTTGTCATGCATGCAGACAGCTTTTGATGGACCTAATTTTATTTTTGCTTTTTTCTTTTATGGGGGGGGGGGAGGGGGTTAGATACCATGAGTGTTGCCTTTGTGAAGAATCGACAGAAACACGAGACCTTTTTCTTATCTCAGATCAGCATTGTGTATTTGTGACTCGAGGCTCGTGCATGGTCTATTATTATTATTATTATTATTATTATTATTATTATCATTATTATTATTATTATTATTATTATTATTATTATTATTATTATTATATTTTTATTATTATTGCAGATTGTAAAACTGAATTGGGTCCTCTTTTTCGGTCAGTCGGTCAGCCTCGTGACCCCTCTCTCCTCCTTTCTTCTTTCTTTCTCTCTCTCTCTCTCTCTTTGCTTTTCTCCTCGAGCTGTAACTCACCTGAGCACGCGCCCTCGGGGTGGTCCTGCCCAGCTGAACGGAGCCGTTGTAGAGGAAGATGGCAGAGGATTTTCTTTATTTTATTTTTATTTTTTTAACGTTTACATTTATTCAAATGTGGGTCACATTAATTGTATTTCCTATAACTTACATAGCATACACAAAGCTAATTATGTACAGTAGATCTGTGTTATTTGTTTTACAGAAAGAAACCGTAATATTAACCTTTATCTGCCAATAACAAAAGATGGTAACAGGTGTAATGGAGCCACACTGAGCTTGGGTCCAAATACTCAGCCTATATAATCACTATAAGTCAGAAAAAACACAGCCTATAGCTGCCTTGCCCTTAGGCCACCTGGGAAGCAACAGAAATACAAAAGCAGAAGCCAAAGCTTGTGGTCACAGCCTGAAGAGAAGCAAAGGGAAAATTTATAAAGGAGATGGGAGGAGAGGAAACTGAGGGAGGAGAGGAGAGGCGAGCAGCTCTACACTGACTTCTTCTACTGTCTGTCAGATTTCCTGACATTCAAAACAAACCAACACACGCAGCACAAGAGAGAGAGAGAGAGAGGCACAGAGACCAATAGCTCCTCTTAATTCAGAGCAGAGATAAGCCCTAATCACTCTTGTTTGGATGTGTTTTTTTTTCCACTGCTCAGCTGTAACTGTAACCAAAGCGACTCGGTGATATTATTAAAGTGGAGATGTGACCGTGCTGACGCTGGGACGCCGGGATTGACTCTGCACTTTAATTAAGCATCTATTTCCCCTCCCATCTGTTCCTGCATTAGCCTTTCTCTGCCCTCATAATAATAATAATAATAATAATAATAATAATAATAATAATAATAATAATAATAATGGGTTGCTGTTTTTGTTTTGTTTTATTTTTATTTTTCGTTCTTAAACTAAAACTACATTTTCCATATCTGCAGGTTTTGTAGCTAAAAAAAAGCTTCTAACAAGTATAAACACTGGAAGATGACTTGTGTATGTGTGTTCTCGATCAACACTATTAGTCTTGCAGATATATCACAAAAAGAAAGAATTCCACATAACAAACACAAACAGCCCAGGGGGAGACACGGGAGGTGCAGGGGCCGCCTTAAATAGCCTCCTTTAAAAAGTTCTCAAGGCCTTTTATATTTTAATTAACCGATACCGATTGTTTTGCCTCGAGGTTCGACGTGAAACCTCTGCACGACGAGACCGGTGAAGGCCGGCTGTCGCGCGCCAGGTATTTAAAAAAAACGAAAGAGAAAGAGAGAGAGAGTGTGTGTGAGGTGGGGGGAGAAGAAGAGGAGGAGGAGGGGCATGAATGGGAAGGCCACCGGGCAAAGAGAAATGGAGTGAGCAACAGAGAGCTTTGGTGTCAATTAACTGGGTGATTCTTCTCATGACCATGCTTTTCAATGTATATTATATTTTAGATGCAAAATATTGAGACAATGCATGGTGGGTAATTGTAGGAAACAGAAATAGACGTCAAAATCACACCAGCAGAAGAACATGGGTGTAGTTGAGTTTTTCTAGGTGGGAGGGGGCGAGCTGGATCAAACTGTGGGCAGGTAATCATGCTGACATAGGCCTTCAGTGGAAGAGGAGCAGCTTAACCTGTTTCCTCTCGCATCATCATCAAGATTGGATCAAAAGGGAAATTTACCTGAGAGTTTAGGTGTGACAGGGAAATCTGGGCAACGAATAGGAAACCTGATGGCCAGATTTGTTGTTAAATTGGAGTTAACCATGCATCGTTTAAAGAGTTTCCTCTAGACTGGAGGGGGGTGTATTTAAAGAGGTGCACATTTATGTCAAATCTACACAGTGTCCTAACACATGACTGGATGTGTGATTCAGATTTTGTCAGTTTGTGAGGAGGTTTATGCGCTGGATGCTGTTTGAGACGCGTAGCCTATGTATGCAGGTTGTGCAGCCACCGGCGCCGCCAACCCGAGGCACCAGTTGCACGGTAGACGGTCCTAATAGGGCTTAATGCCGACGAGTGGCCCCGCTTTACCGGGGGCTGGGAGCGCCGCACCAGATGCGCACTGATCTCCGGACAGGAGCCAGTCCATCTGCCGCCTGACGAGGCAGGGAAAGGCCCGAAACCCCTCACAGTACAGCCCAGAGGCGAGAATTTAGATCAGCCCCGAGGTTTGTGGGTGAATCCTGTAGTCAGATTTCTAGAGCAAATGTTAAAATGAGACAGCATGGAGAGGGAGAGGATTAAGCTCATGGGCATGTGTCATATGGATGCATGAGTGTTAGTTATGCACTTTTGATGTACCTTTAAGGATGAGAAAGTAAAAATCTGCCTTTTGCGCACAGAATCTGGGAGAAATCTCTAAAATATATTTGGATGTAAGTGTAAATATTAAAACCAGGGATCAATGATAGTTTAACGTAGCCCAGTTTCTTCTAAAGGAATAATAACCTTCAGTAACCTATAACTAAAATAAACTGAGCCTTAGTCTGATCTCCAGTCCACATTTACAATGCAAGTTCTTAATAGACACAAGCTGGATGTCACCCCTCTTTAGTCTCTTCTCTTGTATTTCCTAACAGACTCGACTGGTTTAATAGTGAGCCACAACTTATTTATAATAGATCACTATATAGCCTGGAGTCATTTAGCCTATTGCTACCAGTGTAAACAGTATGGGCTTTAAGGTTGCTTGAAGAATGTTGTGTCAGGTTGTAATATTATTGCAACTGATAATGCGTTTAGAGGGTGTGGGATCCATGCTGAGTTATAATGAGCCTATAGGCTACACAGACTATTTCATGTTTATTCCCCTTTAATATTTTGCAACCAACATGCACAATTGGGGGGCGGCTTGTTTATTTACAATAATATTTTTGTTGGTGTGTAAGAGTCTGAGGAAAAGAGCAAATAAAAGCACACAATGCTGTCTGCTTGCAGTCCAAGTGCGCATGTGTCGGCCTTGTTTATGAGTCTGTTTTGGTTTTAATTTAGACAGAATCCGGTCAGACCCCAGCCTCATATGGCCATGAGTGTCCGTTAACTCGGTCCTGGATTTAGTTGGTGTGTGCTGTTTATAGGCCTGCACCTTTCCAGCCAAAATAACGACCGGCATAATGAAGGCAACCTAACAAACGGCCCAGAACTTGTTTGTCCTCTATCAACAGCAAAAGCAATTAAGAAAATGGTGTCTGACCTACATAAGGATGCGCCTCGGAAGGAAGCACAGGTTAATATGCTAATATGGATCTGCTAATTGTGGGGATTTACTTGTCGGTTTGCGGAGGGGAGGGGCCGGGGCGTCACTAGCTTGTTTAAGCCTTCAAGATTTGCTGCAAATTAATTTCTCCCCATGCAGTGCGTGAGGTGAGGAGAGCAGAGGAGGCAGGAAACAGGTGGTCGCTGTTAAATGGACAGTCAGGGAGAAGACAGACCGGTCCACATAGTCCAGCCAGACGCAAAAACACCCGAAATCTGCACGATGAGCTTTATTTCCGCTCCCAGAGATTAAAACCAAATATGATATAAAATGCATCACCATCCTGACAAGTGCATACATCATATTAATTATTATCGCCCCAGGGTGACACCCCCACCTCACCAACCCACCCACCCACCCACCCACACACACACACACACACACACACACACACACACACACACACACACACACACACACACACACACACACACAGAGCCGCAAGACATTTTAGGCTACTTCAAGAACCCCTAATACTCCAGGAAACAATTTTTCTAAAAGTCCCTAAATGCAGCAGGAATGCTACCTGTCATAAGAGGCTGCCACCGGGTATCATTACTGGTTTGTGCTGCCAATTAGCGGTTTTAATTGTTGTTCTTTGTTGCTCTAATTACTGCTGAAGTCAATTCAGAAGTTCATTCAGCGCAGACACGTGTCAGCTGCTGCGAAAACAGCAAAGAAAAGGCCAATCTGCTGCCAACGGACGGTCACTCACCAGCATATTGTGCATATGTAATCCTTAAGCCCATACGTGGAGATAATAATTATAAAAACAAGCCTTGGCTTTAGGATCACAAGCGTCATGTCTGTTTTTGTGTAGTGACGTGTATGTGTTTAGACCAAACAACAAATCTCTCAGCTTTTCTTTGAAAGTGGTGGTATAGACTAAAAAAGAAAAAACAAACAAACAAACCCAAAGGCTCTGCTGTTAAAAAAAGAAGACGAACCAATCAATTAATGCTCTTCTGCGGTGATTGATTAGCAGTATTTTAATAGACTGTTACAGCCATCATCCGGCCATAACTGATGCTATAAAATTGATCTCTAAAACTAAACTTCAGCAGCTGTTGGATCTGTGGCTTAGGCCTTGTATGTGCGCATGTGCGTGTGTTTGTGTGTGTCTGTGCGCGCCGCTCGATCGATGTTCATTAACTTCTCTTTTCTGGAGTTTCTGAAGTGCGGTTCAAGATCACACGGAAGCTAAAAGTCTTCTGACTATTTCCCGTCTATTTTCTGAACGCACAGATGGGAGGAAAGAGCAAAACGTACTCTCGCATTTTCATCATAAATCTCTTCTTCCGCGTCATCTTCCTCGTTTTTTTTTTTTTCTCTTCCTTTTAACATCCTGCAGCTTTTCAGTCCTGAGATGCAACAGACAGTTAAAATCTGACTTTTATGCTTCATAAATTAATCAATTATCTCACTGGGTTCTTTCTGGCTATTTGTTAAGACACAAGATGCATCTCAACTCTGTCTGTGGAATATCAGATCGTATTTCAATACACATCAGCTGTTAAAAATACAGAATAACTGTAAATTACTCATGTGATTACTTAGGACATGGCTCCAGGCTTTATTAGTCTGTGTTTTTTCTGTCTGGTGGGTTCTGTGCCAAGAGTCAAGTGGGTCTTTGACCTTTTGGCTTTATTTCCACTGCAGCCAATTTCTGTTAAAGCCAGAGGTCACATCAGACTCTAATAGGAGATGTGTCTAAATTAAATGTTATGTCAACATATAAAGGATGGGTCAGGCAATAAATGAGTAATAACATGCTTTTTAATGGAGAATGTCCACAAGTTAATCCAAATGTGTCTTTACTGAGAATATTTAGAAATTTAAAGGAGATTTTTTTTCATCATTGAATGTGGTGTTATTTTTCCGATTAATAATTTTAAGAAAAAGTCCAAAGTATCCAACCAACAAGCCATATTTAATTGATTTCCTTATTAGACCCAAGAATACATCTTTACATTTAACAAGTTTGGTTAAAAATAAATGTAATATTCAATTAGTTATATTTTTATAACTATTAATCACTTAATCATTGCCCCCTAGAATTTTCTACTGTATATATAACCAGAATCCGTATCTTGTTCCAGATGCACAGGCTTCTTTGTGCCTTTTTTTTTTCTCTCCATCAGATTTGGTTTCTGGCCTTTTTGAGTCTGTTCAGTTTTTTCCCAGTATTTTTCAGCTCAGTAGCCTATGTGTTTCACAACAGACATGTTGATGTTAGACCAGTCAACACGTGTTGCTGTTGTGCATCTTTACCACATATTGAGCTGAAAACCACACAATTGTAACTTTTCATAGCAGGGAAAGAAAAGCTGAGAATAAAACTCATTTTTAGATCCACATCCTCACCGTGTATTTAAATCACTGGTTCAGGAGTAAAGATCTTACATTTTAATAATGCGTAAAAATCATGTGTGAAATATCAAAACAAGCCCTTTTGGTCACCGGTTTGTTGTTGTTTTCATACATGAAAAGTGAAGTATCTTTGCGGTTCTTGTCCCAGCCAGCAGAGTGCGCCGCTTTGGAAGTGCAGCCCGAGGGGAGATTAACTTGCAGGTCTCTAAGAAAAGAGAGGGCACACACACATTCACTCCCATTCTCACTTTCAAAGCTAGTAAGTATACACATGCAAGGGGGCGATGCAGGTTCAATGACTTTAATCGTGTAATTCCTGTGTAATCGCTGTAATCTTTTAAAGCAGAGCTGTTTGAATGTATGTTTGTGTGAAAGTCTGTGTGAGTGACAATGCGCCTAATGTACATCGGATTAGCAAGATGAAGTGGAGGCTGAGACAACCGCTAAAAGAAAATCTTTAGGAATCAAACGATCTGGCCAGCTGCTCTTTTGCAGCTTTTCAGTCCAGTACAGTCAGACTAACAGACACAGACAGGACAGTTTTACTGCAACTTACTCAACTTACCTGACTATGTACATGTCACACTGACAGAGCTGGAACTGGTACACTCACAGTTTGGGCTCTTCATAGCTCTTCACATGTTTATTCTGTTCCTGGTGTATGAATGTGAGTGTCACCAGGTTTGATGGTTGGATCATTTGCTTTGAAAACAGAAGACAGTGTGCAGACTGGAATATAAAAACACAATGGCATTCCAGTAGCTGTTTTCAATGAGGAGTGACATCCCACTGGCTGTAACTCACTAGCTGTTATCCTACTATACATGTATATGGATAAAATGATAATAAAATAAATGAATCATGAGAACCTGAACTTTGTGTTGTCTTTCTTTTTGTTTCAGTGATACCTGTACTTCCTGTGATTCAATAAAAGATATATTTTTCAGTTTCTTACCATGTCTCCTCTGTTGAATCTGACCATAAACTCTAGCTTCCATGTTTTATTGTTGTACTAAAATGGACAAACAGTTCTTAAAGAGAGTGTGCAGACTAATTCATAAGAGTTTGACTGAGGATATGGGATGAATCTTTGGTGCCAAGCCACAATTTTTTTTTATTTTTTTTTACATTTATTCAGTTGTTAGTCTACAGCATTTTCTTTGTGTTATCACTTCAGCAACAGTATTTTTAATTGTAGAGGTGGGAGCTAACTTTTCCATAATAATGTGACTTGAAATAATGCTTCACTATTAATATATCATCTCAAAAACATACAAAGACACTGGTTTTAGGTTTGTTTGTAGCCTCGTCTTTTATAGAGTAGTATGGTTATAGTCAGGTTTACTCATATTAAGTGTTTGTAGGTTTTATTGTAGATGTCATCTGTCATGTTTGGGAGAAAAGAGTATTTTATTTGAGACTGAGCTGTAAATTAATGCTGATTTTGTAAGAGTTTGGATGATTGTAACTATGTCCCTGATGTCTTGAAGAACCTTGATGGTGTGACTATAAAAGAACAAATCAGTGGACCTAGCAGACTACTGATGAAAACACTACCACATGTATTTACTGCGCTTCTCAGCTTTTATTCTTGAGAGATATTTTGAGTCAACATTTCTTCAACGATACCTCTGTGACCATGTTCTCAGTGTGAAGACAAATCAGTAAACTATGATACTGTAACTGCCTTATTTACAATAATTTTTGCCAGAGTCAAGATGTGTTGAACTACGATACTTTACTAATTAGCTTAAACCAAGGAATTAACTGTGTTTCAGGAGGAGAGAAGGTTACGCTTCGACAGTTACATCCTTAGAGAAAAGTAAAAATGCTAGTGCAGCTGAAATTTCCAAGTCAAGGAGGACAAAACACTCACATTTCACTTATTTATTTGGCTCAAATCAGATGAATTGTATGGCATGCTCCATCACAGTAGAAGTATACTAAAGTGTTCAGTGTCTGTAAGCCTAATGAATAAGTGAACTGTGAGTATTTTGTCCTCCGTGACTTGAAAATTTTAAAATGTGGTGCTTTTTTATATTTTATACCAAGAAATAAGCCTGAGAACGTCAGTGGGGGAGCAGCAGACAAGCTAATCTTTGCAAGCTTACATATAATGGGAAGTACAAGTCAGTTTTTGTGTTATTTTAGCTAAAACATGCTAAGAAAAAATGACCATACAGACTTCTATACTTAATATTTACCTTTAAAGGCACCTTAACATGTTCAGGCAGTTTTGTCAGAGAAGAGTTAAGGGACTACCAGTGGCCTCTAAGGATATAGACAACATATAGTTCCACTTTTTCTCCTGTCATATTCTATTGTGTTAAAAGCTGCACAAAACATCATGTCGACAAGAACCTAAAATCTTCAAGTGAGAAACCTGCCTGCACCAATTATTTACCCTAAAAACATTTTAGAAGACAGCTGACAGGCCTCATTGTTGAATGGTTAAGAGTGCCAACCATAAAATACAACAGGCCTCTTTTGAGTTTTTGTTCAGTTGTGTGTTACCTGAATCTCTGTTCTTGTTTCCTGTCTCTTCCCTACCTTTAATATCAGTTAAAGGCAAAACAAGCTCAGAATATACCTATATAATGTGCAGGTGTACAGTTTGAAGTTGACATTTGCTTACCTTCCATCAGTCATGTATGTAAATGCCCTTTTTCTGAAGCAGACTGGTTCTACAGTGTACATCTTTGGATACAGTTTTTAGTCATTTGTACTGCTTGGTGTCTCAATCAAAACAATAAGACAACATGTTTTTTTCATGGAGTGAGGGGTCATGGAAGTTTTTTTTTTTTTTTTTTTATCATGACATGACTCTTACATGTAAGGACACGTATGTTAAAATCTCACTTACATTAATAAATATACAGCACTGTGCAAAAGTCTTAGGCCACCTTTATCTTTATTGTTTTTGCAGGGTTTAAGTAAGTGTATTATTTATTTTTCATTCTCTTTTCTTCAGATACAGCAAGAAAATACTGGGAATATGTGCACAGCTTTTAAACACACAGAAAAAACTGAATGAAATGGGATGTAAAAGTTAAAGTGACTATTTATTGTGACCCCTTACCCCATGACAAAAAGCAGAGCAAACAGTTTGAAACGTCTGACATGTGTTGAATGAAACCTCTGAAATATCAGAAAATTAATGCAATAAATCTCCTATTTTCTGGATAAAATGGTTAAAGACATGTTAAGTTCAAAGGGAGGTCACACTAAATACTAACACTTTGGTTTATAGAAGTTTTTTTCCCATGAAACTTTTGTTTTAACGGCCGTACATGCTTTCCATATATCCAGATTGGTACTTAATACAGAGATATATATAACATTTTTAAATTAATTATTTTTTCTTTTATTGAAACTTTAGTCAACCAAAAATCCTAGTGTTGGTTTAGGACTTTCGCACTGTACTATATATTAACATTTTATCATAGCAATAATGAAGTGAAATGCCATTTACATAGAATTTCTTAATTACAATTTGGAGACTGGGGGTTATATTTGATGTAATCTAACTACTCGAGGTCTGGTTGATTTTTAGCCAACAGAAATCTAGAAAAAAGAGAAGATTTTAGAGCACAGTTTAATTTATTCACTGCTTTCTGAAAACACATCAATGAAGCAACTGTATGCCCAAAATATATATAAAAGAGAAACCCCCTTATTGTTTCAACATGACAAAAATATCATTCTTCCTATGTACCTTCCAGGCCACCATTAGTCACATTGATTTCCCCCCACTGTCAAAACTCACTTGTCTCATAGTGTTGCCTTTTTAGCCTCTAATGCTTTTGTTTATCCTCAAACACAACAGCGGCAGATCTGAACAGAAAAATTGAGGATGAAACAACACCCAAACCGTGCAAAAAAAAGGGGCTGAGAGAGCTGCTGGAAAAGTTGAAAGCAGACTTGGTCAATTATAACAGACTCCTCTGGCTTTGAGCCTTCGGTCGTCCATAAGCTCATATGCTGTTTTCTTAAGTCATGAGCTGCCAGAGAAATCCTGTTTACTGTGTAACAACCAGTGTGGATGTCAACCGCAGCATATACGCATCCACCTGAGATCACAGACCCTGCTGCTTTATGGCAAGACAAACACCCACATTACACATTAACTCGCCGCAATACACAGGAAAACACACCACAACAACAACACCGAGGCAGGCCTTATAAGGGGAGATGAATGTGCATATGTGTGTGCGGTTACTTGACTGCTCCTGTATAATTACCAGAGAAGTCTCCTGATGTGGAACCTTTGCTGTTCTCACAATGAACCCATTTACCGCTGCAAACCATCAAACACCTGCCAAACACACACACGCGCAGGCTGAATGGTTTACATACACACACATATAGGCCTAGAGAAACGTATACTCAGACACACACAAACCATTTCAAACGAATGCAGGGAAATAAACAGAGACGAGAGCACACAACCCCTTCACCCCTCTGGGAATTTTACTATTCCGCACTTCTCTGCTTCTCTCATCCCTCTCTCTCACTCTCTCTCTCTCTCTTTTCCTCTCTCTCTTCGTCTCTTCCTCTGCTCCTTTGTCTCCCTGATTATGCAGTCGATCCCAGGGTGCGCTACTCACTGAGATCATCCACCTGTCAATCTGAAGCACACACACTTTTTTTTTTTTTTTTTTTGCACACACCATTCCACCAGTGATATTGATACAGAGGAAATATTAATGACTTCACTCACCTGCAATACACTCTTGTATCTTGCACTTCCAACACCGGGCCATGCAATTCATCAAGACACAGTTCTGGAAACTTCCACTCAAAAAAAAAAAAAAAAAAAAAAAAAACGATGTGGAGAAATAACACTGCATGCTTTGTCTCTGAACACACACATGCATGTTGAGAAGTGTCACATCAAGTAAGAAAAATGCAAGATGGCGTGTAATTTTTGCACATCTTAAACCATGTCATGTTCTTTTTTAGTGCTTTGGCGTATGTATATCTTTTTATGTAAATCTGTGTGCAATCACAAATCATCTTTAAGTCATTAATGCAAATACATTACTCGATGCAGTTAGGAAGATGAACTTTGCCATAAATATTGGATATGACATCCATTTTTAACTATGTTGTATACTGTAACATGTCAATGCTTTACCTAATAACTCATTTTAAGTGCAAATGCTGGATTGTGCCCCACACATGAACTCCTGTGCGTTCTCACACCACAGCTATCAGTCGATATGTTTAACTAATGATGAAGGCAAAACACTGGCTTCTTATTTTTAATTCAAGAGCTTTCCTTTGCATCTACTGTCGTATTTACTCTCAACCTTTGATACTGAGGATTTGAAAGCAGGTCTTGCTCATAATACGAGTGGTTTTAGACAGCTTGATCACCACATCCAATGAAAGGACAAAACCAACACCACTTCTGACTATTTGTTTATTTATTTACTCAGTATCCACATTAGTTATTACCACAGCAACAACTGTTCAAGGCATTCAGACATAAGTGAAAATAAATGAAGAAAACATAAACGCAATAGCCTTTTTAGTTCATACACCAACTAATATCACAGAACAACAACAGTGCTTAACACTTAACAGTCAAATCTTTCCAACTTTGCCCCAGTCTTTGCTATCAGCTCTTTGCCTCTTTAATCCAGAGAGATACTATATAAGTGCATGACAGAATAAACTTCAGTGGGCAATGAATGTAAATTATACCCATTGAAACAGAAAGCTCACTGATATGTTTTTAATAACTTTGGAACATCAATGGAACTGTGACCCAGAGGGATAAGATCAAACTTGTAATGTTTTATATTGCAACAGCTTTTAAACCTGTAATACACACTTGGACAAGGAATTTTGGGGATTTTTTCTGTGAAACTTCACTGAAATGGTGTCAATTTTGTGAAATAAAAGGGTTTTCTTTGGTTTATGTCAGCAGAGACATTTAACAATGCAGAAAGACATGCATTTGGTGGAAATTGGAAGGTGTGCTTGTGCATTTATGGTTGATTAATAGATGGATAAGTGTGTTATACAAGATCGATACAGTAGGTGACGATTGTACTGAATTGGTGCAAGCTGCTATCTCACAACTAAAAAGCATCTATTCATTATTTATGTTTTACTTCAATGAAGGTGACTGTACCGAATCTGAAACCTCTAAATATCAACTAATGAAAGTGGTGCTTAAATGAATTTCCCATGTGTTTGAAGTTCAAAAAACTGTTTACGTAAAATTTTCTGTCTAAATCCTAAAATTTGAGATAAAAGTGTTCTCATCTGTAAGCTTTCAATTGTTTCATGTCTCTACTATGTTAAGTTGAAGTCAATTATACTGATTTTAGCCACAGTGTCTCATGATTCAGTAAAATCCTGAAACCAGTGTGTAACTTCAAGTAACATCACTGCCAATTACCTCTTTTCTGTAGGTTTACAAAGTTTTTGGTGACCTTGTCTTTGCTGTTCTTGGTGTTTTACATATGTGTGTAGCAGTTAATAGCTGTGTGGGCTAAGTATGTATTAACTAGCATCTTTGAGACCGAAATTCAACAAAAACAACTCAGCACGTGGCCGTTACAGAGGCAGGTTTCAGCAATAGAGGCAGATTTCAGTAGTGACATGGTAATTGAATGATTGAACTTCAGTAGACTGTAGAAAATGTCAAAAATTTACAAACTGAAGTCAGAGGACTTTTTGAATATGTATTATATGTCTTATGTCTTATGTTTAAGTGTTTTTTTTTAAAATTTTCTTCTGTTTTGACATTCATATTCTACATCAATCAATCAATCAATCAATCACAAGTTATTTTTGTAACAGAAGTAAATACTTAGATCTAAATGCAATAGATTACATACAGTAGAGCTCTGAATCCTTACTGGTCTCATGATTGGATGCAAGTACAACTCACCTGTCAGAGTTCCAGTGATAGTGGAGTTTTAAAGGCCATTACAATAGTAATAGTTTGGATCAGGAAATAATTCACAATTAATTGTTGGGTAAGTGTCAAACATCTTTAACATTATTAGAAACTGGATACCTATTTAACTAAAGATCCAAATCAAAGAAAGTAAACACATTCATAAATCAGGATCTGTACATTCAACAACTGGAATAAATCTAGGTGATTCATAAGTTTTCATTTTTCCTTAGTCTGTAATCCTAGTTCAGAGGGATAATAGTAGTCGGCAGCCAGAATCAGAACCAGGTTCCAGTGATAAAATACTTTATCGAGCATCCAAATGATGTCTTTGTATGCACTGAGATGGGTCACTACAGTCAAGATTATATGGAAGTGTATTTGGGAACTATATAATGCATAAACCGATTCTCTAAATGCATGCTTAATTTTCTAATCTGAACTCTGTCTGTTACATAAACAGCTACATATTTTTAACCTGTATATCTGTGTGACCCATCTCAGTGCATAGGCATTATAAAGGCCAAACAGAAATTCACTGCATTACAAGTAGGATGTTACAAGTGTTAATATTGAATAAATTCACTCATATTATTCACCAGATAAGATGGATGGGTAGATAGGTGTAGGTACTATCTTGTCCATACAGCTCATTTCATTTCTCAGCCTCACTCCATCACTCTCGCTGACATCCTGGGCCTTAGCCTCATATGCTCTGATGGTAGGGGTTACCATGGTAACCGAGTGGTCTTGTGGCCCTGGATGTACGCAAACCACATCCACTCCTCCTCTCTCCCTCGATCTCTCTCGGTCTCTCCATGCATACATATTTGGAGCTACAGGTGCCCCCAAAAGTATCATCCTTCCTGATTTTGATTGACACACTCGAGGGGCGGTGGATCACAATTAGTGATGCGGCTAATTTCCCACAATGCCCTGCAGCCACTGGGCACCCACTGCGCCTGCAGCCAGCTCATCAATATTCATGAGACATTGGATGAATATGCAAATGAAGAGGCAGTGTCCAGGTGAACAGCCGTGGCTCACCAATCAGAACCCACCGTGCGCTCTCGACGTCCAGGGGAGGGAAATGTGGCAGGAAGTGGCATCAAAAGCAACTCATTATCATTAAAATCACAAATAATGCATAAAATCTCTGTATACCCTGAGTTCTTAATTAAGCCAAACCATAATTTGAGTGATTAAACCAAACCCTTGGCTTGATTTAATAGATTTTAAAGCAGAAGTGTCTTGAAGTTGTCCCTCCTTGTATCAGTATCACTTTGTAATTCTTAAATGATTCTTATAAGAATTACACTTCCCAGATACACTTGCACTAAACCTTGACTGTAGTCATAAAACCACCAGTTCCAAGTATGCTCATAGTCTTTTAAATTTTTCATACCCTTCAATATAATTTTAGGGACTATGAACTTTAATTCAACCCTAAAACACAATGATTTGGTTCACAAACTTTAATTTAACCTTTAATACAGTTTGAATAGTCCAAGATGGGCTCATGTTGCAGTAGCTCTTAAATAAAATAGTAATGAATAGAACAAATATAAAGTGTAACTGGTTGAAGATAAAAGCAAGTAATAGAACTACAGTCAAAATCACGCTTGAATACAGTCACAGATGATCTGCTTTACACCTTTTCAGTCTGATATTCACCTTTTCACTGTCTTTCTATGACTTATTGTACTGGAAAACTTTTAATGCAATATGATAAACAGATAAACCTTGGTCCAAAACATAACTCATTCAATTTTGTTGCCATTTGATGAGATTTTTGCTGTTTGGCAGTGTTTGTATTGTGAAACTATGAAATGTAAGAACTTCATTCAAGTCCTAAGGGCTTGTTTGCAGATGAAATCAAACTCCAATGAACTGCAGCAATAAGAATAACAGCTGCGTATGTTTGTAATTTCATAATTTAGACAAACTTGTTTTCAGCCTCCATTTGGTTAAAACCAAACCTCCTTTAATTGTTGGAGGGTGAATTCGAAGCTATTTGAGCGTAAGTAGTTTGCTAACCCGGCAACAGCTTGTGTCTTGTTATTACAGTCTTATATGAAAGTCTTTTTCTGGTGTTTTGAGTAGTTGAAGCATATAATCACATACACACACACACACACACACACACACAAATACACACACATGAAGCCACACCGGGAGCTGCTCCGCTGCAGATCTGGGAAAAAAACCAAAGCGGACAGATCAGAGCAGAGATATAATCAACTCTGAGTTCTGAGGAAAAAGCATTTCGCTCCTTCCTTCCAGTCCTACATTACCTCCTCTCATCTCCATACCATCCTCCACCACCACCCCTCCACCCCCCACTGTGGAGCTCAGTGCTGCGGCTGGTGTTGCTGGTACAATCAGACCCACTTCAGGGTTTGAATAGACAAACCGGCGGCCGCCATTGCTCAAGACCCACAGCATATACTCCGAGATGGGGCTCACGTTGAGGCAGTGCTCCGGTGCAGAGTTCAGCTCAACCACAAGGTTTATTGCTCGGTGTGTGCATGTGTGTGAGTGTGTGAGTGTAGGTGTTATTGAGAAGCATGACTTTCCCCAGAGAGATCCTCCATTAATTGTGAAGTGAAGGAGCCTGAGGGCGACACCAGGGACCTCCATTAAACACAGACAGGCAACTGACAACCTCTCTCTCTCCCTCTCTCCCCACTTTCTTTTTCTCTCACCCCTCATCCCCTCCCTCATTTATCCTCTAAAATTCAAATTCACATTCAAATTTAAACAAGGTTCATTGCCATGAAAGGAGCAACCTAATGTTAGCAAAGCAATAACAACACACAAAAGAAAATAGTTTTGTTGATTCTGGGAGGCTGCAAACAAGGAATGTTTCACCTAAATGCATCATGCATGCATAAAATATCTGATTTTTGCAAATTTCAAGGAGCAATTACCCTTGTTAAGCAGCTTTTGTTGTGCAGGAATCTAAATTTGTTTGTCTGCTTCTATCAGCTCAGGTCGACTCAGGTTTTTAATTTCCTCTGCCACACACACCTCAAACATTTAACTAGACATGTTCTGCCCCAATTATACTTTTAAAACAACTTAGTATAATTTAACCGCCTTTTCATTGCCCAAATTCAGATCGTTGTACTGCAGCTGATAAGTCTGCAGTGGATATAAACTTTCACTCCTCAGAAGCAAGTTGAAACTTAACTAATGGTGTTGGTTCTGTCCTTGGAGCCTGCCCATACTATGGGTGCTTTTTGTAGCCGGGCTGTATGTCCCTTATGAACTTATTTCCAGAGCAGGGTAATTATTGCAGGTACAACGCCTCAGGACGAGTACCTGATTCCCAACAGGATCTGTCTGGACTCTGAATGAGCCCATATTGGGATCTTCTCCAACCTGCCAGTCAGCAGCTAGATCTCTTTAACCACAGCAAGCTTGATTTTTTTGTCCTCTGGTGAGACTGCAGCTCTTACAAACACTGCTGAGAATATGAATATAGTTTAAAAACGGTCACCAATTACCTGTCATTGTTCTCTTTTTTTTAATCTTTTTTCAGCTCTTTTTCTTAAGTTGTGTGTGTGTGTGTATATGTGCTTGTCTGTGTGTGCGTGTGTGCGTGTGTGCGTTCATGTGTCAAAGACAGAGTAGTTAGGGTCACTGGCCACTAGAGGGAGCACCAGTAGTGTGAAAAATGTCAGTCCTCACTCACCCCCACCATGACTTTGACCATCACACACACTTAATACACTGTATGTACATAGACACTGCTGTAGGCAAATACCAATGAACCTAATGGAGTCCACCTTAACTCTGATTATCAATAAAATCACTGGGTGAAGCACTGATGTGCATTTTATGCTCGGGCACAAATGCACACATGCACATGCACTCACTCATACACACATATACACATACGCTATAGCAGATGTTAAGGATTAGTGTGTGTGTATGGGTGTGTGTGTGCGTAGCCTCAGGCACTGTTCAACAATGCATTATTCCTGAGTGCACCAGTTAAGAGGGGCACTCCATCTCCATGGCAACCACCCCGGCTCTGATGTAAACATGGGGGTAGTTGAACGTCAGCTACAATAAAGTGGAAGATTTGCCCCCAAGTTTACAGACAATAAAAGACAACAATAACGTGAAAATGTAAAAATGTCACAGTGTCTATTAGAAACGCGTGTGAGCGGTCTGTGTGAGAGCATTTTGGGTAAAATGAAGGTCAAGCGGACTTTTTTTAAAAAACAACATATTGCTCTATTGATCACATCATGAATAAATCTTTCTCCTCATTTTAATCTAAACCCATCTTGTGAACACAGACTCCTGAAAATGAAGCTGAGAGCAGCTTCAGAGAAATTAATAAACCACTTCTTAAAGATAAACATGCTCACTTGGCTTTGAACTGTAAAATAGTTAACTTAGAATTCTCTAATAGCATCCTGAAATCTTAATCTTTAATCTTAGATGTAAAAACCCCAACAAAGCTACTTACATCCTGGTGTAACATCTGAGGGAACCCTGCTTTGTTAAACAATATAGACTGCTGCCAACTTTTGCCAGCCGGCGGAGAGAATGGTGGATTTCTGGAGAGATTAGTATAATCACTGAAGTCCCACTGGGGCTAAATATAGGTCGACCAGAAGCACACAGTCTAAGCTAAGAGAAGAATTAGGTGCTGGTGACTGTGGGCAACATTCTGAGGCAGTGTTTCAGGGCAATTGTGACCAACAGTGTGTTTTTCATTATACTTCTGTTCCTTGGAGTCCACTGTGGTAATCGCACCAAATCTGACCAGTTTTGACTCAGGAAATCCAGTCCTTCTGCCGTTACTAGATAAAAGCTCTGACAGTTTATGAAGAATAGTTTTGGATACAGACATGCTTTGCTTGTTTGTGGGTTTAAGTTTTAGAAGCTTGAAGCTCAGTGTGACAAGTTATGTTCTTACTGTTCTTGAATCCCATTGGTGCCAGCTTAAAATACAAATACGCAATTTGCATTGGTGAGTCAAAGGATGCACTGACGACCAACTTAAAAACATGCTGAAATTTTAAACCTTATGAGACGAATGATCTTATTCTCAAGGTTGTCCTTAATGTAAATATAGAAAAATACAGTACAGAAAAAAACAGATAAACACACATATACGAACAAACAGCTCATTCAGATGAAGCTGCCACCACTTTTTCCCCTAAAATGTCATAAGCACATACAGTAAATGTACATATACCGACTCAAATCTACAGTAGACAAACATTAATGTGCATGTGTGCATTAAAAAGAATGTCTTATTATCACATGACATGTATGATTAGAAGCAAGAGTAAGTTTGTTGTGTAGAATCAGAGATGATTTTATCATATCCAGATAAATACAGGCAGGAATTCTATTATAATCACAAATGAGATGCTTTATCACATTTTGAGGATTATAACTCAAAGTTGTAATTTCATTTTGAAGTGTAGCATAATTTATATCATATTTCACATTCAGATTTACATTTTACACTGTAGTATTGTCCCATATCATATCATATAAATCTGCAGGGAAACATTGCTCTATATTATGTACTTTGTGATAAATGTTACAGCTGTGAATTGTCCCTTGTCCTGCATTAAGTATGATATATATTTTTGATCGTGGGGAACAGTTGGCTGCAGAAACTGACATCAGGATGACTAGTTTCCTTTTTGCGTCAGTTCTGTGATAATCTGGAAACCTGTCTGGGATGTTCTGTACCTCCTGCCTGTATTGACTAAGAAGGTATAGATAACAGGTGGATCAAAGCAGAGTGAGGATTTGAAAAAAACAAAACAAAGACCTTGCATTTTGGTTGAAATCAGTTAATCCAAGGTATAATTAGTTAATGATTAAACAGACCAGATCTAATCTGTCAGTACAGTAGGCTATGAGAACATTACGTATGTGTGATTGACAATGATATAATAAATAACACAGTAAATTGCAACTGTGGTAAAGGTTTGTTGTTTTTCATTCATTTTCCAATGATTATAACTTAAGGATGTGGTTGATTGTTTACCGTCAAAGTGGAATGATATCTATTTGTGACAAGACTGCACTGATTCCATACTGATATCAGATATTAGTTGGATATTGACTAATATCTCATCTATTATATGTATTGTGTGTTATTCTGTTTTCACATCAGCAGTCAGAGATATTTCACATTCACTTGCCAACGCCAGCAACTTTTATATCCACCTGCAAGATGCTGGTTGAGGCAGATGGCCACCCACCTGGAGCATAGTTGTATCAGAGGATTTTTATTTCGTAAAATACGTTTTTTTGTCCAAACTGTCACCGTGGGCTTGCTCCTGGAAGTTTTGTTACGATCTTCTCTTCCCTCTATAGCATTTTTAATTCGTGAAATGCCTTGAGGTAGTCGTGAATGATGATTGGGGATCAGATAAATAAAACTCAAATGAACTCAATATCTGAGAACTAAGCTAATGTTATATCTTCAACACTACTTACACTCGATCTAATTTATGATGTATGATTATTTAATATTAATAAGAAATAAATAATAATAAATCATAAATAGCTATTCATTATATTTTTGTGCTATGGAATACTAAACAATCCAAGCTAAGAAACACATTGTTGTCTCTGATGATACAAGACAAATGCAAATAATTAATACTCACACGTCTACTTGTTGGATTTGGTTTTAATAAGTTGAAAAATCAGAGCTGAATTCAGTGTGGATGCGTTGCATTACACATAAAGAAGGATCTCAGCTTCTCCTCTACAGTCAGTCCAACTGCCTATTAATTTTACACTGGAATTGGAATAATCCGCATATAGCTGACACCCAAAGGTATGGATATTGAGACCCTACTTCTGAAACTCAGAACAGGATATAAAGATATTAAGAGGACAGTTACAAACAATGCTAATAGGCTTGTATCCATTAAATTGTCTTATTTGCCTTCTGATTTCACACATGTACTTCCCCCCGGTTGGTTGGAGGCCATTGTGTTCACTGTTTATGAAGTCATGTCCGTAGATGTGGTGGTGGAATCCAGCATGAAGTGCCCTGAGTCATATTTACAATATAATAAGAAGCTTTTTCATTCATTTCACTATTCCACGAGATTCTGTGGTTCCCCAGGAAACAAACAGAGGAGTCAAACCAGCCAAACCCGGCATGTCATGTCCAGCACCTCATCCAGGCAGAGGCATTATTGTCTGGAAGCCACACAAGCAGAAAAGTAGGGGCGACGGGGGTGATAATGCTCATGAGTGTGTTTATATGTGTGTGTGTGTGTGTGTGTGTGTGTGTGTGTGTGTGTGTGTGTGTGTAGAGCCTAAACTCTCTCTCCATTGGAATGGGTTATAGTGTGTGTGTGTCTGACAGCTCAGATGAGGACTGGCTGCAGGCAGCTGCTTTGCTCGAGGCCACATTCAGTTCCGTCGCGCTGCATTAGTCCCCAACCAACCTGTCACCCCTAGCAAGAGAGTGATAGCACGCACCGCACACACACAGCTAAACACATTTACACACATTTCTTTGCTAGTCTCCCGTGTGTTCATATGCACAAAGCTGCACATAACACAGTGACACATGCAAAGCAAACTCATGGCAAAGATTATGCACACTTTATTTGTGTCGATCATACACGGCGGCATGGCGGCGGCTTCGTGTCTCATGAAGTTGTTTATCAGTCGAGGGGAAAGTGTTAATCAGAGCGGCTATCGACTTATCTGAAGTGCACTGTGTGTGTATTTGTGAGTGTGCAGTCCGTCAGTGCTGATATGCTAGTGAGGGGGACTAACCGGAGTTGAGTGGAGTCTTTTGTAGCGCAGGCGAGGCCCTCAGGCACAGCCCCAGACCTAGAACCCCCCCACCACCACCACCCACCCACCTACCCACATACCCACATCTCACACACACACACACACATAGACACACACACCACATGCATATGCCCTCGGCCGTCGTGCTGTAGATCTGATGTGACAACTACAGTGGGGCAGACTTTCCCACCATCACCCTGCGTTTCGACGGGATGCGACCGCGGATGTGTGTGTGGCTGTGTACGTATGCATGTGTGTGTGCTACGTTGGTGGGGTGGGGTTAGTTGAGGGTGTCATAATGAGGCTTGGTTTGGTGGGACAGATGTTGGGATTCAGAGGGCATCGGTTGAGACAAGGAAGTGATGGTTCATTAGTATGAGACTCTCTCTCTCTCACACTATTTCCCTCTCTTTCTCTTTCAGCCTGTCTGCTTCCTTGTGTTTTTCTGTCTCTATCACTGCCTTTCTCTGCCTCTCTCTCTAGTATGATTTCCTGTGCCCGGAGCCACTGACAGAGGCAATTCTTTCCCACTCTGCTGCAATGGTGCATCTCTGATTAACTTTTAATGACTTCACTATAACAACCAGACACACACTTGGAGGCCAGCGCTGGCTGGAGATGCAGGCTAGCGATGAGATGAATCAACCAAGAAGTTTGCACTTTGGCTCAGTTGGGCTAATAGTCTGTAATGGAAGCGATACATTGGAGCAATCAGATAGGATGGAGAGCTACAACCGGGTGAAATTTAGGGGAACATTTATGTTTTTTTTAGCCTAGGTTGAGTAGAGTGTGGTTGGGCAACAGTGTTGAAGAAATTGCCTAAGCATTCAAAAAAGGAAGTCTCTAATAGATTTTAGGTAGAATTTAATTGCTCATTTCTCTTAGTGATGAAATAAATGTTACATTTGACTAAAGCTACTATATACATATCGGAGTACTGGAGTTTGTACTGAAGTTGAGTGAATGTAACTTAATACTGTCAAGTACTGCACCTAAGTACAAATCTAATATACTTGGACTTTTCTGGAGTATTCTTGTTTTGTCCATCTTTATACTTCTACTCCATTACATCTCAGAAGCAAATATTGTACTTTTAATTCCAATGCATTTGTCTGATAACTTTAGTTCCTTTTCACATTCTGATTTTTTTTTGGTCATGCATCCACAAATGTGTTTGACTTGCAGTTTGTTACAAACTGTGGGATGAAGTATTACTTTATGAGTCAAAAAGCTGTCCACCATAAGCTGAATAAACTCTTCAAACCACCCTCAGATCTGGTAGAAAAAGCACTGTCACAAAGATGAAAATGCAACTCATACAGTGTTGACTATTTGCCTCTCGAAGGACAGTGATGCTCCAAACGTATAATGATTTTATAGAATACAGATACATAGAGTCATCTTTATTTATCTGTGGGGGGAAATTCAGTTTCTATCACCTCAAGAAAATAAATGAAACCCAAGTAAAAAAAAAGTCACCATACTGAGGCACACCACAGCAAAAAACATATCATTCTTCGCTGCAGATGAAACTAGCTGTTTAACTATAAACATGTACAGTAGAAAAATGCATACACAAGGTCCACACAATGACCACTTTACTTTTTATACTTAGTTGTACTTATACTACTCCAGAGACGATGGAAACCTCTATATTTGTGTGGAAATCACTTGGGTGTCTCTTAATGGAAATTACAACCTGTTACAAATTGTTTTTTGCACATATGTAAACAGTTAGAGACAGACAAATTAGAGTTCATTAAATGGTAGAAGAAAGAAAGAGGTGAAAATCAGTGAGATGTGGAAGCTCAGCTACATGTGCCACCACCTGTGGTGAAGACCTACCACCTCACCCACTGGACTGCAGACACTTTTCACTAACGGTTAAGTTTTCTGTATGTTTTTATTTTTTATACTTAGTGGATTTTAGCCTAAACCAGACTTATATATCTTTACTTATGTTACAGCATTTGAAATGAATATGCAAATTATCACTTCAACTGAATCATGCTATTTTAAATCAATAGAACAGATCACATAGATACTATAGTATTCTCACAGAGGGCGGTGTCAATGGATAAATGTGATTTCAAGAGATGTATCACAGCTTACTTGTGACTTAGCCGCATATCCAGTTGGTGACAGTTAAGTCCTGTTGATTTGGTGAAGAAGAGAGTCATGTAGCGTGGATGAGAACCTAGTCTACAGCCTCGTACTGTTTATAAGTCAATGAAACAGCCAGTATTTTAAAAAAGCACTGTACTTATCACTGCTTACACTCATCTTTAAAAAAAAAAAAAGACAACTTAATACCTTTCAAATCATGACAGTACCTCTCTAGTATTCTTCTTATTGAAATAGGCACAAGAAAAAAATTTTAATATCAAAATTCAAAGAAGAAAGGGTGTAAATTGCTGTGGATGTTTTTAAGGATTTAGAAATCATGATCAAGACAAAACTGTGTTTTCCCCAAAGGCACTGTAAAATGTATTACACATTTTTTTTTAGGATTTATAAATCATTATAAGACAGAAATTTGCCTTCACCAAATAAAACATGTGCATGGTCTTCAGAAATAAATCATCTTCAACAGTTCTTATCAATCATCATCATTTTCCACTTCACTGCTGTGCGGCTTTGTCAGATGTTCACATTGAGGAAATCCACCTCTGCAAAAGGCTTTTTTTCATTTGCTGTGTTTTTTCCTTGGGGCAGAACATAAAAATAACATAATCATAAACCTCACATAAAAGAATGAAACAATACAAATGAAACCAATACAACAATATTGCATGGACGGCCATTAAAATAAAATGTCCTTATGAAGTTTGGCGTTTCTGTCTGCTTTCCTGCCTATACCTGCTGAATAGGCAGCTGAGTGTTGTCGGCGTATTGATGAGTTCAGCCATTTTGTTTTTTCTCCGGGCAAAACTCTCGCTTTCATGTTTCTGATCAGAAAGAAGGAAAACAGTTATGAATTAAACATGCAGGCGTAATACCTCTGCTAGATCCATACCTTATTGCACTGATGGGCGTGTGAGTGTGTGCGAACACGAATAGTTTCCAACAATGCTTTTTGATGCTTTGCTTTTTAATGCTGCTCCTCTCTGTGTCTGCTGGATACTCTTTAGGCTTCTCTGTCTGCTTTAATAACTTCAGTCTTATTTTCTGCCTCTCACTAGCTGCTAACGCTAACAGGTTGTGTAAATATATGAGGCTCGTTTCATGTAACAGGTTGTTTTCTATTCAGGTCTGTAGTGGGATGTTGTCTTGAAAACATACCATGATTTCATAAAGTACAATTTCAGAGATAGCTTAGTCAGTCCAAGTGCTTTTACATCACTTACCTTTAGTTTTTTCATGCTTTGTTCTTCAAGATTCATAGAGTACGACTCTTTTGGAGAAGTTCAGACTTGACCTGTGGAACAATTACAGTAGAGCTGGAACAAAGATGACTGTATCTGCACTGTTGACAGGAAAAAGTTATCACCTTTTAATGATTTCAGTAATATATATTTGTGTGCATGGATGGCTTCTGTTTGTGACTATCCACCGACTCACTGATGAACTATGGCCCCTTTTCAGTTGGTGCTATTTGATAATTTTTGCAGACAATTTAAGTGATATGACAAGATTTAATTGATATCTTGAGTCCATGTTTTTTAATCAAATCCTCTGTTTATTCTGATGAAAGCCTGTACAGGTTTTCAACATCAGTGTATCTGTTTTACTGTTTTATCTCTGTCTGAACAATGTAGAAAGTTGGAAAAAATGGGCTTTAGTCAAAAGAGAAAAAACTCTGTTTAGCTGCTGCGTAATGTGGTATAAGTAGATATTCCTAAAATTTAAACCTATATTATGCCTGTTTCAGGTGCTCCACCTCTAAAATTACTGCTGTCATCTTTGCTCCATGTTTTGTACCATTTATTCCTCTTCATCATGATCCCTTCTTTTTGTAAGTTTCCAGCAGCATTGCACCATGAGTTTCAGTCATTGTTTTACAGTATACGATTACAACTGGCTCAACTAGAGGCATACGTATGGATTGGGCAACTGGTTCTCAACTAGAACAATGTCCTGTCTGTTTGTCCAGTGCAATATTTTCCATATCCGATCCATGTGAGTTGATGGAATATATGCAAAAACCTGTTTACAGCTCTTGATTAACAGTGATATGCAGACTTTAACAATAAAAAACTCATATAAAAACCTCCAATAATGATTTAAAGCTGTGGTGAATTCAAGAAACTTTACATTGCCTCTTGGTTTTAATTTTGGCCACAACTGACCTATAGATAATAGTTACATACAGATGATCCAAACAAATGCAGTTTGGATCTTGAACACATTTTATTAGCTTTGGATTCACACATTGCTCCCACTTTTTACTAGTTTCTTAGCTGGATGTCAAATTTGATCTAACCTTCTAATCTTGTCTGATATCTTTACCTTTTTCTAACCCCATAAACATCAACAAGACATGAATCCTCATAGAATGATATATTCAATAGGTCTCTTGTGTCGAGCCACATATTGCACACACTGCTTTTCCTTGACATGTCAAATAAGTCCTTCCACTTTCTGTCTACTCGCACTTTCTCACCCAATGAGGGTGATCATCTGTCACGCCTGTCACACACTGTACTTTGTCCAAGGCCACACGTCTCATTTGTTATGCTAAGTGTGTGTTTCTCTGTGAGAGCTTCCATGGATTTTTACAGGTTACAGAAAACCCGCAGTGAAACAAGCCTCATCCTGTGGCTAACACATCACATGTTATTAGTGTAGCAAATAATGGGGACGTTTACTGTTGCAAGACGCTTTGACAGCTGCTTCAGATGAGCTTTTTCTAATTCTTTAGGAAAATTTACTCTCAGCTCAGGGAATTTTAAACAAGTAAATAGCCTCAAAAGTGTTCAACAAAGATTAAAGTACCAAAAACTACCTGTTACTCCTATAGAATAGACATACATCCTGTCATCAGCCTCTTAGCAGCATATATAAGTTCATCTGTGTATATTTGTTTTGCATACTCTTTCATAGTGGGTGTGGGTGAGTGCTATGCTGTGTTGCTTCTCCCCACGGTAGAGATGGAAGGCGACATGGCGGGCTGCTCTCTGTCAGAGGAAGGCGAGTGTTAATATTTAACCGGGGGAGGCTCTATTTAGAGCCCGCTGCCTCTTCTTCTCCCTGGTGGACAGCACAACGCCGATGCCGACCGGCGCCGTTATGGAGGAAAGCTGTAGGAGGCAGCCGCACGTCACTAAGTCTACCTGACAGAATCAGTTTGCAGATGAGCTTTAAAACGCGTCGCGCTGTTTTCCATGCCGGCATGTTTGTGTGTGAGTGTATGTGTCTCTGTCCTGACAATCTCTAATTTAAGAGTTTCTCCTCAGAGTGACTTGGATGGTATCCCAGCATGCTTTGCACCTAAACTCACAGGCCCATGGCAGGGCATTCAGGTACAGCTGTGCTTTCCAAAAGCCTACAGATGAAAACATTTCTTTATAAATAAGTTGCTGTTTTAGCCTGAGTTTATCACAGAATTCTTGCTCTGGATTCCAGTGACATCTTGCACTCATCTACGACATCTGTGCTGTTTAGAAATGTGTCAAGTAACCTTCACTGAGTTTGAGTCTGCACCAGGGATGGAAGAAACAATAAGCATTTATTTCTTTTTTTGATTGTACTTTCACTTTTTTATTTATTTATTTATTTTACAATTGTAATTATCTCTGTTACTGAGGCAAAAAGAAAACTCTCACACATGTGATCAGTGCTCATAAACATATATCCTGTTCTAAGACCTCAAATAAGTTTGTCGCACGGAACTGGAGTAAAAGTAGAGTGGAATACTGACCTGGCCTCAGTTAAGGGAACAATTCAACTTCAAGTCAAAGAAAGACAACAGCTTCATTATATAGTGTGTGTATGTATACACACACACACACACACACACACACACACATATATATATATATATATATATATATATATATATATATATACACACATACATATATATATATATATATATATATATATATATATGTATATATATATATATATATATATATATATATATATATATATATATATATATATGATAGTGTTTATTATATAGTTACATATATGGTAGAGGTTTCTATTATTTGTACTAACAGTTGCAGTAGTACCACTGTTAATACTTGTATTTGTAGTAGTAGTATTATTAGTATTATGGACATTTGTTCTAGCTATTGATAATTATACTGGCACCAGCTGTTCTACTTTTTAACAATTCCAATTCAGTTTGCTGTGCATCCATGTGTCTCCCCCTACTTCCCCCATTCTCCCCCTCTCCTCCATTTTTTCTCTCTCTCTCTTTCTCTCTCTTTTGTTCTCTTCTTTTACCCTCTCTCGTCAACCCCAACTGGTCAAGGCAGATGACCATCCTCCAGGAGTCGGGGTCTGCTCTAGGTTTCTGCCTGTTAAAAGGGAATTTTTCCTCGCCACAGTCACCAAGTGTTTGCTCCTGGAGGATTCTGCTGGGTGTCTGTGAATTGCCTTGAGAGTCTGGTTTCGACCAGCTTTATATGTAAAGTGTTATGAGATAACTTTTGTTATGAATTGGCGCTATACAAATAAAATTTGATTGATTGATTGATACAGTGTGAGCTTTATTTGCACAAAAACTGTGCATCTGAGTTCATTTTAGATGGATCCATAGAAATAGCCATGATGTTAGTTCACAGTGCAGGTAGGAAACTATTAATGTTTTGTGCTTGTGTGATTCTGGGGGTTGAGCTGCACTTGTGCTCTTTTTGTCATCACAGTGACAGTACTTTAACTTGAAATGTATAAGACAGTATCATACTCTTAACACGCCTGACCCTGACAACCTGCCAAGAGAGACTTATTTTGCTTTCATGTGTCTGTGATTTTCTTCTTTTAGAACTTAATCCATAGCTTGTGAGTTCACAGCAAGTTCAGCTCCAGCCGTAGCATCACAACAACTAAGCTTTTTTAAGTGTTTTGCTGAATGTATATTGTCATTTACTATGAATTTAAATACATTTCTACTACTTGTGCAGCTAAATGACAAGACAAAATCCAGGTAAACATGAATATGATCATTTGCTAATCAGCCTGTGATTATAGGATTAAAGTTCTTTCTGAATAATTACAGTCCAATTCTAACCTTATAATATAACACCTCATCCTCATAAGTGTTAACAACGACATTACAGATGCTTCATGTTATGGTTCTGTGTTTCTGCTGGAATGTAAGTAAGCTGGGGAATGCTGAGGGAAGGTTGGAAGTGGCCTCTCTTAACCTTTAACCTTTACATTGAGACCTTTTGTCAAGTGCTGAACAAAAGCCTCTTTCCGGCCTGAAGAATCCCAGCTCTGATGTCTGAACCAGTACATGTGCCCCCTCCCTCCCCTTGGTCCCCCTATTGTTCACAACACTTGTGTGCATTTGGGTGAAGTGTGTGTGAACTTTGTGTTACTCGGGGTGTCTCTGAACAAATCTCTTTCGTCTTACCTTCCCAGATTACAGTATTAATTCTAATTAAATTCTAATTTGTCTTAAATGATACTGTAAAATATGAAAGATATCCCACATAATTGCAAACAACGCAGGCATATTGTGCTCATTTTTCTCTTTCTTACTGCTCTTGAACATTGATTATTTAATAAATTCTTCTTGATCACTCAAAACAGAGGAATTTTTATCAGAGTCAATATAACCTGTAGATTATACAATAAAAGCACTCAACACTAAACTGTTCAACGTGAGTTGGATGAAGTGAAGCAAAAGTGAAAGAAGAGGAAAAAATAGGAAGAGAATTACAAATAGAAAAACTCTCCAGTCTCAAAACAGGCTGTTTTCCATTGATAAAATGTCCAGTATTTATTTATTTACTTACTTACTTACTTACAATTTATTGTATGCAAAATAAATATACTTAAATAACAGGCTTGTTCACAGCTGACCGACTGACATTAAACCTTTATGTTTGCTCATGTCGATCATGTCTTAAATCTCGTGTGAAGTCTTATATTAACCAAGGAAGCAACTACCACATATCTGAAGAACATGTTCAGAAAAAAACCCTTGCTGAACTGTAATATTCAAGGTTAGCTTTGGCAAATTTAATTAGCGGATACAAATAAAGCATCTCAGATATGTGTGTGCATGGGTGTGTGTGTTTGTGCGTGATCTGATGAGATCAATAGCCGTTTGGGATGCCCAGTTGGCAGCTGCTGAGAGCAGGAAACAGGTGCAGATATGGCTGCTTGATGTACAAGGCGACTGAAATGAGATGAAACCACTTGACCCCCAGAAGAACCAATTAATTACACAAAATCTCCAGCAACAGTGAAACTCCGATCAGCTCCACTGTGGCAGAACAGCGAGAACTGCCTGGATCCAGACCAGACCTGGAAAACCAATCCACAGACAGACAGCAGATAAAGTTCACAGACAAACCCAAAGAGTTGAGATTTTCCCTGCCCATATGGCAATTAGGTGCATTTTCTGTTAAAGCATGAAATATTACACAAACAGTGAGAGCGAGAAAAGACGGGGAGTGGTAAAGGGATATCAAGGGAGAACATGGAGAGAGACGGAGCTGGAGATTGACAGTTACTGCGAGGTTTTTCAACAGGCTGCTTCCTGAGAGTATTGTGCAGCAGCAGCAGCAGCTGAGATGTTGAGCATGCTAATGCTACTGCTAATTATGCAACTGTATGAAACCGGCCAGCAACACACCAACAAACACACACCCACAGTGCCTTACAGACACACCGGCAAAACAAACGCAAACAAAAATTTCACTTTTAGCATCAGTCAGGTGTGATATACCTGGTATCAGTGTGCAATTGTGATGCACCAAGATGGTTGTCAGTTAGTAAAATATTTTGAGATGTCTTTATCATTTTAATAAACTGGATGGTAAGTTGGTTTAACACAAGCAGTGCATGGCATCATATTCTGAAAACCAATATGTCAAAATAAAATACAGTAATGGCTGAAATAATGGACGTAGGTTTCATTTATACATTTGAGGGGACACATTAACAGGGGTTTTGTGGTGATTTTTTATGAACCAGTATGTGCCTCTTCTGTATCTCTTTATGGTGGAAATGTCAAGGAAAACACAAATTTCAGGCTATAGTTGACAGTTCTGAATGTAATGGGATATAACAGGCTTTAAGGCATTCTGTTCTGCCTTCAAATATTTATTCTCCTGTAGAGCAACTTTCCTCATTGAGTATGATCCCTGCTGGGTCCACACACCTATAGGCATGATTTACTGCTCTGTCTTCTTTTGTCTCTTTTGTTTGGGGAAGTTGGGATAATTAGATGTACTACACAAGGTTCAGTGGTTGTATGAGTTCGTAAATCAAAACGAAGACCCTTTCTTTTCTGATGTGTTTTATGGGTGAGTCAAATACACACATTCCTAATATTGAGGGAATGTATACTTTGCATCCCAGAAATCTAAGAAAGAATCTCTCAAGGACTATTTTAGCGCCTTCCGTCTATCATAGAGTAAAAGGTATATTGACAAACTCAATACTGTCAGTCTCTCTATTTTCTTCTGTCTTGTCTCGAAATGTTTCCACTGAATGGCCAGAAGTAAAATACTCATATTTACAACTATATAATTGTAATGGGAAGGAAAATTGTAACTTAGATCAAATCCAAGCCTTGTGAAGTTTAGTTAGCTTTAACCTATTTAATTTAATTTTATTTTATTTGAGAGGGACAATACATATAAATATAGTAAAATCTTAAATGTATGTATCTGATTCAATGTATATGGACTTGCAGCAATAGTAGACCATGTCCCTGTGTAGGATTATAGGAAATGACACTAAAACAAATGAAAACTGAAGGTATGACAGAACAACTAAAGACAGACTTAACATTTGATAAAATGTCAACAACAGTCAAGCAATATTGTAAGTTAAGAAAACAAAAGAAAATAATACAAAATCAAAATCACTTGAACAACAAGAGAGTAATGACAGCATAGATAAGTACTGGATATGATTCAGTGTTCACAGATTTGTCTTTGTTTTAGTCACAGTTTGGAATCATTATCGAAAACACTTAAACAAGTTCTGTTTTTATGTCTGACGGCAACATATTCCAGATCTGAGGACCTTTAACTGTGAAAAAAGACTGACCAAAAGTTGCCTGTTTTTAGTCTCCACTGGCAGCTCTCCTTGTTGTAGTTCCTTTATTGCTATATTTTAAGATCAAATTACTGAATATAGATAATAACATTATGACTAAAGGAAGATCATTCATACCCTTCTCTCACATATGCTTTTGGTCCAATGTTTTAAGGCTATTTTTTATAGTGAGTCTATAGGTTTCACTGATATTTGCAAATATTTTAGCCAAGTTCACAACTAGTAATAATAATAATAATAATACATTTTATTTGTGTAGCGCTTTTCATGGAACTCAAAGACACTTAACATACAGCAAATAAAAACAGAAACCAAACAACTGTGCCAATCCAAAGAAACATAGAATCACAGTGTTTTAATGTCCATGTAAATGATTCTTAATAGTAAAAATGCATGCTAAAAAGCAACTGTAACATATTTAACGATACAATAAGTTGCTACACGTAGCTTCATGAAAGCTCCATCCCCAGTTTTACAGCATAAAAGATCAAATTCTACCAAGTGACATTCTTGTGGCTCATGGGATGTACTCCGCTAGAATAACTCAGGCAGCATCATTCTCCCATCCTCTATTTTCACAGTCCCCCTCATACTGAAAATGCCATGTTTTGACAATAATGTGTCAATTCTCTTTCCAGAGATTTTGTGATTACAGCTTGCTTCTTCTTGAGCAAATGTGAGTTTTATGTTTTCCTCAAAACAGCTTGAGTTCTTCAGTATCTGTGCATTGAAAAAGAGTAAAACAGGGAAAATAATTGTGATTTTGACCAATAAGCTACCGATTAATCTTGGGTGAAAATGTCAAGTACAGTTGATTAAGAAGTGGTTATTCATTACAGGTTTGTGGTGTAAAGTGAACAAAATCTGGATGTGCTACATATTAATCCAGTACACTAAGCTCTGCATTTCTACCCTGCGACATAAACAGTACATTGCTCATCATAACAGATAAGTAAGTTAAATGAAAACTGTTGCAGAACACCACCGCACTTTTCCCATTTGTTTTATTTACTAATTCTTAGATACAGACCTGATTTAAACATTGTGTGATTGTTGATTATTCTCTTTAAGACAGATCTGGCAAATAATATCTATGGTTTTTACACTATTGATAAGATTGTTAAGCATCATGTTAGAATATTATGTCATAATTTTGTCAACTTTATGTCAGCAATTTCTACACCACCATGTTGCTTAATCATTACTAATTTACTTCAGATGGATGAGACTATTACTATTTCTACTGTTTTTTGTTTTTTTTTTTCCATCATTTGAGTTTTGAATGGCGCTCTTTTCATAGTGTCATGTCATTGTGCTGCTATGGCTTAATGGCACCTGACTGGAGAATTAGCGCCACAACTGTATATCGTTAGGCCCTTTACTTCTAATGGTCACACCTTCATATACAGTCGTGGAAAAAATTACTAGACCATCAAAAGTCATCAGAAACAATGGTTATGCAATCAAGGACTAAGTCCTTTGTGTATCATGTGACTAAAACAGACAGAAAAGAAAACATGGAATGCTTAAAAGCACTGTTTTGGGCAGTACAATGCCATAGATATTGATGTAAGAACTGAAGTGATTTTGGTTATTATCAAGAAAACATGGAAAATGGTTAGATATCAGCTCTGAAATTAAACACTTATGAGCTATTTTTGTTGTTGTCATTATATTTGTCCAAAGAAATGTACCTTTAGTTGTATCAGGCATTAAAATGAACAAGAAATTGAAGAAAACAAGGGTGGTCTAATAATTTTTTCCACAACTCTAAATGTGCATCTGTCAACATCCTGGATATAATGGAAAACAACAAACAAAAATAAAAATTTTTGTTCATGTGTTCAATGTCAATAAATGACTCTTCATCATCATCTTCTTCTTTAGTTTACATTACTATACTACTAATAGACTCATACTGTAATAATAGCATCAAAAGAACATAAATAGACAATTCAAAACTTAAAAAACATAAGATTCTATCATTACAGTCATTTACCATATTTTTTGTTCTCCGTAAGCATAATTTAATTGCAGTAAAACAATCAAATGTGAATAAAATCTTACATAACAATCTAATTATCAGTTCATCTCTTTAAAACCTCTCGAACCTTTGAGCGTGTCAGTCATCCGTGGGTGTTTTCAGCGGTGTGGGGGAGGGGCAGAGGATGTGTGAGGTGTATAGGTATCAGGTGGCCTTCTCTTCTCAAACACCAGGCTAAAATTTTGAACGTTGCCCTAATTGAGTGCCCCTCCCTGGGATAGCGTGGTCCTGGTGTCCCACCTCTTGGGGTCCAGGGACTGGTGTGGCCGTCTGGGGGGGCCTGACCCCAAAACCCTGCCTGAGGCGCTGACTGCCACCAGCCTGAACCCTCCCTCACCCCCAACTATCTCACTCCCCTCTTTGGCTTTCTTTCTCTGATGCTCTGCTCCTCTCTGTCCAACTGGCTCTGAGCTACAGACTTCTTTTGTCTGTCCTCATTAGAATACTGATCCTACACACACACAGACACACACCGACACACTCATACACACATCCATTTTTCACTAATTGCAGTATCATTAGTCGATCCATCGCAGGCCAGATGGTAAACAAAGGAATCTCAACATCAAACCAAGAAAATGGGAATAATTTCACATATGTTCATATTTTTTTTTACCCTTAAAAATATATAGAAAATAAATAACTTGTTTGTAAGCAGTATATTCATTTACAGTCTGCTACAATTCACACAGTAACAGTGAGTTTATACTAGTCAGAATTATCATATTAATTTTTGCAATAAATGTGAAACAAGAAACATTAAAAAAAAAATCATTTAGCACATCTGCGTTTTGTTAACTTCATATGACCTGCATTGGGCACTAGTGTCACTACTTAGTCTTTTCAGTTATGTGATGTTAACAACACTGTTTACTCAGTCAAATGTGTTCTCTCTACTGCAGCTCTCTTATTGATAGAATACTGCGGTAGCCTCCACAGAAACTCCATTTTCTTAAGCATTTTTGAAGCTCAAGGGCTTGTGCAACCTTGTTTATTTTTATATGTCCACGTGTGTGTATGCATGTGCCTCACAAATACTGAATAGCATGAATGGATGCATCCCTCTATGCCCAAAATTAATACAAGATCTAAGATGGAAACATACACATCAATGTTTGTATTTCTACTATGATTTAATAACACATCTGAGTCTGTTTCATCGTTACCAGTAAAGAGGACATGATGCAACTTCTGTGTTGTTTAGATTTAATAGAGGTCAACAGAAATTGGCACATTGTGACTGAAAAGACACAAGTATAGTCTGTTACTTAACTAAGAACTATAAGGCTTCTTATATTGTTCATTATTATAATTTATTTCTTTATTTGATGGTCACACATTCAGCATCTAATTTGTTCGTTTACACCAAAGATGCCCGAACGGTTGGACTGATTTCTGATTGTGAGAAGTGTAGTCAATATAAAGTAGAACTGTAGAACAAAAACCTTCCTCCATCACCATTTCCCTGTGTTCACTTTCCATTTTCACTGTGCATCCTTTGGTGTCCAGTCATGCTATGTCAACACTTACACACAATGGTGACAACACATCAGATTGCACACACATTGAGAATTCATATCAGTTTAGTCAAATTTAACTCACACAATCCATCAGAAAAAAGCATCATACTTGCTGTAGTTTCTAGGTCCAGCCAGTTACCAGCTACTTAGCAGTACTCTGTGTTACTAATCACTACCCAGCTGATTGAGAGCGATCCATGATCAACTAGTTAGCTAGCAACACTGATAAAACACAAATATGGCAAAGGACAAAAAAATGAAAAGTCATCATTTTCATTTAGAACGGGAGAATTCTTTTTATTAACTCCATTTTGAAGTCCACCTATCTTCTCTGTAATGAGTGTAGCCATCTTGTAGAAGGGAAGTAATATTTGAAAAAATGCACAAATTTTCAAGGTTGATTTTGCTGCTATGCACACTTGAAAAGACCAGGAATACAGGACACAGCACTCAGTTTTCACTGAGATTAAATCTACAATTATAATATCGTATTGCATCAGTCATGATTTCTCTAAACTCAACAAAATCTTCTAATGATGACAAAGTTAATGAAACAGTTGACAAGGCTGCACATGCACTTTTTTGTAAGTTTAAAATTAAAACCTATGTTGTGGCTACTATTAATGACCTCCCTGGAAAAATCAGTAAGTAAGTACATAAAGTTTATTAATAAAGCACTTTTCACAGATAAAAATCGCGAAGTGCTGTACATAAATTGGGTGCAATTAAACAACATAAGAATAATTTCATAAAATAAATAAAAAGGATAAATCCATCAACCAAAATCAGTAAAAGTAAAACAATCATAGATCATATGAAGCTTTCAGATTGTGCAATACACAACAAGAGGACTACCAGTATCTTTTAGAGGTAGTGTTTCTGACAGATCTCACTGACCTGTTCATTGTGTTAAATTTAGAGCTGCAGGGTAAGGATAAATATGTGATCAACATGATCAGTTCAGTGAAACCCTGTAAAAACAAGACACAACTGCAGTCACACAGGCTGCGACCTGCAGAAGTTTTCTCACCTACAGGCAGATCTTCAGCATCAGGGAAAAAGTCTTTGTGCTCCTTGACAATGCATGTTGAGGGGAGCAAGTTCAGAGCATCTTGTCAGAATCGCAGAAGCACTGTACTGACTTTGCATCCGTCGAGTCTGCTGCCAGCTATCTGTGTCTTCCATTTGGTGCAAATATTGATGTGGATTGCATTGCCTCCAAAGTAGTAGCTATCTCTGCTCCTCCTGGATAGCTCTGTGCTGTTGAGAATGAGGTTCTCTGACTGCAAAATGACACTGAGATCAAATTCAGCAACTGCTGAATGAGTGAATGGATGGAGGGATCTGTAACCTACTGACTTGACAGCACTTTTTGGATCAACCTATTTGTACGAATCTGCTTTCTCTCATATCAAGAACAGCTGCACAGTGATGGATGACCGCCTCGTGGCCTGCCTACGGCTTTCAACCAGCTCGTACTGACATTACCACGAGAAACCAGCTGCCTCCTTCCATTTCCACGAAGGAACAGAAATGCATTTATTTCTGCTTTTACAGGAGAACTACCTTTTATTATATCTGGATGACTTTTCTATTTGTTGTCTGGATGATTCATACAAACCTCTGCTGCCAGAATTTTGACTCAAAGTAGGAAACACACACCGAATCTACCTGTTGCGTTTAGAATTGATTTGAAGTTATTGATTACATAAAAAGCCTTGAGAGGCCTTTCCCAAAGTTATTTATAAGAACTTCTTTTGCCCTTTGTCCCTTCCTTCCCTCTTAGCTCTTTGGATGCTTAAGACCTTGTTGTTCCAAGATCCAGATTGATCCACAAAGGTGATGAAACCTTTGCAGACTGAAGAATAACCTGAATGAGGAGATCATGGCTGCACACTGTTAAATCACCCACTGTGCTTCTTTTATGTTTTAACTGAAATAATATTCATGAATGCACCTTAAAGGTTCTCTACATATGTTTTGCTTGTGCAAACATGATGTTTACGTTGGAGTCTGTGTTATGTTTTGAGTCAGACAAGTGTTGATATTCGTTGTGTGCATTTCTAGCGTAACAGTATTTCGCTTGTTGCTACTGTAGGAAATCAAATTTTGGTCCTTTACATATTAAACTGTATTGTTTTCCTGTGGTCATAGATGTAGCCCACTGAGACAGAATTTCATTTCAGCTGTAAAGACTTAGTTCATGGTACTTTAATGCCTCATTTCTGCTCCTCTACAATGACAACATTATTTATCTCTTGCTGCCATTAGCTTTGAATCAACCTTTGCCCCTTTAAATGTGTTGCTTTTTTTTTTTTTTTTTTGCAACATGCTGCAACTGTGTGTTGAAAGGTGCTTTATGAATGAAATATGTCAGTATTGACTGCTGGTAGATCAGACATAAAAGTAGATCTTCACTCAAAAAAGGTTGGGCTCTCCTCCTTTATACATTTGTTGGAGCAGTTTTGCAGCTTGGAATCCTTGAATCCAGGAAGAAAGAATAAACTCACCATCTAATTTCTGAACTAGTTCTCTTACACCTCTCTTTATCTCAAATGTCAAATGATAATATCTGTTGTCTTTCATTCTTTGCTTCTTGTGGCATATCTACAGAATGTCTATGTCCTTCATGGGTTTACAAGGCACCAACATATACATCTGCAGTAGTAAAACATTTAATTTCACTGTAAAATTGCATATCATTTAACAACAATACTTAGTATTTTTCTAAGAATTTTTTTTCCATACACCCCAACCCTTTCTCAGACAGACTCATTTTTTTCATAACTATTCTGTCAAAAGAAATAAGCATAAATGGAAGACAGTCTACCAAACGGTGAATTTCCTCACAGGAAAAGCCCACACAACAAAGTCTAGCTGTATTTCTAAGAATAATGTAAAATTAACAAACACATTGCTGCCACTTTATGAATTTTTTCAAATACAGTACACATGTCGAGTGTATGTACTGCTTCTCGTCATCAGAAAGGGTGAAAAACACAATGATGCAATCAGAGTTTTCCATGACCAGCCTGTTACAAGCGTGATTGCAGAAGGCATGGGCACCGACAGCATTGCCAGGTTCAGACATAAACAGATAACACAGATAACTCACAGAGAACACTTTGCAGTCAAGCTGCCGGTCCCTTCAAACCTCCTCCATCCACTAGCAGCTGTCTGTCATTTTGATTGGCAGCTCAGAGGAGGGCTCTGACGGGCAGATGAGAGCAAGAAGCCGATCTCTGCCTCAGAGGCAACAGCGGCAGTCCTGTGTTCTCCTGCCCACCTCCCACCACTGCCTCCTGCCTTCCTGCCCGCCTCCTGCTGGCCCTCCTCCCCATTCAGCCAGCAACCAATAAAAAGTGGACATCATCCCATGGAGCAAATGCATTGTTTACAACGACGAAAGTGGCCTGTCTGGAAACTGTTACTGTGGACCAAGACAAGAAAGCACAACATATACATAGCATGTCAGTAAGAGCAAACCTGTATTTAAGAGCCTCTATAAGGGAACTACAGAGAGAGAGAGATGTCACACTGTAGCCTGCTCCTTCTCTCTTGGACCACTGTGCTTTTCATTCCTACCTTTAAATTCTTATTATTCATCTGCGTCATGCTCTCCAGGGCTGACCTCAGTCTCCAGAACCGCATTCATTCTCCTTTCATGGGCCCTCACTTTGCTCTTCAGGTCTAATTCTTACTCCACGACCACCTTCAGCTTCTTTTTATGAACCTTCACCTTCTCCTCACAGTACCACACCTTGCTCCCCAGGCTCACCTTGTTCTCCAAGCCCACCTCGTTCTCCTGGCTCCCCGTGGCCACTTGGTTTTCCAGCTGCCTCTGCAGGCTCACACTCCACTCCACAGGCCTCTTACTGGTCTCCGGGCTCCTCATGCCCACAGCTAGAGTCTCTTTGATATTGCCCTCCTGGCAGACAACATAGGGTTGCTGGATGAATTGGTGTGTGTGTGATTGTGTAACATACATACACTTGTGCGCACATGCTCACACAAACACTGAGCAGAAGAAAATTGAAACACACATAGCTGCTATAAGTCTTTGGATCCTCACTGGTGTGTATGTATGTGTAGGTGAGTGTGTGCAGACATCCAGAGCAGTGAACGTTACTGGAATACACTCCACTCTTTTTTTGTTCACACACACAAACACACTAAAAAGACAAACATGAAAAGGACTCTGTGATGAGCGGCTGACAGCACCTCGCCTTGCTCAGCTCAGTCTGACCACAGTGGGCGGGATCTTGTGAGATGATTGACACATGTCATATCCAATAAGACTGTAGCCTGTCAAAGCTGCTTCAGAGCTTCCAGAAAGATTACACACACATAAAATCAGAATCAATAGGTTTTGGAAATAAGTACAGACAAATCAAATTAAGAATAATGAATCAGTACCTTAATAGATAAAAAAATCGATGCTGTACAGAAACATTATTCTGCATGTGGTAAAAGATGTTTAATATTAACCATATCTCCAACCTCTCAACCTCCAACATCTGTGTAAAGTAATTTTAACAATATTTTTCAGAGGAATTCTTAGCTGTAAAGTGGCGTCAACACACACTGAACATTCAGATAGTCGATAAATTATAGGAAAAGTCAGCATCAAGTGTTTTATTCTGTTTTTACACCAGAAGTCAGCACATAATATCCATTAGATAGATAGACAGATAGATGGATAGATGGAATAGAGTAGTAAAAGTCATCATAATAGTCAGTGATGATATTGCAGGATATAACATTTTGTATCTATGTATCTGGTAATGGCCTGTTCTGATTACATCCTACATTGATATTCTTAAGATGTGATATTCTTTACATACATGGGGTGTCAGGAAAAAACACAACATATAAATATGACATAGTTTAGGTCAAAAGTCTTCATACTGGCGGTGGCATGAGTTTGCAACAGCTTTGATTCTTGTTCAACACAAGATTCAGACATGTGTGTGCCAGTCTGTTAAGAATAGTGTAGGATTCGACATCAGCTGGAATCTGATCCGGTTTATTCTATTCCTCTGGTTCTATTTTCAATATACAGGTGAAAAGATACACAGACTGTACAACGTTGACATTACAGAAACTCCTCTTTATCCTGACTGTGTAGATGTTTGTCAGTGCTGATCCATCATTATCGGAACTATTTTTTATCATTTTTGTGTTTCTTACAGAGCAGTGTGGCTGGAAATCAACAGTCAACACGAATACCTACAGAATGTTTTTTTCACACAAATGATTCATTGATGCTTTTATTCAGGCTGTAAAAGCTCTGAAAGAATTTGCTGCATAATATACATGTTGTGTGTGAAAAGTTTGATCCTCACTGTGTGAACACCTTTAGTCATATACTGTATGTACAGTGTTGACCATTTTCTGGCCCTGTTTACTGATGTCTGTCCTCTTTGTCTAAATAGAGAAGTTACTCGTGGCTTTCCATTGGACGTCTGTGCAAAACTTTATCGATACCTACTGAATGTCAAAAAAACAGAAGTGCGTAATGTTGTTTTTTCCATTACATCACAAATGCAATGATTTGTTTATTTATTATCGTGAGATGACACGAAAAGTCATTCCAGAAACATGGCGACGAACATAAATATCACGTTGATTTACAGATATATTCATTATTATTATATATTACCCCTGTAACCCCTTCTAAATTAAAAAATGATTCAGTTTCCCATTGTGGCCACACATACTGCGCCATGCTTCTTTTAAAACTCTTCTACTTCACTTGTTGTAACATCCGTCAACATCAGGGTTTTTTTGTGCAAAAACTTTTAAGCGAAAAACGAGAGTTTGGGCGAAAGTGTCATGTTTCCATTAGGTGAATTTTTATGCACAAGTTCTATTCGCACAGTTTGAGGGTCAATGCACTGCAAAAATCAAAATCTTACGAAGTGTATTTTTCTCATTTCTAGTCAAAATATCTCATCACACTTAAAATAAGACATAATCACCTAAAGAGTAACTTTTCAGTGAGATATAAGAATTTATTTTTAGACAATAGTTCTTGAAAATCTTTTTTCAAGAAATCTTACCAAGATAATTTTCACTTCTTCCATTTTTTTTTTTTTGCTTAATTCAACTAGAATTCGACTAGGAATGAGAAAAATACACTTGGTAAGATTTAGATTTTTGCAGTGTGGAAAAGTGACTAGTGTTTGAGCTGAAACACTGTCCAGCTGAGCCACCTTTATGATTGAATCTCCTGCCGTCTCTGCCCCAGCAGTGAACCCATTTTCATAGTCTCTTAGCCATTTTCCCCTCACCATCTTGACACAGAAACACCATCAACTGAGCATTTTTATCCACATCATAGTGTATGAGTAGAATCACTATGTGGAAGCAGCTACATTTGTTGTTCCTTCACTCTTTAATACAGGGTTTTACTTTCATTTGTCACCTGTGTGTGCATTAAGTTCAAAACAGCAACTCAAAGTTCACAATAAACAGGTTCAATCTTTATTAACTCAGTGGTACTTTGCTTTTTAGGCGATACACTGCTGAACTAATTTGTGAGAGATACTCTGATGATACTAATTTCTGTATTCTTCTAACAGTCTAACAAACAGACACATACATAAATGAGTACTCTGACTGCAAGTTCTCAACAGATGTTTACTTTCTGTGTTGTAGATTTAGAAGTTTTTGCCGGCTAATAAATAGAAATAAAACACTTAAAACTTTTAATATTTAATGTGCAAAGGTATGTCAGGATGAGCCTCTTTTCAGTGTAGATCAATGGGAAACTTTGTTTTGGACTCCATATAAACATGAAACATAGCAGCACAGAGGGCATAAAACATGAAACCAGTAATATAACGCCTGAAAACACAGGTGACACACCACTAACGGGCTAAGGCAACGGCTGACAATTGATGTAATAAGCTACAATAGGATAAGTAGAACATACTTTGTAGTAAATGCTGTATTTCTGTATGGAAGCACAAGGGACATAGCAAACAAAATAAGAAGTAGACTTTTACCTCTAAACTTCACAAAAAATGTCAATAGAAATCATAACAGACAGATGTAAGCCTGTTCAAACAGTAAGTCCAAAATGTTTCTCCCTCTCTCGTCCCTTTAAAGCAGTTATTCCCTTCATGTACGCTCATGAATGGTAGTGGGTTAAATCTTTTAGTAAGTGAGTGAATTTCATTATCTTTTGTGAATATGTCAGAAAACACAGACGTTGGGTGGAAATGATCTTCCCATGTCTGGTCATGCTCGTATAATTTAGCCCCTGTGGATCAGGTGGATGGTCTCCAACAGCAGAAGAAAAAAACTTTGTAAAGAGTCATCCAGTGGTGGGATTTCATTCAGCCAACCTTCTGTACTTCACTGAGGATAATTTGCATTGCAAATGATCACTGATGAACTGACCATTATCAGTGGAAAACTGGTGATGTTGAGGTCAGTGGCCTCGTTGGAGCACTCCGGGGCGATTCCCAGACTGTGCTTCATGCCCGTTGACATTCATTGGTGAACCTGGTGTGCTCTCTATGTGCATTAGAGGCAAAGTCAGAACGCTTATGTGTCAGTATTCCTCCAGTGTCTTGTGAGAAGCACATCAGCTCTTAAAAGCAACATTTTGCTCTAGTTATTGCTCTTCAAGGGGATCACGCTTTTTATAGAACTATAGGGTTTCACCTACTTCTCCCTCAAGGGGTACTACTTAAATGTCATTTTTGTCAAGCAGATGATGACAAACTTTAGACTTCTTATTAAATATGGCATGTCACGGCCCATCACCTTGATGTTGAGAGCAACATTAGACACTCTATAATGATCAAATGTGGTTTTGATTTGAAATGAGACAACAATGAGGCGCCGTCAGAGGAGGATTCACATGCTTTAGCTTGCGGTTGTAGCTGGATGTACGGCCTATGGCTGGCAGGCTGCTGCTAGCGCTCTGCCAGGCAGATGAGAGCCGGGTTAATGTTGGGATTTGTTCCCTAAAGCTCCGACACAGAGGAAATACTGATCAGGTCTGCCGTCAGCATCAAGACCTGCTAATCGCTAATCAGCACTTACACAGCCTCTGTCTGACTCACACACACATACACACACACACACACGCTCATATTAATATGTTTTAGGTGTGACACAATACTTGTTACTGCATCATGTAGCAGCGTGTGTTTGCGTGCAGAGCCGGGATATCCATCTTGAACTTTTTAATGTTTTGCCTCTGTATCACTAAAATTAAATGAAAAATAGCGCTCTGTTTAGATTATGTGACTGATATTGTTACCTTTATCATAAAATAACATTTTGATCCAAAGTAATAGGTAAATCATGTGAATCATTTTATAAAACAAAATAACAAAAAAATAATTTAATACAAAGTCAAAGTGCTGACAAAACACAAAATATGACACATCGGGCTTTCAGAAGTTAAATTAAACACCAAAAAAATTTGTATTTGATGTCTGTATTTGTTTAAATGTTGCTTTTACTTCTTTTATTCTTTTGTAAAGTTGCATAAAATAATATGTAAACCTTCTGCCCCAGCTGCTTAAAGCAAATAATATTGAAACGAAACCATTAAAAACAAAAGCAGAAAAAAAATACTTTATTCAACATATTTTGTGAGTGATGTATGTCGTCTGATTTCACTCTTTACTCATTTGCGGTTCACTGATGCTTTCTCACTACATTTATGTTTCAACTCAGACATTCACTTTTACAGATATTTCTCACAAAACTTGGAGAAATTCACAGAAATTACCTGGAATGAAAGCACAAAGTCAGTAAAATAAAACATTTTACTGCACACTTTAATCTAAAGCATGGAATTTAAAATCAGCAGAATAGACAAGCAGCATGTCTCTGCATTTGTGGCGGCACAGAAGAAAGAGTAGAAGATGGATAGAAGGAGAGCCCATACTAGGTAAGATTAAATTAAATTAAATTAGATTAAATGAAATGTAATTAAATTATTTGAATTGCTGTGCAACAACTAAATTGAACAGTGAGTGAAATCTACATGACATTAATGAAAGTGCTGAATTAAATACACAAAGGCTATGCAATAAATAATGTCATAATATAACAGTAGAGGTAGAATTTATAAAAGTTACACAGCTCAGCTATTTAGCACGAAAACAACTTAAAAAAAAACAAAACATATGTTTGTTGTTTCTAAAAAAAACAAGTAAAGCACATATTGTCTAACTGAAGTCACACTTGTCATTTGAGGAAGGATACAACATTGTTTGAGTATATGTACATAGTGAAAAGAAGAAGAATATGTACAGCGTGATGTCTCATCTTAGACACATCGCATTCATCCTAGCCCTGACAACACCTCTGTCGTTATAAACTCTCTTACACAGCTATACAACTTCCATACTTGTAAGATTAATGCTTTTTGCAAACTTCATTCCAAACAAATATGTTCCAAAGATAGTTGTGACAAGATCATTTTCCACACTTCCAAAAAGCCTATGACACACAGTGATTGACCAGTAGTTTACAATTTGACCAGAAAGAAAAATGAATATTGGAAACTGAATAATGATGACTTGTCTTTCTTGTTGCTCTACTCTTTCACATCAGTATGGATGTCATACCTGTCACAAAACCCCATCCGACCACAGAAGACTGTTTACATTAATACATGAGATTAGATTGATTCAAGAACATAGCACACTTTTCCCGTCTCAGATAGTCCTTATAAATCAGGAACCTATAGTGTCCTCCATTTCAGCTGTTTTAAGTATTCTTTTATTACAGTTAAAAGTGTGTATTTATTCGGTTAAATGTTTTTAATAATAACATTAACTCGATACATATTTGTGGAAGAAATGATCATATTTTCCAAAATCTTTAGTGTATTTAATTGCTGATCATAGATTTGGACTTGTTGCAAACAGATTTCAACATCTTAAAACAATAAGTAACTTTAATAGAAAACAACAACAAAAAAGAAAACTAAAAAACACAAAGACGCATTCAGCCGTGGCATTAGTCTAATTTTTTCTACCAAGAAAAGCATGTTTTTCATTAAACATATCTGCTCAGATAATATTATGCTAGATTTAATGATAAGTTATAACAGTGATTTGCATAATATCCCAATAGAGGAATGCGCAAAAGTTGATTAAATTTTGTCATTTTCTTCTAGTTTTCCCACCTCCCACTATGGTCTTCCAGTGGTAGACTTTCATGGAAATCTACCCAGACAAAATGTGCTTACCCCACTTGTTAAATAGAGGATGATTTGGTTATATTTAAGCATATTTATCTTCTTTCTACTAAGGCTGTTTTTGCAGTGTCTCTTTGGCAGCTGCCTGTGATTAATTCAACATCTCAGTCACATCCAATATCCACAGCTGATTTCACTCCCCTGCAAATCATTTTGATCAAAATCCCTCCTCAGATATTTTAACCCGCTCGACCACGTGCAGGTATTTCCTGTCTGTCCCACCCCCACCTCCACCTCTCCACTCTCAGATTGGACCAGTCATATGGAGGGGTAATGTGGGTATTGTTCTGGGCTGGGCCGGCCTCTCCACTGGAACATTGGATTCTGTTTGAAGTCGTGATCCGGCACGGCCGACTCACCTGGAAGATCAATACGCCGGGTTCAAAGCTGCCGGCTTCACAGAGAACACACTCTTATTAATTTATAGAAACTTCTAGAAACTTTGTCTGAAGGGAAAAACCTCCAACTCTGTGTGGTGGAGAGACAGGGGGAATTATTAATATACCTGGAGAGAGAAAGAGAGACAGGGAGAGACCGACCAACCATCTTCTAACACCTTATATGAATATTTAAATGAGTTACTGTTTGATGTGGATTGATCATACAAAAAAAATGTGTGTGTGTGTTGTGTGTCAGGAAGGACTGAGGAGACAGATGGATAAGAAAGATGGTTTAAAGACTCATTAGATCAAGTGTGTGTGCAGGCATGTGAGTGTGAGCGCATGTGTGTTTAACTCATTAAGGCAGTCTATTTGAGTTTTCCTTTGTTGTCAGATTTGATGATTTGGGGGAAATTTCTAGCCTTGGATTCAAAGCATTCCTGTTCGGCGCTCCAAGCCCGCGGCGTCAGGAATGAAACACCCGGCATTTATATTTAATGATATCAATTTATCAACAGGAACAATCTCAGGATGTTGGCTCAGATTTGATTCCATGTTCCCCTGTTTTACCTGAGGGACACATGCACACATTTTCTCATCGCCGTGCCATTTCCATACTCCTCTCCTCTCCTCACATCTGTGCATGCTGATAATAACCAACAACTTCCTGACAGAGCAGTTCGACCTGTGCCTCACGTACTCACTAACTGCAGAAACGCCGAGGCTGTGCAGCTGGAGAGATGGGGAGGTTTCAGCTGGAGTTTTCACAAGTGCAAAAACGATATGACACAAAAAATGGAAAGGTTTGACATCAAGCACGTCAAGGAAATAAATCATATTTTATCTATAGTGAATTATATTCACTGTCCACCGGTTTATTTTAGAATTCTGGGAAGTGGATCTACCACACAGCCCACGAAGTTGGAGTAATTTAGTTTTCAGACACATTCCTCTTTTTATTCCTATTAATACACATCAGTAATCATCTTTAACCTTGTGCAATGATTATATACTGAGTCCCAGTCAAGAATAAATCATATTGTCACAATCATTTCACGAGAAGAGGTAAAAATATTTTCTTCCAACTTTATGGGCCACAGTGTACCTAGTGCCTTCAAAAAAAAAAAAAAAAAAAAAAGCAAAAAACATTGTATCCATGGCCTGCCACAATGCAACTTATTGCATTTTATAGATATGATGACACACATCCACAGCTATCAGTTGGAATGCTATTGATGAGAAAATGTATAAAGTACAAAATTTCAAAACTAATAAATAAAGTTATATAAATAGAAAACAACTATCACTTTTTTGTCTATAAAAAATTATGAAAAAAATTGTTTCCCCAAGCCCAAGTTGATGTCAAATGTCTTATTTGGTCCCAAACCCACTGATAATCAGTTTACTATCACAGAGGAGGAAAGAAACAAGAAAATACTTGAGATTTAAGAAGCTGGATAAGATCAGATAATTTTGACTTTTTCTTTTGCTAATAACATGGGTCTATAGGGAACAAGCTTCCAGAATAAATGTGAAAATGTAGTGAAACCAAACAAATTTGGGTCAGTAATAAAGAAAATTAAATCCAAAGTGCTAGTTGGCTATAGTTTTCATGATACAGTATTTGGTCAAAATGTGAAATTGGATGAATTCATGAGAGAATGAATGTTTGTCTCTAAGCTCCAGCTCTGCAGTCTGCACATTAACATTAAACTATCACATTTATTCCATCTAGTGTAAGATTTATACAACCACCTCATAAATATATGTATACCTATATGTATGTAATAAGACTTTATCATATATCTCTGAAAACATTAACCAATCACCACTTTTGTCATTTGTTTTCCCATTCACATTATCAAAGTATGTAAGTGTATGTTGATCAATTCAACAGTTAACAAATTATCAATTAATTGTTGCACATGCAAACAAGCACAAACTTGCAGCACACTAGATATAATTTGCTAAATACTGAAGATCATGCACTACTCATTTCCTAAAAGCATGTACAGTTGCAATGCTGCTATAACTTCCTGCTCCTGGTGGAAATACAGTGTCATTTTTTTGCCAGTGTATTTATTTACAATAGTCAGTGACTTGAGGAAAAATCAGGAGAAAGGAGAAACTCTAAAATGTTAAAGGTGACAGTAGCTGGGCTGGGACACACTGACTGAGCCAAGGGCTATTTGTGATCCAGTAGCAACATCAACAACAATGCCAGTTGTATTAGTTGCTTGAATTGTTATAATAGTAATACAATGAGGTTTATTTGCATTTTCCTTGGACCCAGTGTTATCAAATGGAGATCATTTTCCAACTAGAATTTAGGTGTAACATTAAAAAGTTGAAGTTGAGGAAGTCTTATTGGTGCTGGGAATAGTGTAAAAAGTTACGGAAAAACTAATACAGAATCAGACAACTATGCAAGGAAAAGATTGAAAGTGTAAATAAATAAATAAATAAATTAATTAATTAATTAACTGTTGCTTTAGGGAAAAATTCAGCACATTTATTTAAGACAATTATTGCAAACTCTGAGTTATGGTCAAATTTGACCAGAATGGATTTATAAATGTTAACTTTTGTGTGTATTTCTTAAACATTACAGCCCATTGTTATTGTGTTTTATCGTGAGAACTAAGAGTTTGATGCAGTTTTAAGATCATGAAGTGTTTTGTGCTGTTGTCCTAAAACTCTCTTCTGATTTTGAATGAAGAAGTAATCTGATCACAGACTTCAGCTGGAAAGCCTCAAAGTCAGACCTCGGTGTATTAATCAGTGAGCGTCTGAGTGTACGGACCTACTCCTCTTCATCCTCCTCCTCCTCCTTGCTCTGCTTTAATGTTCTGGTCTGTATTGGACTTCTAGAAGTTGTGTGAGAGTATGTGTGTGTGTGTGTGTATATGCTGCATATAAAAGCTCCTCCATCTTCGATACCAACTGAAGTCGAACACAAGCTCAAAGTAACAAGGTTCAGGAGTGCACGGTTCAGCTGGAGAAGCTGAAAGTGTGTGTGAGAGGGAGGTAGAAACTGCATGACTGTGTGTGTTTGTGTGCGTTTGGACAGAAAGTCCAGTGTGCAGGCCGCTGCAGTGAACTCTGGGGAAGGCAGAGAGAATCCTAAGTCAGTCTGTAGAGAGTGAGGGCTTTCCCTTTCAACTAGAGCTCCCCTGGACTTTGACAAAAAAAATACACACACATACGTAACGTACCAAAACACACACAGACACACACGTATATAGATCCGCGCACAGACAAGCAAAAAAACACACCTACGTACCAAAAAGAAGCGCGGAAACACACACTTACACGGGTGACATGAAGACGTAGATGCACGCACAGAAGAAAGCACACACAGGAAATCTGTACACATGATTACACACACAAACACACACATACAAGCATGTATGCACACACTTCTACACACACTCTCTCTCTCTTTTTGTGTCTCTCAGTAGTTCCTCAGTGTTTCATCTGACAGCTTATTCCCAGTGTGGCTCCACTCTGTATTCACCCCGGATCCCCTCAGCACAGACACCCTGTGAACACACACTCCCTGGTGGAAGTGGGGGGGGAAGGTGACCTCAGTCCACACACACATACACATGTACACACTTTGACACAATCAACTCGACAAAAAAAAATCACCACATTCAAATTACTAAATTCTTCTTTTGCGGTTTACTACAGGGAAAAAGTGGAATTTAATGTTTGGGAATTTGCATATTGTTAAAATGATAGACATGTCTGTGGTGACGACAAGCTGTCTGCGACGTGTTCGGAGGTGTGCGGGTGACACGCACCGTTTCTAGTTTAGTTGAGATGAGAAATATGTAGGGCTGAGTTTGCAAGTCAGTAGTGAAACAGGTAAAAGTACAGTAGAGACATTAAGTACAGTGTGTTAGTCAATAAGCATTTTTTCCCTCTAAAAGCTTCTTATTTAATAATACCTGCAACAATTTCTCTACTTCTGTAATTTTGCATGTCATATATTCAATATTGAAAATCCAGAAGGTGTGAGATATTAATTAAAAGAGAACTATCCAGACCCACAGGTGGGTTTCTGTTGTCATTAAGCATCTTAACTCTCCACAAGAAACATGTCTGTAATATTGAATGGCTCTGATTATATGAGAAAAAACAAATCTGAATCCACCTAAATTTATTTAAAATGTGTATGTTTTTACTGATGGATGGAAAAATATAAACAATGACATAGCTTTGTCTCTGCCTATTAGGTCTGAGTATTTAAAATGTACAATAACACATGCCTTAAACAAGGATTTAGGATAGGATTCATTTGCCATTTCTCTTAGATATAATATCTATTATTTAGATATTGCATGTTCTTCTTATGTCAGCATGGGTTCTCTCCAGGTACTCCAGCTTCCATGCTATAGGTTAATCAGTCGATCTAAATTGCCCATAGGTGTGAATGTGTGAGTGAGTGTTTGTTTCTCTGTACATATGAGCCCTGTGATGAACTTGTGACGTATCCAGGTTGTTCTCTACCATCGCCCATAGATAACTGGGATAAGCTCCTGCACTCCCCAACCTGCACAAAGACTAATCTGTTCAGAAAATGAAGAAATCAATGGATAGATATTGTCATGCAGAAAATGACATACAATAATCAGGAATATCCATTCATGCACAAATGCACTCTCCTCAAGTTTCATAGTTAAGTCCTGTTGTGAATCAGGTTGCAATATTTTGTCATTTTAAAAAAGTGAGTCCCCAGAAAACAAGTTCTGGAAACTACTGTCTAAGACCATAATGGCACATAACCAGAAAGAGGTTTGAGTGTTGGGTGTCTCCAAGCTGTGTTTGTCAAAACCAGCGCTCAAATGGTTATAACTATCCCAAAAACATTAACTTCCAAGGTATGTCACTGTCTCATATTAAAAGTCATGGCTCTCAAGATGAAAAGCTCTTTTAGCGTTGTTTAAACATTGATGCTTAAAATATTGAAACGTTTTGTCACATTGTAGTGGACTCATATCCATATTTGAGTCTGTAGTCCTATTTTTGAAGTGGCTACTATATTGTTAGTAACATAAAGTAACTGTCTTAAAGCACACTAAACAGAAAATTACAGTGTAAAACAAAAAAAAAAGGAAAATAGGTGCCACTTTATTCTGTAACTTAGTAAAACCCTGATGAATATGATGACTTACACAATAAAAGAATCATGTTTTGAAGACTAGAAAGGCAACATTATCAGTTTTGATCGGTTAAATATGTTCCGTTGGTAACTGCACCAATGTTGTACAGTTATAAAAGTATTTGTAATATGTTTAAAAGAATAAGTAGCAGTTGAAGAAGAGCCACCAAATGTGGTTGAAAGGTTTGCACAAATATTCAGAAAATAATGTATCCTTAAACAGAGAAAAGATGCGAATTCATGGTGTGTTCAGCACTGACCGGTCAGACATTCTGTAACTTGTGTCCAGCCCAGTCACCAGAATTAAAGATTTAGATTGTTTCTTCAGACCATCAATACAAATCATTTCAAGGTTTGTTTGTTTTTTTTTTATTAAAAATGTGTTTATTGGGTGGGTATATATCAACCTCACAGTGGTTTAAGCCCTTGTGCTTGTTGCCAACTAAGTACATATCAGAATTTTTATGTCAGTATTTAATAATGTTGAGGGTTAGGATTGATATTGTCAGCAGCTGGCTTGAAAATTCAGCACATTTGGGATAATAAGAAATAAAAAATAAAAACAAGTCAAGTACCTTTCTTATTTTGTCCTATGGGACATGGATTTCACTCTCTGGGGCCAAGTCCTGGATCTTGTTTACCCATCATCCATTCCAATCACCTCTGGTCTGTTGTGGAAAGGCCAAAACCTCACAGCTCCATCAGTGACAAATATGACTGTGACATGTATCTGTGCTTTACAGAAATATAAAATGGCACTATGTTTTCAAACATGAGGGTTAGCATGTGTGGAAAGTATTAAATAAAAGAGGCTGAAAGCACCCAAATGAAATAATTCACTCCACCAAACCAAACCTCCAGACCAATCCTCAACTTCAAGTTCCTCCTGCTTTTCTCCCTCGCCTTCAGTCTATCTCGCTCTTTCTCTCTCCTTAGGTTTTCCCTGCAGCACTTTGGGAAGAAACCCAGCGTCAGGCAAACCGCCTGCATCCCCCGAGAGTGGGTGACATTCACAACCTGTATGTGCACGTGTGCATACAGTATACAGTACGTGTGTGAGTGTGTGTGTGTATATGAGAGAGAGAGAGAGAGAGAGAGGGAGAGGGAGAGAGTTGTGGCTAGCCCTAAACCATCAGCCCAGCGGCACTACAGTAATAACCACAGGACTCAGTCACTACCACAGGCAATGTGTGTGTATGTATGGGTGTATGTGTGTACTTACAGTGGGTCTGCATCCATAGCCGCGTTGATAAGTAGATTGATTTGCGTTTGCACTATAATCTTTGCATCTTGTATTTTTTGTATAATTCCTACCAGTATTTTACACGTTCCAGTGTAAGCGTGTGCATCTTTACACACACATGCATGCACAGTGGGAGTGTAAATGTGTTTGTGTGCATGTACAGCAAATTTCCAGATGTGTGTTGAGTGTACATTGTCTCATTTAGAGGTCTGTAGTCCAATCACGTCTCAGCTCTTCAGCCTCTGCTATCTGTCAATCTTTCCTCAACAGTTATTGGTTGACAGGTCCAACGCCATCAGACAAGGTCACGACAGACAGATAGACAAACAGACAGACAGATACTTAGATAGCTAGCTACACAGATAGATCTGCATATAGGATTATTTTCTGCTTAATATATGCAGAGAATGTGAATGATATCATTTTCAAAAAGACGAATGGTAAAATGAGCCTGCCCTCTCTCGATCTTTATCATACTTTCTCTCCCGCGCTCTCTCTCTCTCTCTCTGGTTGCTGCAGGGTTGATTGGAGGTTTTGTCACGCCTGCTTTGACAGGCCGGGCAGAGCTCAGGTCCCAACGGTTTGGCAATTATCCTCTAACCCAGCAGCCTACTACTGCACAAATGCACATACACATTCACACACTCACACGTGGCCTGCATGTCAATACGTCAGAGATGGAGACAGGCTGTCGGTGTTTTCCATCTCCTTCTCTTTCACCCTCTCCACATCTGTCTCTCTCTCTTTTCTCTCTCTCTCTCTCATTAGCTGGGTGCGTTTTAGAGGGGAGGAAAGGTGTGAAACTCAGGAGACTCTTAACATTCAACTCTAATATACAGTCCATCTTAAGCCATCCCGGGTCTGAATTCACACACTCTCACACACATACACACCGTAATCCTGGGAGATCAGAAGGACTCCTCTTCCTCTTGCTAAGTAGCGTTGCTGCCGTCTACAGACACGCTGGCAGTCTCTCCAGCTTAGCAAACGTTCGAGAGCTTGTCAAGCACAGGAAGTAGCTTAGGCTTTGGAATTAACTTAAACATGCACTTTAGAAACATGGAGGAAACCACAGCGTCCAGCCTCATGTTAAACTTGTAATGCAATTTGTTTTAGATAGTAACAAATCAATAGTCTTAGGGTCACTGATGCCAAGTGTTGCTGAAGTACATAAACCTGCATTTTATTTTGAGGAGGGTTAGAGCAGATACTGGCAGTAATATGTGTTAAATTAATAAACTTACCAAGATGAAGCATTTTTTGCAGTTTCTGTAGTATTTCTAGTAAGTATTTTATTTAAGTTTTTAGATTTACTCCTTTCCAGTTGTATTAAAATCCTGATTCCCATCATTTTCAGTCCTGCACAGTGCATGTTCTATCTAATCTGACATCAAATAAACTTAAGTGGCCCAGAATGTTAATGTACTAGTTAAACAAAGCTTAAATATACAATGTGGAGCATTTGGGCAGTTGTGTGCGAGTTTATGTTGTGCTATGAGGCAGTTGTTTGATTCATTACTAAGCTAACTATGGCTACGTTCAGACAGCAGGTCTCAAAGCACGATTTGGAGCTTTTGATGAAATCTGATTTTTTTTGTGTGCTCGTTCATATTACACATTAAATGCAACTTCGGTCAGTTTTGACTGTGAGCTGAATGTGACCCCGAAGTGACCTGCATGCGCAAAAGTGGTCCTGACGTAATACGTGACCATGCAGACATGCACTGTGTTTACGGAAGTAGATATGTTTTTCCCACTGCTCCTCCTCCTGGGACGCAGAATTGTGACGTTGGTCACATTTCAATGACGTAAAGGTAGGATAAATGCGACCTGGGTGTTCAGACTGAAGTCATGTTGCGAAATATCAGATATGTACCAGATTTAGGACCACATATGAAAGTGGCCTGGGTCGGATTTGAAAAAAATCGGATTTGTGCAGTTCAAACTGTCTTTAACAGATCAGATACGGGTCATAAATATGCAAAAAAATTGGATTTGGGCCACATTTGCCTGCAGTCTGAACGTAGTCTATGATTACTGTCACAATATTCTGGTTTCATAAGGTATTTGATCAGAATATCCACAAAAAAATCTGCCTCTTTTCTTGTTCTCTACTGCTGTAACAGAGTGCAAAATGAGATACCGAGAGATTAGAAATGACAGTCTACACCTATAAACATCTAAAAAATCCAAATTTTGCAAAGAGAGACCTTTAAGTAAGCAAAACTAGCAACGTAGTTTTGGCTACAATGGGTCAAAAATGAAAGGTGTAGATGTGTGGACAGGAATCAGGTGTTTGTCAAGGACGACATCAGAATAAATGAATATATGCAATTAAGTGAATAGACTGTTGCAGATAATCAATGGTCAAGAGAGACAACATCATCTATACATTTAGACTACACAACTATGAATTTTCATCAGAACATCATGTTCATCGATTATTACATTGAACACTGAACAGTCTTTTTGTTTTTTTTCCAATTAAATATTAACAATTTGATACCAATGCCTTGTGAATAAATACCAACAATGCAACTGCCTGGTATGAAGGATACATTTCCATATATTTTTGGCCAAAACAAGCTCATACTGCATAACAAACCTGTTACGTTTCTTGGATTAGACATTGAACTTGAGGTTAAAATAGGACCAAGTACTTTCTCTATGTTCAGCTTTAGCTTCGGCTGAATGTGATGAGGATTCACAGTCAGTTATGTCTGCAACATACTGTAGGCCATGGAGACTTTAACAGATGCAATTTAAGTTGTGGAAAAGTAAAATATTACCGTAAACATACATAGGTAAACTTGAAATTAATAGAATTTGTATGTTCTCTCCTGATACTCCGGCTTCTTCCCCCCATCCAAAGACATGCACTTTAATAGGTTAACTGCTTAATCTAAATCGCCCGTAGGTGTAAATGTGTAAGTAAATGGTTATTCATCTGTATGTATTAACCATGTTATGACTCATCCAGGGTGTGCCCCACCTTCACTCACTGTATATGATGTTTCTACATTAACGTGCATGTTGCATTTTATTTCTAGAGATGTTTAAGTGTGCGACACAGTCCTGGGTTTGATTCCAACCAGGGACCTTTCTGTGTGAAGTTTGCATGTTCTTCATGTATTTGCGTAGGTTCTCTCTGGGTACTCCGGCCTCCTCCCACCATCCAAAGACATGCACTGATAGGTTAACTGGTCAACCTAAAATTGCCCATAGGTGTGAATGTGACAGTGCTTGGTTGTTCGTCTCTATATATCAATCCTGCGATGAACTGGCGACTCGCCTTCGCCCATAGACAGCTGGGATAAGCTCCAGCACCCCCCACGACTCTAGTAAGGATAAAGCGGGTTCAGAAGATGAATGACTAGCTAGGATAGAAGTAGCTAGGACTAAGCAGTTTGGAAAATGAATGAATTTTCATACTAAGAATAGCCATGATTTGTTCCTCCATCCTTTGTTTCTGCTGACTCTCCAAGCTCATTGTTGACTTCTGTGCATCCTGTCTCATTATGTGTTCATATAAGTTATCTTAACTGATAAAAAAAATTGTCAAAGCTATGAAAATAAGACCAACAGGAAGTGGTAATAAACCAGAGAATTGATTTGGAACATTTTTTGTGTTATTTTATCATATAAAAAAAGAAACAAACTACCAAAAAAAAAGATATTACGCAAAGCTCTTTAAGATTCTTCCTGCCACTGTTTTTTGGGGAAGTAAACATAGATAAAAGGTCAGGGAGAACATCATAATCTGCCTACTTTGTAGAACATAGTGACAAAAACACACAACAAAATCAGAATGAAACAAATGAAAACAGTCTGAGAGTTAGCTGCAGGTCACATGCCAGATGCTTTCCAGTTTGCTGGGTTTTCCATGTAGTGAGCTGGCAGTACTGGATTATCCAACAGAGTTCATCAGACAGCCCATCAACATAAGTGACAAGTGCAGAGGAGGTGACTGAGGGGATGGATTTACTGCTGGGACAGCAGGGGAATGTTATTATCTTACTTGGAGGATATACAGCAGGAGCACTAAGGGGCAAGGCTGAAAACTGCAGACACAGAAGTACAGTCGAGGGTAAATACAACTACTATACAATGGCATCTGTGGCTTTTTTAAGAAACACACACACACATTTAGGTTTTGTTTCATCAAATGGAACAGAGAGATTCAGTCAGGGATTTTTTTAACCGATGGTGGAAGAGATATTTTTAACTGAGCTTGATTGGAAAATACTATACTGCAAATAAAATATCAGTAGTTAAAGTATTATCAGAATGTACTGAAAATATGGAAATTAGAAAGTCCATGTGTAGTATAATGGTTCCTGTCCGTGTTTACTAATATATATGATGTTTTTATATTAATATGCATGTTGAATTTTACTTTTAGATGTGTTTAGTTCGAGCATATTTTAACTACTATTACATGTTGTTTCTAATTTAATCTACAGTGATATATCATATTCTATAAGATCATCATACGTTTGCAGCATCGCTGTCCTATGATAACCACATAACCTGAAAACTTTTCATGAGCTCAGAAAAATAGCCCTGGTTTAATTTTGTGAAAATGTATTTTCCAGCTGATCCTGTACAGTTTCAAAGACTTTATTAAACCTTAGAGGGTAAATTTTATAAAGTCGTACAAGAACACTTCACCCCTCAAAATAAAAATAATTGGCAAGATGTGATTTGTAGACAAAGGGGGAATGAAAACCTGTAATCTGAAAAGTTGTCAGACAAATAATTATCTAATTTGTCAGACAAAGTTTTCGGACACCCCATGCATTTGTAGTATTTTCAATTAACAATCACTCTTAACTCATTGAACTCTGCCAAGTATTGTTCCATTCTTTAAACTCACATGCTCCCTTCTGCACATGCTCTGTTCCTTCGAGGTAAAGTCAAGATGTTTCAGTAAGATAATGGAACACATCCAGGGCAGGACATGGTGAAACTGTCAAGAATTTAGTTGTGTTATTTTCTTTTTTTTTTTTTTGCATTGATGATGCCTCACCTTTTGAAACACAAGTATTTTTAGGCAAGTATTTCATGATAATATTTCAGACTGTGTGAAATTTTAAGGGTATTTTTCCACAACTGTATAATATTTGCCTCTAAGACATGGTGCGTCCCAAGTAAGGACCTGCATAAAGTTGCATAAAATGTAAATAATCAGGTAAACAACCTTAAATCTATACTTACATTACTGTTATATTTAAGAAAAAGTCAAATTTGTGAAGATCTGAAATTATTTTAGTTGTCACATCCTTAAGACTACAAGGATTTATGTGAATATCAATGTGTGGTAATCCAAGTAATAAATATATATTTTAACATAATTAAACAAATTATGCTAATCAAAATATTTAACAAATCTAAATGATGAATACACGACAGGAGGTGAACAGTTTCAGAGCGCATGGCCTCATCTTCTAAGATGGTTCAGATTCATAGCAGCAGGTGTGATTTCCTGTGATTGGACTTTTCCCACCTTTTAACTTGTGTAATCAAGTTGTTCATGTTCCTTTTCTTTTCCTGTTATACAGCATGGCACCATTGCCGTTTCTTGCTCAGCGCCCTGGGCGGCTTAATCGTCAAATCCATCAACACACTCGCCTCACATCAGATCAGCACGGCGCTCTTTGAAGGAGATGGACGTTGTAGCTTTATCAAACAGACAAAGCAGTGATCTTCCCTTCCGGCGTAAAACAACTACATACACCTTACAGCAACAAACGCCTCTGAGTGTGTGTGTGTGTGTGTGTGTGGGTATGGAAGCAGAACAAGTAGATGGGTGTAATTTCGTAGGTGTGTGTGTGCTTGTGTGTGTATGTGTGTGTGTGTGTGTGTGTGTGTAGGCGGACCTTGCCTCAAGCTAAAGTCATTGAACAGTTAAGGAGTTCCTGCTACACTCCAGGCTAAAGCTGAAATGCAACCGTCTGACCACGCGTGAAATTACCACCCTTTCATGAGTGCAAAACACACACACATTCGTTTAGATGCACATAAAATTGTACCTGGACATCCCAACTTAGTCAAAGGTACTGTACATACGGTAACTGCTTATCTGTAACAGACAAGCAAACACACACGTGATGAAAGTGCATTGCAGAAAGCATGTCAGGACTGTTTATGGCAACACGGCACGGTGACATAGAAGTGCTTTAGAAGTGCTAATATCCCTGTCTGTGTATGTGCTGGTTTCAAGTCAACATTTTCAGGTATTCCTCAGACTAAACTTTTGCTTAACACAGACTTTAAAGTCATTTTGGCTTTAACATGTTCATGTGAACCCTCTTTATGAACCCAGAGTGAAATACATAAAAAGAATAAAAAGGTGACCTCAGCAGTAATGAGAGCGGGCTTGGCTCACACTTTTTTTTTTTTTTTTTTGTGAAAAATGTGTTAATAATCGCTGGATTTTGCAAACACAGCAGTTATCTGCAGAATAATAGAAGGTTGATTAATACAGGAAGCAGGTTTTTCATAATTCAGTTAAACCGGTTGCTTCATTTTGCTGTTAGGTTTAGATGACACATAAGTTTAACTGTGGTTTATTTAAGATGAATACATTGTATACTTCAATCAGGAGAGAGGAATGAAAGAGAATTTGTTTAGATTATTGTCAGCAGGAAGCATAGAATTTGGACCCTAGTGAGATGTAGATCACTGTGGGAAGTGATCCGGTGATTAATTTATTCATTCATCCATATACATAGATGCCAAACTGGTCACTTTAAACTACTGCCAGGATAGGTCTGCCATATTGGACCATATATCTATGTGGGATGAAAAAGGCTCTGAGACAAAAGAAAGCAAGAAAAAAAAAACATGGCGTATATGTTTACTTGTATGTGTTTACAGATCAGTCTTCTACAGTCCAATGCAGCAACAATGCTTGATTGGAATATTAAGGAGATTCTCTGGATGTTCATACCCTGGCTGGCCAACCCCCCCCCCCCCCCCCAAAAAAAAAAAAAAAAATCCCACCTTCTATTATTTTTATAACTTTTAACTTTGATTACAGCATGCATTCACAATGGCATAGTTTAGGTAAATTTATACACCCTCACAACATTAATTCCTTAAATTTTTGGACATATAACGTCATTGAGCCCAGACCTGACCAACTGAACCAACCCCAGATCATAACACTGCCCCCACAGGCTTGTACTGTAGGCACTAAGCATGATGGGTAATCACTACACCCACCTCTCTTCTCATGGAACTCATCAGACCACATGACCTTTTTCCACTGAAACACAGTCCAACCTTTATGCTCTCTACAAACTGAGGGGTGTTAAAAAATGACAAGCTACTCACTACATTAGTAGATGCAGTAATTATCCAATGGAGGACTCTTACCTATTTGCTTAGTTTAATCCAGGTGGTGACATTTCTTTTGGTCAGGCTGTGTATTATGCAGGAATCTAGATAAAAAATCTAGATCTGAATGCACTTCCCAATGTACATACCTTTAAATAGAAAAAATATCACAACTTGGTCTTTTATCCTAGATGGAGTATGAAGTGAATGTGTCTCATAGTTGGTTCAAATTGATGTTTAAATATACCTGTTACTTAATCATAAGTAAAACATAGAATTCACACACACATATTCCTAGTGGAAACAGTAGCATAGTTTAAGAACAATACGTCAATGAACCTTGGAAGAAAGAGTACAAAGCAAAGAGAACAAAGGCTGGCAAAAGCAACAGGTTAAGTTACAGTTTCTCTAATAAAGCTGATATAAGAGCCAGCTCCAAATGCATAAATCTACATATGTACAGTATGTCTATGGGGTGTGACATTTTGGATCCGAGGGTGTGATTCAAGAAGGACAAGTGTCAGTTTGAGGTGAGGTAGAGAACTGATGGATTAGGGTCACTAAACTGTACTAAAATGACAGCTGAGTAACAGCAGAGATAAAGAACACTTACGGTTGGACGACTTACCCAAAGACTGGTTCAAAGTAAGTATGTTAGGTTGTGAATAAATGAAAATGAGAATGAGCTTGTTGAGTTGGAGAAACTCTGCTTGTGACTACATTTCTAGCTTCACTAAGCTTCATTAGGCCTTATTTTGATGAGCTCAAATGTGACAAGAGAATGCGGGATGCTTCATTAAAGTGGATCTAACTCTCCAGGTACAGTGAGACATTGAATACAACCCTGGAAGTTTACTTTCGTTGTCAGATTTTTCCCCACAATGATCAGAATGCTGAACCAGAGTGTGAACTGTACAATGGCCTCCAGTTTAAGTTACTGTTGAATTTTAAATTTACTTATTAATTTATTAGTAATATTGGCCTAGTTTAGTCTCATTTTAACTTATTAACATGGTTAAATTGGTTCATGGTTAAATTTTTAATTGTTATTATTTGTGTAAGTCAAATTTTAACAATTTTATACAGATTTTCATTGTCACTTTTTAAATTTCTTTTAGTTAATTTCTCTATCCTCTTTCAACTAAAAAAGGTATTTCTGTATGAAGCATTCTCAAAAGCAAAAAAAAAAAAAAGCACAAAGATTAAATATGCTGATAACTGGAGAAGAACTAATAATTAGTGCTACAAAACTAATTTAGATATATTTATGTACCAAATTAATTTGCCTGTGTTTGCTGTGGAATTTGCTGTGTGACACAGTGCTATATTGTGTTGTGACAAAAATTGACCCAGATTCATCTTTTGCACTTGTGTTTTTGCGCTTCATTTCTACATAACCCCACATGCCATTCACAGATTGTAAAGTAACTCAGAATATGACCTTAAAATGTCCATCAGCATCCTTTAATCTCCCTGTCCATGGCTTAGATTATATAACTAAAAGTAGTTTGTTAAGATTATAAAAAGATCATGATCACATGGCTGCTTCATGCTTACTTTTCACTTCACTATATGAAAGTTTCACCACATCCCACTTACTGTAAATCTTTAATACAGAGCAACAGCAGATGAACGTAATTTGAGATGTACTTGGAGGCTGAGCTCATTTAATCTGAGGGTGATGCACTTATGATGTCGGACCAAAAGAAGAAAAGGGTTACTCTGTGATCTGAAGACAGATGTGAATTCCACAATGGAGCCAACTCCTAAAAATGATTTACATCCAGGGGTGGAAAATGTCCTGTATGAACATTGCATTGACGTTTTAGCAGCAAAATAGAGTTTAAATATTGAGATATAAGTACTTGTTTGGTCTGTCTGACTTGTATATGACTATATCTGATATTATTAGGTTATTATTTAAGCATCAGCAGCAGTTTTAACTATTTCATATTACAGGGCCACCCGATAAATAACTTAATAATAATACATTTTTGGAAGATAAATAACTTAATAATAATATGTTTTTGGAGTTTTTCTTTTCTTTTCTTTTCTTTTCTTTTCTTTTCTTTTCTTTTCTTTTCTTTTCTTTTCTTTTCTTTTCTTTTCTTTTCTTTTCCTTTCCTTTCCTTTCCTTTCCTTGATTTTTTATTGACAATTGACAGATTGGGTATTGACACATTGACTTTTATTGAAATTAAACCACATGAGAAGTGTAGAAGGTTTGTTTGACATATGAGTAAACTGGACACATCAGAGGACATGGTTTAATCATTTATGTCAGTAAACTTTATCTAAAGCAGTTAAAAGTAAAAAAAAAAAAAAAAAAAAGCTTCAAAGTTACTGATGGTAAAATTCCTAAGAAATACTCAAGAAAACCGTTGAATTAAGTTGAATTAAGCAAAAAAAAAAAAAAAAAAAATCTTGAATTAAGCAAAAAAAAAAAAAAAAAATCTGCCAATGGAACAAGTGAAAATGATCTTGGGAAGATTTCTAGAAATATGATTTTCAAGATCTATTGTCTAAAAATAAGTTCTTATATCTCACTGAAAGGTTACTCTTTAGGTGATTATGTCTTCTTTTAAGTGTGATGAGATATTTTGACCAGAAATGAGAAAAATACACTTGGTAAGATTTAGATTTTTGCAGTGTATCCCCTTGCCAATCTTGTCATGTAAGATATTGCAAACAATCATAGTGTATATGATTAAAAAGAACACATTTAACATAGTACACATTGCACACATCTGATAATAAAAACATATTTCAGTTATTACACACACCCATAGTAAAAAAAAACAAACAAACATGAAAAATTACTGGAGTTCTGATCACCTAATATAGCACTGTGACACTGTGGGCACAAATTACTTTTTAAGAGTTCAGTTCACAGTCAGGGGGGTATCTCTGTATTGAACCCCCCTCTCTGATTAGGCAAAATTTGTATTACAGGATTCATTTTCTACAGCCTGAAAACACAGGTATGTGTAGAAGCCGACCATCTGAATTACAATATGATGAAACACTAGAAAAGTATTGGGCACTGTAGCTCTAAGAGGCATAAAATGGACAAGTGCAAATAAAGTTAAGTACTTCCCATGGTTGTTTACAGTTGATTGATGTGACACAGATTACACGTCCTTTATACTCGGGGCTCTATCTGACTATAGGTTTTCCATTAGTTCAGCTGCTAACTGATTTGGAACGTTCGATAATGCTCGGTCTGTCAATCGACACTAAAACCTCCTCAGTTTACTTGAACTGAAAACTCAATACACAACCTGTTTATCAGTCTATCAGTGTGCAGCACACACACACATTCACACACACACACTCACATGCACGGTGGCAGTTCAGTAGGGTAATATGGTCTCAAGCCTCTCGCTTGGCAGTGTGTCACAGTGCATTATCCCAATTGCAGATCACAGTGCGCGTCATTTAGATACACACATACAGTGAGTGCTGCTTACACACACATACACACACACACACACTGAGCCATCACAGCAGTCGTCAGTTAGATTTGGTTCTTTTGAAGCGGAGCAGAAGTGCGGTAATGTCACAGCCTTGGGCGACAGACTGCTAGCACCCTGACACCCATATTACTCCCTCCTCCCCCCCTCCAGCTCAGCCCCCCCAGCAAACCCCCCCCCCCCTTCCCTCACCAGCCCGCCGCCCGCCTGCCTGCCTCCCTGCTCGCCCACCGCTAACACCACCTTCCTCTTCCTTCCTCGCACTGAGCGCTCTAAAACACACACATACACATGCATACACTCTCAGACTGTCACAGCAGATCTGGCTCCAGACTCCTACTCAGTCTCTGCGTTTTTAATATCTCCATCTGAAATAATGTGTGCTGTTTTAGAGGAGCACTGTCCTCTTCAGCGCAGAGAGAGAGGGAGAGAGAGAGGGAGAGGGGAGACAAGAATATCCTCAGCGTTTTAATATGATTCTCTTCTATCAAACGGAAGAGCCTTTTCCATATAGACGTCAACTTGGGATTTGGGAAATTGTGATGGGCATTTTTCACTGTTACAACCTGCAGATGAAGTGATTAAGAGGAGATACTAGTTGTGAGTTGCAGCCCTAATTTCATAGCTGCCAACAAATAGCACCAGTAAAAATGAAGAGTCTTGAGACTATATTAAAAAGCCACCCATTGAAAACAGTTCTCCAACTGTAGATATGAAGAAGCTATGTACAGCTGTATCAGGGTTTATGGTTATTCTCATGGTGGATTTTTTTTTTTTTTTTTTACCCCAGCTGCTCCACAAAAGTAAATGTTATGTCACATTCAACTAGAAGTTAAAATCACTAATCTAAGATTCACAGTTTTGTAATACATCATTTTTCTCAGTTGCTTTGGCACAATTTCCAAATGATATTAAACATGTTTAAAATAGGGATATATTCATTATGAATATGTTTCTCCACTCATATACGGCAGGTAGTTTTTGTTTTTTTTTTCAATTTTATTTTTATTGAACAACATCGCTACAGAAAAATGCATGTTCCAGTTGTTCCATTTGTTTTTGTTTTTTACATTCTGCTAGATCATAAAACAAAGACAACAATGAGAATGTACAATTTTTACAGTTCCAAGCACAGATTGATAGATTTTATGGATTTTCCACCCTCACCTAACCCCATTCCTCACCCACCACCTCCAGCCATGGTGCCCATCAATCCACAGATTGTGTTTTGGAGTCTCAACATGAAAGTTATCTTTTCCATAATGAAAATTCTCTTAACTACTAACTGTCATGTATCAAATGTCGGGGGATCTTTTTTTAAGCCAGTTTAGAGGTATTGCTTTCTTAGCTCCTGTAAGTAGTATATGCAGTAGATATGTCTTTTTCTCGCTCATCTTTGTTTCAGGGATGGCCCCAAGGATGGACAGCAATGGGTTCCTAGGCAGCTGAGAAACGGCATGTAGTTTTATTTAAATGTAGTAGTATGTTGTATTTAAATTTTCAAATATAAAAAAAAACAAAACTTTTGCTTTGACCAAAGCATCAGAATGGGATGAGATGGGCTGAGAACAAATAAGAAACAACTTTTACAGTCAAAGAAAGTGGAAAAGTGATCAAATAGGAGCACTGTTGTTTTCACCACTGGACACAGCTTTAAATGAAAAGAATGGAGTTTGATGCTGAAATCACAGTGTTTCTTCTACATGAGTGAGTTTCATTATGACATTTATGAAGGTATAAAATTATTATATGATGTTGTTATCTTTGCTAAGTTCACCGTTTGTTGATCCACGGTTCAGACTAAACTGTGACAGTTCTGACCTTGTTTGAATGATTCCAAACACATCTTTAGTGCAGCTATTGGCAACACAAACTGCATAGAAAACAGGTGATTTGTGTTTTTACTGTGACTGTTTTCTATCTAAAAACAGAGCTAAACTAACTAACAGAGCTATAATGTAAACTATTAGCTGACAAAGCACGTGAAGGTTATATGACAGTTTTATTTTGAAGGACTGGCAAAATAACCAGCTATCAGTTTTAGTTTCAAGAAGAAAACTTGATGATGCCATAATCCAGATGTGTGCAGACAATGACCTTTATACTTTATTCAGAACTGTCTGTGGATACGTAATGTTGATTTGTTGGTGGTTTTGTTAGTCACGAATGTGTTCTGGTGTGCAACTTCCTAGATTATCAGTATTACAAACAACCCCTTTAAGAAACGTTTTTGTCAAATATCTTTTGTCTTTAGTTGATATTGCCAATAAAACAATTGCTCAAAATTGTAAATTGTCAATAACATTGAAAAAAGAATTGAAATTTAAACGTTTTGGCCATATTTTCCAGCTCTAGTTGAAAAATCACATCCAAACCTCCCAACCAGTGAACCAACAGATTTGACATCTTTGCAACTGACTCTGAGTTTCTGATATTACACATTTGACTATATCTCCAGGTCATAACTGAGTACATTTCTTCTTAGTTATATAGTTGTACCCTCCAAAGATGTATCCATGATTTTTAGTTTTTCTTCTTTTCATTGTGTATGTCATTGCATGTATAACAGGTCATTTAACTGTCAAATATTTCAGGCATATATGAATATCATCTGTAATATGGATTCTTTTTAACGTCCACTAAATTGGTAAATTGCCTGACAGGTGGAACATGAACTCCTCTAATGAGTGGAGAGCTTATCACATCTTACATCAAGCAGTCACACAATCTGTCAAGTTAGCTGTAAGTTTCTTGTGGTGTAAGACAATTAGTTCGCATACTTGGATAAAAACTGTAAAAATTTCAGTGGGAAAGTGAGAGCTGTGTGTAATGTAAAACCTTATGCTTTACAATCTCCATCTGAATGGTGGACAGTTTGACATGTATTAGCAGTAAACATTAAGTAAACACTATAGAACACATTCAGTGATAATGACAAAATAGGATGAGACTGAACTTGTAGAAACAAAGGTCATTTTCCGGGTCTACTGTCATACTGACAAAACATTTTGACCTCCACTCTTTGCATTGGTTTACATTTTTCAGTTTTGATTTTTAACATGAGATAAATTGTTTTTTTAAAGCATGAGTTAAATGACTTGGGTGAGTTTTTACATTTTATAGGTGAGTTGTGCTGTTATAATTTTTAGGCTGTTGTGATAAATGTACTTTGAGAATGTTAACACTAGTTGTGCAGTTGTGGTTGGTCCATAGGAGCACGGGGGCACCACCCCACTAAAAAGGACTTGGAGACGAAGAGCTATTTAAACTTATTAATTTTATTCTCAAAAATTAAAATGTAGAAATTACTAGAATCTAATATTTAATCTGGGTGACACGATGGTGCAGTGGATAGCACTCGTGCCTCACAGTAAGAAGGTCCTGGGTTTGATTCCAACACCAGTCGATGGGGGTGGTACCTTTCTGTGTTGGTTCTCTCTGGGTGCTCCGGCTTCCTCCCACCATCAAAAGACATGCACTGATAGGTTAATTGGTTTATCTAAATCGCCCATAGGTGTGAATATGAGAGTGATTGGTTGTTTGTCTCTATATGTCAGCCCTGTGATAAACTGATGACATGTTTAGGGTGTACCCCGCCTTTGCCCATAAGTAGCTGAGATAGGCTCCTGCGACCCTGTGAGCGGGTCCAGATAATGAATGATGAATGAATAATACTTAATCTGTGTCCTGTAGTTCATGTTGTTACTGTTATTATTTAGTTCATTTGTGCGTGAAAAGGGTGGTGGTAAAATGAGAAAATGAGTGTGTATGTGGCTCCTCAGACTTAAAAACTTAGAAGAGAATCACCTTGATGGTGCTAGTTTTTGTGCTCTGTAACCAATCAAAATTATTGTTATTTTCTTGTCATTATGTGACTGGATCATTTTCACTGGGTTGAAATACACATGCTTTCAGGACTCCAGATTGAGCATAAAGCAGATGATGTATCTGCTCCTTAGTCCTTTTCATCCCATTATACCTCTATTTATCCTCCTCAGTTTTTATGTTTTGCACAGTGAGTTTAGTTTAACATGTGTAGTATAAGGCCAAACACTTCCTGGCTTTTTGGCAACGGTAGTAATGTAGGTGGTTAGACTGTAGATAGATTGAGGCAGGGCTTTCATTCCTGTGAGGTATTAACTTTGGTGTTGTCTTATGCCTCCACAGTCTTATTTAGCACTAGCTGCTAATGTAGCCATGTTCCCATCAACATGTTTTAATGCTCATTTTGAAGTGTTGTATTAGAAAAAGTAAATAGAAAATGTTCTCAATCAGCAAAAAAAAGTTTTCAAGGAGTTAATGTAACATGTTTTCCAAATGAATTCTAACATAGAGGATGTTTAATTCACATAAATGATCAGCTGTGATAGTTTTTGACATCTAATTCTACCCTGTATTTTAATCTGTGCTGCCATATTCTGATGGCAAGACACAGCATAGTGTATTTACTCCAAATCTTTTGCTATACCAAACTCACATTTACTCTGTTTTCTTTTTTTACAAAAATGTCAAGAGTTTTGTTCAAAATTTCTTGATAGTTGTGTGGAAATGTGGCTTCTCTTTTCAGAAATAAACCGAAGCAATTGAGAGAAACTGGTATCGCAACAAGTGTTTACACCAGTACTTGCAGGCTTGTTTTAAAGCTTAAGAGAGCTCAAATAGCAGCCAAGTATGTGGCACAAAGCTGCTTTTCACTCATCTTTATACCTCTGCTTCCACAAACAAGGCATTTTGGGAGATGTGATTGTAAGCGCTCTGGCAGCGGTCACAACAACAGGACCTGTTGTGTCTCCAGAATGTGTTCACAAATCTGTGGATATGACATATCGACTGAGAGATTTATTCAGTTCAAGCAACCTTGGTGCTTCCAGTGGATTTTCCTCGGGTCCCTGATCTGTCTAGTCATCGGTCACACTCCGGCTCAAGGACGGTCTGTGAAAACATTTGGCAAGAAAGAACTGTTTTCAAAATGTGTGTGTGGTGGATTTGTGTTCAGGAGAGGTTTTATGTGTGAGGTGTATGTTGTTGTACATCTATTCTGCATTTTTGTAGATGTGTGCATGATTACTTTTGTGTGGTAGCATGTGTCTGTGTGTGCATGTGTATTAGCTGGGTGTAGCTATGCATGTATCTGTGGCTATGTGTGTGTAGCGAGAGAGATAGACCATGGCCTGAGGTCATATCTGCGTCAGGCGGCTGCTAGAGCTCAGTGCTGGAGCATGATCCCCTACGCCTTTAATTAGACACATTAACATACACACACATACAGTACACACAGACAGAAACACACACACTTCTTCTTCACTCTCTCACTTCATCCTCTCTCTCTGCCTCCCACAATAGGCCTGTTGCATGACCCGAGGCTATGCCGACCACACCACATTAAAACCTGGACTAATCAACCTCATACTCTCATGGACACTTACCCACACACTCGCACACACACATTCACAAGCTCACCCACATGGGAGCGCACACAAGTCACACTTAAGCTCGCACACAGTCAGACACACACACACGCAGCTTGTTAATTCTCCAAACAGAACATGAACTCAGAATCACGGTGGTTACAGTTTGATTAGATGTGGTGACTGTGGCGAGCAGCAAATTAAACCTTGAATACGACCAAATAAACAACAGGGCCGACTCGATTTGGGAATAAAGAAGGACGCAGGGATAATTCAATATGTCCCCCTAAGCTTTTTAACTGTACAGTGTACAGTTGTCAAGAAAGGAAATCAATTTGCCTGCCTGTGGTCAAATTGAACCAATCACCCACTGAGTAAATGTATAATTATGGTAGTAAAAGCAATGCAAAGTCACAGTGAGTTATGTCAGGAAGAGGCTGCAGAGGCATGTGTGGTATTACTTCAGAAGAAAGAAGGTGATTGTGGACATAAAAAGGAAAGATGACACAACAAATATTTATACCAACTGAGGAATTACTAAATCTGAGAGCCATATTTGTAATATCCCATAAAACAAAGCCTCAAATATCTATACTGGACAATAAATATCTAACTCTAAAGTCTGACTGACTATACTTACATTTTTCTAGATTTAGCCCAGAATACAATGTTTCTTCTAATCCAAATGAAAATGAATATTCCACTAACAACACAATATGCAACTATGCTCTTATCAACACCATGTTTGACAGGGGTCCAAACATGTTTATCATCACAAATCACAACTGCCGAATTGCTTCTTTGTATCAATATGGAATTATTTTTTAAAAGTTTTATCCATGACAAGCAATCACTCTCTGAAATTCTTTAGCCACTGCCTTTAAAAAAGTGTTGTGATATTCGCACATACAAAATCTGTGCATATCCAAGTCTTTTATAATATAGAAATTGTGTAAGTTTCGCCTTCCAACCACAAATATGAGCTGTCTACATCGCTACATCTCTACTCCAGCCCTACAAACTGTTGATTGGTTTATGTTCGACGTAAAACCTTTTAATGAGATGCATATTCTGAATGTACTTAATACATACCCAAAGATTGCTCCTAAAACTTGAATTACAGCAACATAGCCCACATGTCAGAATTATTAGGCTTCTTTCAATATATGCAAAGAGACTCTAACCCATCCAGAATATTGTTAAAATGCGATACACTGGTTACCCATAAAGTTGGAATAAAATATTTTTTTCTCTTCTTATGAAATAATTTTGACAATGTGGTTTATTCTTGACAGATAAAGTCTAACTGGGACTTAGTATGTTATCATTGCACATGGTCAAAGGTGATTATTGATGTGTATAAATAAGATAAAAAGTGGAATGTGTCTGAAGACCAAATCACTCCAACTTTTACTTTTATTTTCTAAAAACACCACTGTACATGGGAATCACCTCACATGGCTCAAACAGCATCTCGCCTGTTGTGAATGTAGTAAGAAGGATCATGAAAAAATGCAGAATTTAACCTTTAACCGCTGCTACCACAGACAAAAAGGACAAAATTGCCTTTAATTCAGTATCCACCTTAGATGATGTGTGTAAATGCAGAAAAAGTTATCTGCTTTAAGACCGTGGGGTATTAGTGTTAACATCTTCTTAGTGTGTATGTTAACATTGTCTACATTTAGAAAACATAAGTACCTGCAAATTCCTATTAGTCATAAGCATCTGTGGCTATTTATTTACTAGACTATTCTTTAAAAAGGCATGTATTTTTCTCTTTTCAAGGCTTTTAAACGACATATTTAGGTGTTTCTTAAATCTTGGCTGATAACAAGAACACACTGTCATGCTTGTGCAACAGTTAAGTGCAACAGTTACCTGGTCAATATACAGTATTTCCAGTCTAAACCAGGTCTTTCCTTTGGGATTCGTCCAAATAAACAGAAACATTTGACTCTGAAAGGACATCAATACTGAAACACCCCCATTTGATTCTTGTGTTTCTGACAGCTAAACAGCACACAACACGCAACATGTGTCACATTAGCCTCTTCATTTAACAAAAGAAGAGGCAAATAAAGAAACAATCAGTAACCTGCAGAAAGCTCTTTCCAATCAGCGGTCTTGCCTCTGTTCATTGAAAATCAGTAGGTTTCCATCGGCTAGTTGCTTGAGGTGTGGACGTAACAGTAGCCTCAGGGTGCATAGCCAGGGATCCTTGAGGCTGCCATAAGGAAGTATTGTGAGTAATAGAGGCATGCACTGGCCACTAACCTGCAGCAAAATACACTGAGAGGCGCACACACACGATGCAGAGTTAGCTTTTTGATCCATAAACGCAAAGATATATACAGACTCCTGATGAATCTGTATATCGACGAAACAGTTAAATCTTATTGCACTTCTTTCTCAGTCGCATTCATTGAGTTCATCAGAGGGAAGGAAGTATGTAAGTACAACTGTACACACCATCACCTGACAAACAACAGACAAAGCCAGACTTTACTCTGAACACTGCGCTGAGTAGATCACACACACCAGAACTGACAAATTCAGTCAAATGCAATATTAATGTTGAAAAAGTGTAGAATATCAATATTTCCTATGTGTGGTAGCCTGTTACTTTTTCTGTTTGTTATGTTTTAGCCTTGACTGCTATAACGGGTCGAATTTCCCCTCTTATCTTTATCTTATCTTATCTTACTTAATGACCTGAATATGGGGACATTTTGTGAATATAAGAAAGAATTTATTGCCTTGTTTTTACATTTTAATAACAATAGCTAAGAGCATTTTCAAAACTACATTCACTCTCCTCAAATCAGACTTTGGGTGAAACTTTGGTGTGTGGGCGTTCGCCTGTCGAGGGAATGTTATCCAACCTCAACCAACTCCACAACAAGGTGTTTTATGTAATAGGTTTCTGTAACCGAGCTTGGATGACAAGTGTGGATGGACAAAAATCAACAGAAGCTAGAATCGAGGTCAGGTGGGGCTTTTTCTTCGGTTTCGTGCACACAGGACATTTTCCTGTTGTTTACTTATCCTCGCAACATTTTCTATCAAAAAAGTGAAACCTGAAATGTTCCCACTGATGCTTAATCCTGTATTTTAACAGTTTATGACTATTCATATCCTGTTAAGTCTCTGGCTGTTGAGCTTCTCATCATGACCCTAAGTAATTCACTTGATGGGTTAAGAACTGATTATTCAGTTTATTTAAAGGGGTTCTCTGTAGTATTAATATTATAGTCAGCAGGAAGAAGTCCTGTACAAGAAAACACTTAGTTCTACCAAAACCACCAACAATTCAATACTATGTATCCACAGACTGTATTGCTCACAGAATAAAGTGTAAAAATCATTGTTTACACACTTTTGCATTTTGGTATTTTCAAGTTTTCTTGTTGAAAAAAACCCCCTCATATCTGCTGATTTTGACAGTTGGTCAAATCAACACTGTAATAATCTGTCTGTGCTACAACAGCTGATAGTTTACATTATAGCTCTGTTAGCTTAGCTCTGTTTTTAGACAGAAAACAGTCACAGTAAAACCACAAATCATCTGTTTTCTGTTTTTGTGTTGTCAATAGCTGCAAAAAAGATCTGTTTGGAATCATCCAAACAAGGTCAGACCTTGCAACATAGGAAACATAATAACATCACATAATAACTTTATACTTTCATAAACCTCATAATCAAACTCAACCGTGTGGAACAAACTGCAATTTCAGATCTGTCTGAAACATTTTGTTCAACTACTTCGACTACATTCTACTACTGTTGATCACTATTACAGTAATATTATGGATCTAATGATACTACTCCCAAGTGTCACTTTGATAAACTAACACCAAATGTAGTTTAAGAACTTTCAACAAATGTGAACACCGTGCATTAAAAGGGGTTGGTTGCATTAGCCATGTGACCTTACTCTTAAGGCTTTCACTTTAGGGCTCCCTAAGAGTGGATGTTAAGAGGTTAATACATTTCATCTACATTGTTTAACATCAAACTCCATTTTTTTCATTTAGAGCTGTGTCCAGTGGTGAAAACATCAACAATGCTTCTAGGTTTTATAATTTTGTTACTCTCTTTGACTCTAAAAGTTGTTTCTTTAGAGATTCTAGTGGTCACACAAATTAAGGTCTGTTGATATTAAAACAGTCGCGGAAAAAATTGTTAGACCATCAAAAGTCATTAAAAACAATGGTTCTGCAATCAAGTACTAACTCCTGTGTGTATCATGCAACCAAAAGAGACAGAAAAGAAAACATGGAATGCCTCAAAGCACTGTTTTTGGCAGTACAATGCCATAGCGATTGATCTAAGAACTTAAGTGATTTTGGTTATTATCAAGAAAACATGGAAAATGGATATATATCAGCTCTGAACTTAAACTCTTATGAGCTATTTTTGTTGTTATCATTATATTTGTCCAAACAAATGTACCTTTAATTGTACCAGGCATTAAAATGAACAAGAAATTGAAGAAAACAAGGGTGGTCTAATAATTTTTTCCATGACTGTATGTTCAGTTCAATATCTTATAACTTGTCATAACATTCAACCTCTTCATTTTACACAATCAAATCATAATTTTAGGTCATTTAGTTAATATTTTGAAGTAGAAATACCACATACAGCCCATTTAAAGAACTATTAAAAAGCTATAAAAAATGTCCAGTTGGAACTTCACTACAGGATGAAGTTGTCGACTACTAGCTGCATAAACACAAACAGCACATACAGTACACACAAACACACACAAGCATGATGGAGCAATAGGCAATCGGACATGAAGGGTAGAAAGAGCTCGATGGTTCACGCTCCGAGCACCTCTCACCTGGAAAACTAATGATTATTGACTTCCCTGCAGTGAGCGTTGGGGACGTTCGCCTCAGGCCCTCAACCACCCGACCACCACCACCACCCCCACTTTCAACGTACACACACAAATGCACACACAGAAGCTACAGAACTACAGTTGACACCAGACACATGCAGCTTCAGAAGCAGAAGGCGTCGGCCATTTAGCATCGCTCTAACGGAAACCACACACATACACACACACATATTTAGCACTGACAGACAGGGGTTAGTGAGGGAAAGGGAAGTGGAGGGAGGAGGAGGAGGAGGGTGAAGAAGAGTTAGAGAGAGGTTTGGTGAGGAGGGGGCATTGTCTGCTTTTTTTTTTTTTTTTTTTTTACCGAATAGCAGCAGCATTGCCTGGAGGGCTTCAACCCTGCCACTCCCCGCCAGAGAAGAGAGGCTGTCATTATGTGTCTGTGTCACTCTGTGTGTGTGTGTGTGTGTGTGTGTGTGTTTGTGCATATCAGCATCGTACATGTGCACCGTTGTGTGTGTTTGTGTTCCAGTGTGCGCTACTGTGTGTGTGTGTCACTCCTGCTCTGTGTCAGCTGCTTAAAGCTGCCAGGCCACATTGTGTCCTCTCCCTCTCTCTCGTCCAGCCCCGATTGGTCAGTTTGTGGTTTCCGGGGGTAACCGAGGCGTTAATAAGCCAAGAAGGAGGGGTGGCAGGCACTGTTGCAGTTACAACTTTTTGTCACTTCACCTTAAGACGGTCGGTGCGGAATCATAAAAAATGGGATGTTACAATTTCTGCAGCTCCTTAAGCCTCAAAGTCCTAGAAACTAAAAGCATCGACTGATCCAAAATGTTTAATAACTTACACTAATACTATCAATACTTTTAAAGAATTCATAGAAAATGTACATTCTCAGCATCAAATATGACCCATTTGGATTTTCAGTGGATCTGTAATGAACATGGAAACACTATCGTCTTCTGCATCATTGATTCACCAGTAAAACCCATGCAGTTTGACAAGTGACATAAGTTGTAGATGTTTTTTTATGTTCAGTTAATCATATATTTACCTGAGAAACTTACTTTTTTCACTTTATTCAGAAAAGATACCAGATTTTCTTTTTTTTTTTTTTAATGCAAAATGGAAAGGAGAATGAACTTATGAACAAGTGAATGTAAGAAAAACTCTTTTGGAAGTCACCACAAAAATATTTCTAGGTTTTAAAGAGTTAGAGCAGAATCAGAACAGACTAACATGAGTGAATATTAGCAGTTATTTAATTTTGTATTCAAATGAGGACGGCTTGATCAACAGTAAATGTATAAACTATTGTGATTATATAAGTAATTTATTATTGATAAAATGACTCATTCTGATTTTCAGATACTGCTTCTGTGAGCTGTCATGTGGGATAGCTAGTTGTATATAACAGCATTTTGCAATTAAATTACAAAATAAATGCAGACCTAAAAGTACAAGAAAATTCTCATTTTAAACCTAATGAAAACTGATGTTTCAGTACCAAGGAGTTGAAACAAAAGTGCAAAATAAATTGTTTTAATCCATTGATATGAAAAATATGTCAAAATATGTAATGTTTTTTTTTTCCTTAAAAAACCTATCTGTATGATATAAATTTCATTCTGCAATTTGGTATCTTATTGTTATGCATGAATATTTTCCTTTGACAATAGAAGAACAAATTTGAGTGCAGCACCACCAAAGGCAACATATTTACTAGGAGCTATGTTTACAGTCACACTATTCCTCCATTATTCTGAATAATTATGCTAGATATGATAATATTCTGAATTTGATAGGCTTCATGTAAACAGCATATTCCCTTTGGATGTTCTGAATAAGGTCTGTTTCTGAATGATGCATTTAATGACACGGGATATGCCGATATGATTCTGTTTCTATGAGGATTTGTATGCTTCCCACTCAAAAAATGACTCTAATTTGAGTGTTTTCCTGCAGGGTGCGACACACGGCCCCTGTTTACAACCATACACACATCCATTCTGGTAGAGATAGATGCCTCAAAGAGAAATCCGCATTCATGGTCAGAAGGAAACACAGTTAAACTACTGTTAAACATTGTGAAAGAGGATATCAACAGGTTTATAGATATGAGCATTTATTGAAAAGCTGACCTTTTCCAGAAGCTGTTTGAAGGAACAAAAGAGGGCAGCCACCAACTTTGAAAATGGAATATAAAAGGCTGAATGGATCAGAAATATTAATGGATTATTCATGTTCATTAGCCACATAAACAGCCCATTGGAAAAGTTCGTCTTTTTCAGAAAGAGGGTAATGACTGGAATATTATACATACTTAAATATTTGAGTAATGTTTTTGATTGGTCTTGTGTTTTAATCACAAATGCTCATTTCTCTAAGTAAGTCTGAGTGCAACCAAGTGATCACCCCAGGGTAGGTGGCATCAGAGTAGTATAGTGACAGTACTTTGCCTTTGAAATCAGGACACAAATGGTGCAGAAGATGAAGCAAGATGGAAGCAATGTTAAGGATGTAGTACGAGTTGGTTGTAAAAGATGCAATCTGCCGAAGTTGTGTGTTGATTACTGGTGTGAGGTTTACTCTGCCTGGTTGAAGTGTATGTTTCAGGTCTTTTCTGGGGGAAAAGTCATAGTAAAAGCAAAGCATAGTAAGCATAGTAAAAAAAAAAAAAGTACAGTAATTTCCGGTCTATAAGCCGCAACTTTTTTCCACACCCTTTGAACCCGGGGCTCATAAATGATGCGGCTAATTTATGTTTTCTGTGCTAATGATTGATCCGGCTGTCGAAGCAGGAAACAGAGCTGCTGCACGTAAACTTGGCATCAATGAATCGATGGTGAGATGTTGGAGATGGGGTGGGTGTGGCTTATAGTCAGGTGTGGCCAATAGTCTGGCAAGTACGGTAAGCAAATGTAGTTACTTTAAATTGCTCAAATAAGTGAAACAACTGCATTATTTCCATTACCGTTGTTGGTATGTAATTATTGTTGAAACATTATATTATAAGTTATACAGAGTATCATTTAGATAGTTACTATGTGTAATATACATCAGTTTTCCTAATCTGTTTACAGTATACTTACATTAGCCATCGAAAGCTCCGGGTGATACGAACCTGTGGCTGAAAACTCCTGAGTATTTAATTAATCAATTCACATATAGAAGAAGATTAACTTCACTGAACACATCAACCTGAAAAAAACACCCACCAGGATTAATAGTTGTTAAAAAAAAGCAGCTTTTCTCTGTTTCTCTGGAAATTATTTAACTCATAAAAACCCAAACATCCATCACCAACCCAAATTATCTTCTGATTTTAACTGTTTAATTCCTGTTGATCCACTAATCCTATCAATACATGTAAATAATTGGCGTAAAATGCAGTTATTCATCTTTTCATGGTCATCAGATATGACCCATTTGGATGTTCAGAGGCTCTGTAGTAAACATGGAAACACTGTCATCTTCTACAACATTGATTCACCAGTAAAACCCATGGAGTTGGATCAATGACAGTGGATGGACACACTGGGTTTATGTTCAGTTAATTATATATTTTTCTGAAAAAGTCAGTTTTTCTTCAGTTTTCTGTGTTTTTGATATAATAATCCTTAACTTTAATCTGAGACTTATGAACATTTATATGGTGAGTATTGGAAAATACCTGATTTTTACTGAAAAAATGCAAAATACAGAGGATTATTTTATAATAAATGGTGTTGGATCACTTAGGAAATGTTAAGAAAAAAGAAAAAAATAATAATTTAGGAACTGCCACATGAATGGTGTTGGATCACTTAGGAAATGTTAAGAAAAAAGAAAAAAATAATAATTTGGGAACTGCCACAAAAGTAGCACTGGGTCTTTATGGGTTAATATAGAAAATGGAATTCTTACTGACAAATCAGCACATGCATTCATGGGACTCCATAGACTCAATCACATCACAAACCGAGGCCCTGTGGAGGCTCACATGTGTGTATTTAGATATTTGTGACAACATTACAGAGTCTCTGCTGTGTTAGGACAGCTTGAATTAAAAATATCAGCTGACTGACAGGCAGTGGTGTGTTTGTATCGTCAGTTAAAGTATCAGTTGACTGATGTGAGGTTGTGGCTGTGTGTCTGCTGCCGTCTGTCTGGGATGTCTGGCTGGATTCAGCACGTCAGAGCAGCACGAGGAGGTTTCCCACAACTGACAGATGTGTTAAAGCCAAATCGCCCCCCGAAACCCAGCCGTGTCACCTCCGACACGCCGCTGTCAGCTTCCCCCTGACAAGCTGTGGAAATGAAATGTCTCTCTTGTTCAACTCAAAAGAAACTATCACTCTCTTAGCATTTGTAAATGATTTTGTTGTTAAAGTAATTAGAAAAATCAACTGGATTTTCAAGAACACTTTTATTTTGTTTTTAGCAGGAAGAATAATATATTTGATATGTTTTGATATCAAAGGGAGACATTTTTTGAGTGATTGAGTAGTGGTTAAATGACACTGTTTTGCTGCTGCAAACAAATTCTGATTAATAAAATCTGACAATACAAAATAAATAACACTGTAAGCAGGAGAGAACTGATTTTTCTGTGAAGTAACAGTCTTCATGCCCATACTCCATTTGCTTTGATGGCAAAAATGATAAAATGATCTTTTATCTGCTGAAATGTACATATCATGATTATGTGAATCACATTTTAATTTTTCATTTAACCTTCACTTATACATGTAGTCCCTTTGAGACACGCAGTCTCAATTACAAAAGAGACATAAAACAACATTTAGTGACTACATACAGTACACATAGCATATAAATCAGTTCATATAAAAGTGTAGAGCAGGTTAAATACTTAAAACAGGAACAATTCAGAGATGCTTTTTCCACTTCCCTCAGAATAACTCCAAATTCTCTTAATGGGATCAAGGTAGACAGCTTGGGCATAAACTGTGTTGCAGAGTACTAATAATTTATCTTGCTCTGAAATCGTGCTTCACCATAAGATTGAATGAAGATAATGTAATAAAGCTCTAATATCAGTGCCTAATATATGATTTAAAAGAATATTTTGCATTTTGTTTATATATACTGTCTGGCAAAAGAAAGTCATACACACCATATTTCATTGGACCATCTTCAGTACAGGTCACATTTGAAATGCTCATACAATGTCACAATAAATTATTTCCATCCACATTTTCATTATTTTCTTTGTCAAGACCTCATATTTAAATCAAATCAAATTTATTTGTAAAGTACTTTAAAAACAGCACAGTTGGCCAAAGTGTTGTGCACAGTCATAAAAACAAAACACATAAAAGAATTTAAAAAATAAATAAATAAACAAATAAAAGTAAAGTAAAGAGTTAAAAGCCAAAGAAAAAAATATGTTTTAAGAGATAATTTAAACTGTAGGCATATTGATAATGTTGCATAGTGTCAATATATCCCAAAGATTCTCAGTGAGGTTCAGGTGTGGCCTCTGTGGTGTCCAATCCATCTGTGAAAATGCTGTCTCATGCTTCCTTAATCACATTTGGAATATATCTGTGTCATCAGGGAAGAAAACAAATTATGGTGTTGAACCTAGATACGAAGTAACCCCAGATCATAACACTGACCCAACAGGATTGTACTGTTGGCACTAGGCATGATGGGTAATCACTTCATCCACCTGTTTTCTTTTAGTTAAGGACACAGCTAGTGGGAATCCTATAAACTGTAAACAATACACCTCAGACACATTTCATTAGCAGAAACTGTCTTGTGTGGGATTGTCTTCACTGGTACAGATATGGATATTTGTGTTTGATTATGAATGAAGCTAGCATTAATACAGTAGATTTGTGTGAGTTATTTGGAAGTTTAGCAAGAATTGAAAGGGCTAAACTGTAGATTCATAATGATCAGCACAGAATGTACATTTAATCAAATTTGCTAAAATACCTGTGGTGTCCTCAGAATTTCAATTATCTAAATATTCTGTTTATTTCAAAAGTTTAAAGGTGCAGCATGGATGTGAAATATGAAAACATATTAACCGCTATTTCATTTCAACTGTGTGAATGATTGTATCATACCTCCCCTGATTTCTGAATTTCTACACTGAAGTCGAGAGGTTTGCCAAGGAACTGAAAATCCAAAAGAGGAGATGTATAGATTTTCCCTGAAATACCTCTTTGCCTTTGTTCCACTCTTCTACAGCAGCAACAGTAAACAGCACTAGCTGAGAAATGCTAGCGTATAGATGAAGTCCGCTAGTGTCAACCAGTGACCAGGTCCAAGCAAAACACAGACACAAAAGGACACATACAAATATGAGCTCCAGGATACTGACTATAGTTCACTTACTGACCACTGGGGCTGTTCATATTAAAGGTTTTCTGAATGCTATGAAAAGTACCTTTAACTTCAGCCTACTTTCTTCAATTTTGATGTTAGGAGATTTTGGTCTATTTCCAGATATGAAACCAAATTTGCAGTCACCACATCTCGCTCTCAAATACAACTTTAACTGTTTTTTTTTTAAAGGGATTGTTAAACTCTGCACATATTGCTCTACACAATGAAGCTCAAACATCACAGTAAAGTAATACTGATAAAATTGGGTGGAGAGGAATTTTAAGATTTGATCTCACTGAGCACTTTGCAGTAGGGGTGTAACGGTGCACATGTTTGTACTGAACCGTTTTGGTTCAGGGCCTTCAATACAACACGGAGGTGTACCAAATGAATACATGTAGCCTATGAGAAGAATGCAAACACTCAGGAAGCAGGACGGTCACAAGCAAATATGTTCAAGTGCTTTTTTTTTTTTTTTTTTTAAGAAAAGTTTAAACAGTTTCTATTACTTTTATTCAGAGTTACTGAACTTATTTTATGCTTTCTCCGTATTTATTAGGATGCCTGATGCAATAGAGCACATCTTCCTTCAGGTGTGACTATAAAACACAATGATTTGATGTCAGGTTACTGCACAGTGCAAATGAGATCTTGATCTCAGTGAGACATTCTGACTAAATAAAAACAAATGGCAGTAGTGTGTAACACACCACATTATGTTAAATGTCATAATTCTTGGCAAATTTGCTGCTGAAGTCTGAATAATACTTGAGAAAATTAATTATTTCATACTTTACGAACATTTGTTCATCAGATGATTTGTTCTTTGGTGTTATTATCATCCTCATCACTCGTTTACTGACCCAATGAGTGAAGAGGTGAGAATAAAGGGATGTGTAGAAGGAGCGGGCACACTTTTAACTCTTTTAATTCTGCTGCAGGAAGCTGGTTAACCCTTAAGTGTTTCGCCCTGAGGACATCCATGAAAACTTAATCAGACCCACCTGGGACAGGCACCTCCATAACAATGAGTGCTCATGTGTGTGTGTGAAATGTGCATGCATGAAAAGGCTGCGAGCTGTGGTCAGTGAGGTATGCAGGTCTATGTCTTATTAATGAGCAGCTGGTAGATGATGGGCGGAGTCTGTGGTGTGGTGGCAGCACCACAGAAGAAGAAATGAGTGAATCAGGAGATGAAGGCATCCTGAGGACCATATGCAGCCGTTCAGATCGGTTAGCATGCCCAAAGGCATAAGAGCTTTAATCTGGATATGCCATCTTTGTACTGCATGCAAAGCCACCGTAGTAGCTGCAGGTCAATGGGGTGTGTGTGTGTGTGTGTGTGTGTGTGTGTGTGTGTGTGTGTGTGTGTCTGCCCGCTGCAATCAATACATCTAGTGTCTACAGTCTGCTGCTCATCAATAGCATTGATCACATGGTATCGTTTCTATTCTGAATGGTATTGCATTGAAGCTAATGAGACCACACACACATGCACAAAGGCAAAGCTCATCCCACCTGAGAGGTAATTTCTTTCTCTTGCTGAGAGGCACCAGAACAAAATATTCATTTATTATTCAGAAATATATTATTCATCTATTCAATTAGCTACTGTTCTCCTCAGCCAACTTAAAGAATCAATGTGGGCGATGGATATGATATGCACAGGCCGTCGTCTGACACACACACAGGGAGAGGTCAGTCAGAGTGTGAGGAGAATGTGTAATGAAATACCCAACCTTAAACCACACTAGAAACCTGCAGGCCAGCAACAACAACACACACATACTGTATGTGGGCTAACAAACACCCAGAAAACACACCACACAGATACAAGGGAGAACAAAGACCATGAAATGATAAACCACAAGGACATTTTGGGGACATAGTCTCGAGTTTTAAGGTACTTAAGTGTAAAGGTGATTTTGGCATTATTCTATGGTGTTAAAATGTGTCAATATTAGCAATATTGTCATAAAATAACCTGGGTTTTATATAATGACTGTCACAGGAGAGTCATTGAAGCACTTTTCTAAGCCAAAATAACAGTGCTGATGTGCACCGACTGAATCTACTGTAAAAAAATGACTTGTGTATTTCTCTTCAGTAAACTGCTCTTAAAGGCTTATTCTTAAAATAATGTGTTAGTTGTATCCTATGCTTCACGTCATTTGTGTTGTGAGGCTCTGATTGGTTGTAGGTCAATAGGTCTTTATTGTAGAGTTTGTGTGCCTTTTGATAATGCCTCTTGGAAATCAAAAATGAAGTGAGCGTTTCCAGAATAATACTCATTTGAGAATTGGTCTTGTAAAACAGAGGCTAAAGGCTAAATATGTTGCTTCTGGCAAGAGATGATTGTCAGTCCTCTGTCCTTCTAAGGTTTACAGAAGGAATGTCCAATCATATAATCAGATCATTAAAAAATATTTGTACAAAAGATTCATTCACCAAATTGTTCAGTACATCATCAGAGCTGCAAAGTCCCTCTAATTGATCTGAAAAGCATATATTCCTTATGGTACATGTAAACAGAAGTACTGTCACCTTCATAATCGCTCTTTATAATTCTGGTTATTATTAAAGTTGTCTTTCCAAGTTTTGTAAATGTTGTCTTTCAGAGGAATCTGCAGTTTGCTGGGCTTACTGCTGCGCCTGATTCTGGTAGTTTGAGGCACAACATGCACAGATACCTCTGAGTGAAAAGATCTGAGATGGGAAACAGGGAACATAAAGTTGTGAGCTTCTTTCCATGTGCATTTTCAGGTTCAACTATGCCAAAAGTATTCTGACTGAAGATGAAATATTCCAAATGGCCCACCTCACTCCTGATGAAAACTTAACAGCTTAAAGTTTGCTCACATGTTGGGTGAGTTTGGTTAGTTTTAACTCTGGTTTAAAGGGGTCATATTTTGTTAAACCCACTTTTATTAGTCTTTGGTACATTATTTGTGTGTTTGGACCCAAATAGTTCAAAAAAGTTTGAATTTGAACCCTCCAGGTGCTGCAAAGCTATCTTTATATTCATTTTGGCAAAAGTGGATTTCTGCAACCTTTTTCAGTTCCTGCTTAATTTGTTACGTCTATAACTAGTTAGATCATGACATTTGTGCATATAAGGTTAAGATGTCTGACGAATATTTCTCAGAGTATGACACAATTGTTTGTCAGAAGCAGTGGTTGTAGTCCACACTGAAAATATGTCCAAACTTCAAGCCGATTACCTAAAATGTTCAGTTGTTGGTTGAACGGGACAGAACAGCACAGCCAACAACCTTTCTGGTGTCATTACTCAGAAATAGGGTTGAAGATGGACCTGTGGAGTTTAGTTAATGATAATTCAGACCTAAGCATAGCATTTACAATTTATGTAGACCATAGGGAAATGTTTTAAAATGCATAATTCCATTTTTTTTTTTTTTAACTAAAGTAAAATATCACTCCTTTAAACAAAATAAGAAAAAGCAAAATGCTTGCGTGTTGGGTCCATGGTTCAGCTTCATGACAGACTGTAGAACCTCAATCTGTTTCACAAAAGGATCGTTTGCTTAATTTTGAATGCTATCAGATGGAGTTACAGTTTGCAAGTTTATTGATAACATGTTAAAGATCATCAGAGAGATTGTCTAATTGTTATGAAACCAACATTTTTTTCTGCACAATAGCAGTTTAGCCAGAGAACTGAGACACTTCTCCCATTGGACTCCATTCAAACTGAAGAGCTTCTGGTCTCCCTTCGACGACCACAAAGCTGACATGTTTACATGTAGAGACTGGAATATGTTGTCTTTAGTTAGTACACCTTTACATTGGGCTTTTGATTATGTTATGCTAAGTTCCGTGTACATGAGCCTTTACCTCAGAGAAAAGAATCTCTGCATGTTCAGCTCAATGGGACTGAAAAATGAATGGTTGATGTTCAGTTCTTTTCATTCATCCAAAAGATTTGCTATTTTCAACAAATCCGTCACATAAAAACACTACAAGGAATGTTCTGTTGAGCCAAGTCAAAGAGAATGAGAATTTGTTGCACCTTTTAAGTCAGTAAACATTAAGTAGAGTCGTAGTAGTTACTAACAATGTGCTGTGTTGAAGTAGGAGAAACTAGAGAGAAAAAAGAAGAGAATCTAAGCACTGCTGCCAGTGGTTTACAGACAGAGATTGGTGAATTTATCTCAGATGATAAACTCAAAACAGGACAATCTCTCAAAAACTTTGTGTATTCATTAAACAACATATAAATTTTTTGCTAAAACTTCTCCCACGGCTTTTTAACCAACAACTTCTGAACACAAACTGTTCATCAAAGGTAGACAGTCGACCCTGTGACACTGACCTGTGTGTCAGCATGTAACAGATGTCAGCCTCCACATCACTTTGGGATAAAGTCTTGACAAAACAGAGCAATTTCCAATAGGAATTAGCCAGAGGATATATCCCCACTCGTCACATCTGTCAAAAGAAAGAGACTCATCCATTTAATATTGTGCATTGCTCAGAGCCACCCATCATCAGACTAGATAATGTTAAAAAGATAAAAACAGAGATGGAGCGTGACAGACAGAGAGAGGAGATGGAAAGAGAATAAAGAGACAAAATGTGTGTGTGTGTGTGTGTGTGTGTGTGTGTGTGTGTGTGTGTGTGTGTGTGTGTGTGTGTGTGTGTGTGTGTGCGTGCAGTATTGTACAGATAGAGACATTGGGCCATTTTTGTCCCTCCTCAGAGGGGATCATTATCTTTTGCATATTCATATATGCAAACACGACATGAATAATTACCCCTCCATCTTCCTCTCCCTCTCTCCAAAGGTTACCTCATTAATTAGAGCCCAACAATTAGCAGGAAATATTTTTATAATTAATTATTTGGTGTTTCTTTGGCGCTGGTGTGCATGCATACCTTACAGCGGGGTCAGAGCCCAGGACAGCTGTTGAGGGTGTTGAAGTGAATGGTATGTCACTAGTAATGTAATCTATCGTCATATATGTGTGTCTGCTGTTGTTAATTTTGTGTGTGTAAAAATATGGAGTAAAACTTTAAAAAAATAGAAGAGCATCAAGGAAAAAAACACACGCAAATACAAGTAAATCAGCTCCAGTCAAGACAAAAACATGTACACACACCAACCACATGTGCTCCCTCTCTATGCTGAACACTCACACACTGCGTAACGCACACACTCATACACACAGCGGTCTGAGTGTTGGTTGTTGCCTGTGGGCCTGTGGTCTTTGAACTGCCTCTCAGACTCCAGTCTGTCCAAATTCACTATGAGAGATCCAGCTCTCTGTCTGCCTAAACTACTGCATCTCAAACACACACAAAGAAAGAAACACACGCACACACACACACCCAAAAGACAGACAGGAAAACACGTGCACTGGTACACCCCTGACACACACACATATATACACTCTTAGAAACACACTCCAAATTGCTGCACCTTCTCTTCAGCTTGTAGAAGTTCTTGGAAAGTCCACTTTGGTTTCACCTGAAGTCTTCTGTGTGTGAAAAGAAATAAAAACTCCATCATTCTCACCTCTACAGAATATGAACAGGTTCTACAAACAGAAGAAAATGCTGCAGATGAAATACACTCTATATATTCTAAACTAGAAATCTATTCATATCAAGCCTCGTCACCAGATGTAGCATGTAACATCTAATGATCATTTTTCCTTGTCTTTTTTTCTAAGAACAGAAAGAGTCATCCGTTAAAACACTGCACACACATAAAAAAAATTGGAGGCAAAGTCACCTAAACCTCCCAGTGAACATTTCTGTGTTCTGTGTACCATGAACAGTAAAGTTGAAGCTACTGACAGTGCTTTTTGAGACTTGATAATACATAAATTACCCCTGACAATACTTCTCAAATTAAATTTGTGATTGCCTCCATTGAGAACAGGTCTGAAACTCCTTAAAGCCTCAGTGTAAACATTCAGACTACTGCGAGCTGTTGTTTTCTTTACCAGCTTCGTCACATTGAGTTAACAGGTGCTTAAGGTGATGAAAGCTGCAGTTTTGTTCACCGAATTTAATGCAAAGTGAACAATACGACATGACTGTAACAGATTCCTTTGGTCAACATACCAAAGGCTGTTATATTTTACTGTCACCGTGCCGTACGGAGGATAATTTCTCTTCTCGCGCGTGAAGGCCTAGCATCGTCTTACTTTGATCCAGACTCTCTCCTCATGCTGTGAAATGAGAGGTGATGTGACTGCGCCGCCGTTCGCTCTGTGTGTAGTTTGTGTCTCGGCTTTAAAGAAGCGCGTTTGAGCGTAGAGCAACCTGTCCTGTTCGCTTTTTCCTGAAGGCTAATTTACCTACTCTGCCTCTCATGTCGGCGCCACTCTCACACTGCTGCAAAGAAATTGTTGACTTCTACAGAGGCAGGAAGGTGTGCATATGTACACCCATCGGTAAGTGTGTGTATTTGTGTGTGCATGTGCGTGTTTGAGAAAGAAATGGAGACAGATGACGTGTGGGCGTTTGAAGAGTGAAAGGAAACATTCTCCGGCTCTCTCCTCCCATTAAACATATTTGTACATTTCATCGCCAATAAAAACAGCAAATCAATCTCATCCAGCACTCTTCAGAGAGCTCTTTGAAGTCTTCTTAGTAAATGACCTCCCACTTTCTCCATCAACCACAACCCCCCGACCACTGAAAAAAAAAAAAAGACTAGTGCAATATTTATCTCACTTCACAAAATTTTTTAAGTTTTTTCTTTTTTGGAAAATCCTTGAAATTTTCATCAAAAGCATTCTAATCAGGCACTCCTCAGGTCAGCTAATGAGTTGGCAGGAGTGGGGCCCTCGCCGGGCGGTTCTCTTCAAAGGGCTAGCTCATTAGCGTTAGCGGCTGTGATTATGATACTTTCACATGCTCCCCGCGCATACACATTTGCTCGCTCATTGACGTAGCCTCTCTCACATTCACACACACATTTACACACACACATAGAAAGAGAGAGAGAGCTGTCATTAGCCCAGTTAGCACGATTAGCATCATTAGCAGCCAAGGTCAGTGTTTGAAGCCAGAGACAGACGAGCGACCTCCATCTTCCTTCAACCAGCCTTTCAAAATGTCTCCTGGCTACTTTAACATCTCAAAAGTTACAGTGCTACAATTAAGCCAAAGGAAAATGAGGTGAAAAAAGAAAAAGGAAAGAAAAGTGGGGGAAAAAAAAGGACAGGAAAGACAAAAAACCAAAACAATTTACCAAGGTGAAAGAAAAAATAATCATTTGCCCTTCCTGCCCTTTTGCTTTTTAGTTTTTAGAAGCCAGAGTTTCCCACCGTCTTTTTATTTTTTGTCAAGAGGGGAAAGAGTTCACATGTGATTTGCCACAACTCCACTGAGAATTAATTAAAGCAGATGAAAAAAAAGATGTCACCGCTCCATGGATCATTCAGCTTCCCATTTACCTCTTGATAACATCATGCCTCGGTCTGTGTGGTGACTCTTTGCAGTGGAGTTTCGTGTTTGCTGACATTCGTGGTGAAAGCATGATGAATGTGAATTATTAATTGGTTTTTGATTCTTGCATAAAATTCATAGCAGGGTGTCGTTTCTCAGGTCTGACTCTACTTGAGACAAAATAGATTAGCAAGATTACATTTAACTACTTCTTCTTCATCTTTTGTTTAAGTTATTGTGTATTTATATATTGATGAAAAGGAGTTAATCACTGAATGTGTGGCCACAGTCACCAGTGTTGTTTTTACCTATGAAGCATCAGCTGAGTTTTTCACCTTAACTAAGAATAAAAAAGTTTATTTTATATGCCCAAATGAGTCTTTCTTACCATGTAACTGTATTAGACATGTCCGTCAAATTGCAATAAAGAATAAAAAAGAAACAAAGGTGACAGGACATACAATCAGGTCCATTAACACAGTAGTTTTGCCTTTGCTCACCCTGTGGCCTTAAGTTTTGGCAATGACACAAGTTTTTGCAAAATTTGCTGCCTGAGTTTTGTTAAAAAAAATGTCCATGTGCTTCTGAAGTACACTGAAGAACAAGTCGAGGCATTATATTGGTTTCAGAGAAATTCAGTGACAAGTCATATTTAGAAGAATCCATATCTGTCATTCCCCAAAAATTCTGGCCATGAGTGTGTATCTCCACTTTTTTTTTAAACAGTTGAAATGTGATTCAAGTTTTCAGCTTTACTTTAATTCAAGAGCTTAAACAACTCATTTTCAGAGGCTCAAAAGTAGAGCTAACTTACAAAGCAACATTTGTGCAACAATACTCATGGACTTGACTGTATTTTATTACCCATATTCCAGTGTTATTTAGCCTAAAGGGGGCACCACTGTTAGAGGTCAGACATACGGTGACATAATATTGACCTGGAGGTAGAGTGTATCCACCACATTTACTCTTGTATGTGTGTGTGTGTGTGAGTGTGTTTATTCATTTACAATTCTAAATTAAAGTTTTAAATGTGTTTCTCTGCGACATGAAACAACACTTTAAAGTGTTGTTTCTCCCAGCAGCAGTTGGTGAAGTCCTCTGAACTCCTCTAAAGAGCAGCATCTCCTGGATTAGTGCTGAACTGAAGCACGGTGATCGGACTGAGGCGATGGCATTTGTTTAAGGAACCTAAAAGCAGTCTTTAGAAGAGGGCAGCTATCTTTCCCTCTGTCCGCTACCCTCTCGTTATCCGTCCGTTCGCCTCCTCCTTCCTCACTTGTTCTCTGTGGTCAGTGTGTGACAGAGGCCTCGGGCTGACTAATGGCTGTGGGCGAGATGTCTGGGAGATGGAGCTGCCCCTCTAATTCACTGGTGGTGGACACACTGGATTAAACTCAGGCTGACTGTGACTGTGTGTTGGAGGAAGTGTGCGTAAATGTGTTTTAAAGCTGGAAATACAGCGCAAAGGAGAGAATTGGTGCTGCTGTGTGCATGCATGCATGTACATGTGTGTATGTGAGTGTGTGTGTTCCCAGAGAAAGCCTATTGAAAAGCCTCTCCAGTCTATCAGATTAGCTCCATTAGTGGATTAGCCGGATTAGCAGGATTAGCGGGTTAATTGCAGTCTGCTGCTGCGTTGGTGCACAGAGGCTAATGATGGCTAACGCTAGTTAATCGCACACACAGCCGCGTTAGCCAGCTACTGCCACGTCTGGCAACATGGCACACATATCGGGGAAACCAGCGTACACCAGCTTCCCATGAGGATTAGGAACAAGACATGTTTGGACCACACATCTCTGCCAGTGAATAACAGTGCCCTTTACTGGAAACTTATTATTTTCATTTATGTTGTCTTTTGTCTAAATATTAATTATATTACTCATAATCTTATGCTTACACTTAATTACATTGTTTTGAATCATTTCAGTTGTTGATGTTTTTACTCACCTGTTTCCAAGATGAAAAACTTCAATCTGCTTGTGCACTGAATATATTTTTGGGAGCATATGCTGCAACATGTTATCATTATAAAACCATGGGCACAGTTTGAATTCATTTGCTCTACGAGGTGAACACCGTCTGCCTTCAACCCGCCTCAAACGGCCCCCTGCTTATTGTTTATTTTATTATGGACAAGAAATCAGAAGATAAATATGAATGCATGCACAGTTCAGCAGTGTTTGAAACAGCATGTGGCTGCAGAGTGGTGAAACTTTTAAAACAAATACAAATTAATATTTACAGCATGTACTAGTATAACAGTCTACTGCTTAAAATCTGGTCCAGGCAGTGTGGTTCAACTACTTTTTTCTTTTTCTCTCTTGATTCACTGAAGGGTGGTTGCTTTGAGAGCTTACATTTATGGTAACATGTTTATATTGTCATTATAATAGAATAGAATATTTGAATTAGACCAGAATTAGGGCTTTGCAAAATGAGGATATATGATGAATGGATACATCATGATTTATTGTTCACTTTATCTCACAAATCACACCCTGTTTTGTAGTGTTTTTTTTATCATTTGGATAACACTTAACATTCTTTCACTCGATATGGGTGCAGGCAAAGTAAGACAAGGAGCTTGTACCCAAAAGAGGGGCTACGTCTATCACATGGATGTGGTCTGGGTATGAAAATCTTGACCCAGACTAGAATTATTAGATCATGCTGCACACTGATCCCTCTGATCCCTCACAATTAGTCGAGTTTTTTTACTACCTATTCAAGTTTGAGTAAAAATGTGTCCATCATGTAATACAGGACATAATAGAAAGTGGATCTTTCCATGTGGTCATTTTGTATAAACTATTTATTTGATTGTGCCACATTGTGATAAGAATTCTCATATTGATAGCCTCAATGGTAATTCATCCAGATATTCAACATGCCTTGATTTTTTTTTTCTTCAAACAAAAATTCAGACTTTTCTCTTCCTTTTTCAATTTGTGTTGACTTTTATGTACACACTGTGAGGTTTTGAGCACGAATAACATCCTCCATTGATCATAAAAATGTAGTTGTATGCATAGAAATGACCAAAACATATTCAATACATGCATAAAATACTGGTTTAATTGACAAATCTCATTACCTAATCCCACAGCAAACTCTGTGTTGTTTGTATTGTTGATTCAGACCCCATCAAGTAAAACTGAGGTAAATCTGCCACTTGTGAAAGGCAGTCCAACACTGAGCTCTACTGGATCAACACCGGGGGCAGATGTGTAAACAAAACCCAAATCAACCTCAATCAGCGACTGTGCAGAAATGAAGAGAAAGAGATGATCGGTCAAAGCGGCGGTACGTGATATGTTGCCGGCAGGATGCGGTGTTGAGAGCTGAGTGAGTGCGGTGTTATTGATGCAGTAGCCAATGAGGTCTGACACATGGCTTCAGGAAAGGAAACGCCAGGGGTTATGGGTAAAATGGGTGTTAGTGAGAGTGTGCAGAAAACCAGAAGCACACCCACACCTATGCACATCGCTCACACGCAAAGACATAAGATGCCGAGATGCGAGTGAGCACGGACTCTCACACACACTCTGGCAGACTTTCCATATATTCTGTGGGCACCTCGGCCTCATTAAGGGGAAGTGAAGGGCTCCCTGCTCATCTTTTAAAGATAAAACAAAGTGCTGTGATGTCATACCTCATCAGCCTCCGCCAAGGAGACGAGAAGCACTTTAGCAGAAAGAGCAGAGTGTGTGATCGCCTGAACGCACAGACCTCCCTCTGACACTCTTTCTCTTGCTCTCTTCTCTCTCACACACAAGCGAATACACACACAATCGTGGCGGCAGTAGATGGTGAATGAGGGATGCATGTTGGTTTGGGGCTAAACATGATATCTCCTTTCCCCAGGGCCAGCCAATCAGAACAGCCTGCCAGGGAAAAACAGCAAAAGCACTCAAGACTGTCCAGCAGAAAACACACTTGGAGCCACATAGTTATAAACACACTAAAAGACAGGCACACACGGCGAGAAAACACACACTCCTGTACTCCACCAAAACTCCCTCTGAGCAAACATCCATTCAGACAAAGAAATGCTCCACCTTAAGTGTTAGGTGAGTGATTCGGAGTGTCATAAAAGGTCTTCATCACCACCATCACCATCATCATCATCGGAGTCATCATAATGATCATTATCGTAAATATCAGCAGAATTTACCCCCGCTATCAGCAGTACAAGTGAGTACAAAGCCGAGCCTCGTCGTCACAGCTAATGTTCTTAGAATTGCACCAGCGCCGGCGGGGGGGTGGGACCTTAGGGTGGGAGCTGGGGGGTATGGGGCACAGGAAGTAAGTACCTGGGGGGCAGCAGTCAGGGGAAGTGCCTAGAGGTCCAGGGCCCAGGGAAGACAGAGTGACTGCTATCGGCTCCGTTAAGGGGAAGGATCGGGGCTAAGTGTTTCCAGGGGAAGTGTAATAATAGAGGAAATGTTGTCAGGAGGGTGAAACCATGAAAACCAGCATGGTGTGAAGATGAAGAAAGACAAAAAAAAAACAACAGCTCAGAGGAGGTGGATACATAACACATCCCGTTTTCTCATGAGGCATTTCTTTGTTGGATATCAGGTTTTTTGGGGGGGCATTCTTGTTCCTAATTTGAGTCATTTTATATTAAAAAGCAAATGTAAGTTCACTTCACGTTGCTTGCAAAATCTAGAAATAAGATTTTGGAAAATATACATTAAAATAAGTGTTGATATGTTTTAGTAACAAACTGAAGATGATGTGCAACCGTGTAGATCAAAGTTTTTTTTTAATTTAATTCAATTTTTTTATTTGTGTAATTCAGTCACTTTGTGGAAGCTGATTCTATTGTATGTTAGATCCATATATTTATAATCTGTTTACAAAGTTCACACACAGATAGTTCAGTAGTTTTATATTTGCAATTAAAACTCCTTCCAAATAAATTCATGTAGGACACAAAAGAGAAGTATTAATGTTTATGTCTAATCATCCTTTTTGATTATGTGATTAATTATTTAGTGTATATACTATTAAAAAAATCATATCAAATCTTCTGGTAGCTTCAGTTTCAAAGCTAACATCATGTCTGAATAACTATCCAAGACATACTCAGTTTACAACATAATAGGACATCCAAGGTGCTCTTAACTGAGAATGACACCCAGCATTTTTGTAATAAATAATTAAATGATTTCATCATTTCATCACCTAATCGTGTAGTTATATAAGCACTTTTATGAACAAAATGGCACCTTTCTGAGTTGTGCATTAGTTTCTTCTGAAGTTTGCAAAGTAATTCACACACAGGGCTAAATGGAAGGATAGTACCCAAAACAACACAATGCATTTTAACATTCACAAAAAATGAAGAAACTGCAACAAAAGCAAATAATTTAATCAAATAACACAATTTATGATCTTAGACTCCTTCATAAATAAAACTATTAATATGAATCTGTTGAACGTTATAATATTGTTACATTGAAATCTGAAATTCTGTTGCATTTATAGTTGTAGTAACGTGATATTTATTATTTACAACTTGCTTTTACTTCATTTTCTCGTACTTGGAAATTAGTGATTCCATCCTTTTCTAATAATTAAACTTCTAAAATATGATGTTCTGCTGATTGTCTAACATCTACTGTATGCAACTACTGTCTTTCGACCTCTAATAGGACAACCAAGAGGAGTTTATTGCATGTCATACACCTCTATAAACTGTAGGTGCCACCTCAGACACAGCCACGTCTCCTCCAGTTCCACCAGAAATACTGATGGCAAATAAAGTAGAACTTGACAGTAACAAGTCACAGTGAAAGCTGCCGGTTTGCACTCAGTTCTGTGACTTGCATTTGAACCCCGCCCCCCCCGTATAACCTCAGAGACACCCTCAAAACTGCCCTGTGATGAAACCTGTCACACACACCAGAGAGAAAGCAAGACTTTCATGGCTTAGTTATGCAATGTGAGGACTGGAGGTACAGTATGGAACATGGATTTTGTTAAACTCCTGGGAAATTTAAATAATTGGGGAAAAAAGATGTTAAGATGCAAATGTGTGAGTAGGTTTTCTCCCAAACTGACTCACTGAAGGTTGGAGAAGTTGACTCATTGCTGTTCATTTCACGTGCTGGTCTCACTTGGTTGTTGACCCCTCATAGATCTTGATGAGTTTTCTCTCACTTTCTATTACATCATCTCAGTATGTGAAGATGCTAGCAAGAAAAAAAATATTAAAGGTTTGAAGCGCCGATGGAAAAATGTTGATGGATTTTTGTCCTTTACTTTTTCGTAGCTCAGAATCTTTTTTGACAATTACAGATAATTAATCCCCACATCAAAATAAAATGAATAAAACAGCTGTGACCCAGGAGAGCAGGGGGAACGGGGTGAGGAACGGGGGCTGAGGTGGGGTAGGGGTATGCAGCTATGGCAGGGTCATTATAGGGTGTACAAGAGTGTGGAAGAGGGGGCACCAGGGCAGGGAGGAGGGATGGTTGAGGGGATTTGCGTGGGGTGAAGGCTGGGTGTGATGAGGGGGGAGGAGGGTGCAGCTTGGAGGCTGGTGTGCGGTGGGGGTGAGGGTTGGTGGGGGGGTATCAGTGGGGAATGGTGTCAGCTGCAGAGGCAGCAGGGAAAGCCGACATCTTAATAAAACAGCCTCGGGCTAAATCCCATTAAAGGCCTCAGAGCCTGTTACCACTGCTGGCCAGGTAGCGCACACACACGTAACACACATAACACACTCCACACATACACACACATCATATATTTGTGTCTGTGCGCACACACACACACACAGGAATATATTATATATGGATCCATGTGTCCGTCTCTCTGTCTGTTCCTGTCTGTCCATGTGTGGGGGTCTTTCTTTGTGCTTGTTTTTGTGTGTCTGTGTGTAGTTTCACCATCTGACCATCCTGCAGTTTTACCCTCTGAATAACACAATACTGCACATACAAACATACAACTATGGCCTATTGTTGTTGAAGGAGCGCCATTCATGCACAATCCATTCCACTTGTAGGGGACCCGATGGCTCCAGCTTCGATTTGAAGTATCACTCTGCGCTCGTCTTCACCTCCAAACCTTTTCTGATGAAGGAGAGCGATGAGCAATGACGAGGGGCAACTTGAAATCCTCAAGTACTGAGAAGAAAGTGTGTTGTCTCTGAAATCAAGAAATGTGGAAGCTCAGGACCCAAAGTTCAGACAAAGCACACAGGATGATTACTTGAAGCTATAGTATGTCACATTTCCACATTTAAAAACTCTAAAAACAACAAGGCCTGTGTATGTATATATTTTGATATCTTGCGTGCTTCCTCAAAAACAACCTTGTTCATTCAGTCATTTAGTCGTCAGGCTCATCATCTCCACTTCGTCAACATCAGAGTTTTTGCAGCTATTTCATAATGTCAACATATGTCCCTAAAGCTAATGTGGTAAACCTTCAATACATGACCTGGTCTTTAAACATGCTTTCTTCCAGACTCTTGTCAGATAGATTTTCATCAGAAAACTTGGTGTAAATAAAAACTCCCATGATCCCACACTGCACTACAGTTACTTCACTACATCATCCTCTACTACATCTTTTGTTATTGTTTTGATTGAGAGACTCCCAGCTGCAGAAATTTTTAATACCTTGTTCTTATAGGATACAGAACACATGCTGTAAACCACTTCTACATGTTCTGTTGGTCCAGTAGGGACCCATGAAGCAGGTCAGTGCAAGACATCACTCCAAGTACTATGTAAGAAGTAGCATAATAGAGACAGAATAAGTTGTAGAATGACGCTTGGTCACTGTCAAAATGAATGTGTTGGCGAACAAAAAAATATATAATTCACCCACTCTTTACTGGATCTAGATCTTCATGACATAAAATGTCATGTAAATGTCATCAATATGGTGGTTTCCTCATCCTAAAGTGATGCAGAGGTCATGTTTTAGGTCATTTTTTCCCTCTTTTTCATGTCCTAAACAGGCAGATGGGTGGTTTATGGGGTGTCTCCACCTTTCAGCACCCCATTTTACAGCACCCCCTGGTGGCCACAGATCAGACATGTCATCTCCATGAGAACAGAGGGACATAAACATACTTCTAGAGTTTTTTTTTTTTTTTTTTTAACTAACTTAATAGTTTTTCTTTTTCTGTTTTATCTTCTATTGTGATGCAGTTTTCATTGTGTGTTGGAGGGATTCTACTTATCCCAACCTCATTTGCTAACAGAAATAGTTTCATATTGCATATCTTTCCTATACTTTTTGTTTTTTGCAGTACAGTAAGTTGTTGCTTTTTTTCTGTTTCTAGCTCTAAAATGAATGAGAAAGTTTATGTCGCAGGCAGAGGTCACTTTAAAAGAGTCATAACCTGAAAAGGCTGGGAATGCCTGCTCAACTAAACATACCTGTACACAGGTACCTTGAGCTGCACTTGCAGGTAAAAAACAGAATTTGGAAGTTGTTCTTTTAAAGGCAAGAAGGGAGTATTATGTTATACACTCGGCTGAGAAATCTTCACTGCGCAGATGAGCTCTGGAGGAGATTTGTCAACGATGGCAATTTCTCCCTGGAGCACTACAGATGCTTGTATGTTGAACAGTATCTAAACTGTCCTCTGAGTTTTTATCTCCACATACACTCTCTGATGCTGGGCTGGGATCCAAGTATACTGGCCCAAATGAAACACATACTCACACACTTCCACACACGCATACTCTCACACACACACACAAAGTAGGGGGAGATCAATATGAAAGAGGAATCTATATGTCCCAAAGTTGAAGTTCAGCCTCTGTCTGACAGAACACACAAGTTCCTGTTGTAGTAAACTATTGTTTTGACAGGATGTCACTTCAGTTCTGCGGAGTGTGTGTGAGAGCGCCGAGCGCCGCGCGCCTCCTCTTTATCTCAGGCCTAAGGCTACTGTCACTGAGCCGGGGGGAGAGTGGGAGACCGAGGCAGACAGACAGAGGGAGAGAGAGAGAGAGAGAGGCAGGGAGGTAAAGAGAGAGAGGCAGGGAAATAGGGAGGAAAAAGGGAGAGATAATTCACTTGTCAGCTGCCTGATGAAATGCCATTTTAACTGAAGCTGCTAATAGGAGCATTACGGGGGTTCGGCAAGCCTGAGACAACTTGCTGATAGTGAAGTGTGAGTGTGTGCATCAGTGTGTGTGTAATGCCAATACCCGCATACTTTTTTCTTCCCTTTACATAAAATCTCTTGCTGCCATCAGCTAACAGATCATATTTCTGACTCCACGCTGCCTGGGTCAGTGTAGATTTTTGTTTTTCCTATTTCCACAAACATGCTGCTTCAAACACAGTTGGTAATTACTTCAAGATCCTGACATGTCAGCACTCATATGAGATGATGGGGAAGAAACTTTGTAGTTTCATTTAATTTGTCTTTGAGCCGCTAAGGCTTTCATTTTATTTATTTTTTATTTTTACAATTATTAAAGTTTTGCATAGGGTTAAACACTAAAATACTACATTTTTTAATGAAATTTGTTAAATTATAAAAGCCGGTATAAGATGATGATATTCCCGCTTTTGGATGAGGTAAATACCCTTTTGATTTTATTTAAACTGCAACTTGATTGTTTTCCAGTAGAGAATTACAGAGTTTTAGATTTAGGTGGAAGAAAGTGTGAAATGTAAAATAAAACAACAAAAAATGTAGAAACTTTTTTGAATTTGCATTTTATTGAAATATTGTCAGAGCAGACTGAATACAGTGTGATTTTTTTAAAAAAGTATCTTATCTGCAAAGCACTGATCCATGATAAATGACCCAAAAAAAGAGGGTTTGTATGGATAAAAGAGCTACACGTTCATCTAAAAGTTGATCATATACTTTCTCTCTTCTTCAAAGCACCATATCCTCATATTACACATTTATATGAACATTTTTGGGGTTCATTTATGGTAGAGCATAAAGTCATGACATAAAACCATCCATCCTTACAAACATAGAAACTTAAATGAGTTGTTTATCATTTTAAACTTTAATGTCTGCCATAGCAGATTAATTTTTACTATTCTAATCTCATATATTATATGAAAATATGACTGTATGAGTGAAATAAGTGTAAATTGGAGCAGGAATTTCTGCAAAATAACTTTCTATGTCTGTATCTGTTTGGGATCTTCACCCCAAACACTTCTGTTGCTACATTAGATTTCATGCAGATGCTGTGGAAGCTGATGCAGCATCGTCACAGCAACCAGTTATACTGTCCACCAGCATTATGGTTTTCAAAGGGACATCTAAGACACACACGTACACACACACAGCCACACACTCACTCACACAGAGAAAGGGTTAAGAGAGCCCTGAGGCCAAGTGATTTACGCAAGAATGGGCTGAATAGTTACTGTCTCTTTCTGCATGTGTGTGCATGAGTGTGTGCAAATGTGTGTGTGTGTGTGTGTGTGTGTGTGTGTGTGTGTGTGTGTGTGTGGGTACTCAAGTATTACATTTAAATGGAAAACCCCAACACAGTACTATAATACTCTTTTCCCAGACTGAGTAACTGCTTCCTTACTAAGCTCAGACAGTCCATGAATATAAAACATACACATTAGTAATTAAACAGGTTGGGTATGTACTTATATATATATTCTTTTCATACATAGTGAATTTGACTCAGCTTTTCATCTTCAAGAACAACTAGTATATCGATTAATTTAAATGAGATATTATTATTTTATAAAACAATAATATTTAATAGTAGTAATAACTCAGATCCTCCTTTCTAATGTCCAGTGTATCCTTAAGATTCCTGGTATAACTCAGAAAAATGATAAGTTACCAGGCATGATTCCTTCAATTTCACCTTATTCTAACCAGCAAGAGTGTAATACACCATGTACCCATTTAATATTGAACACATTAACCAATAAAGTCAGGGTTTTCAGATGTAGCTGAAACTCTGTGTCTTGTTAACAACTTAAATCACAACATTCAGATGACACAGACATGCAGAGAAACAGTCAGTCAGCTAATAAAACACATTTGCATTGGTTTCAGTCTGTAAAGAGCCTGAATGCCATCTAGTGGCTGCAGCAGGAGGCCATCTATGCTCCTGCAAAGGCTGGAAAAAGCAGTAGGATCATAGGTCACAAATGGAGCAACTTCCATGTCAACAGCACCCCCTGCAGGGTGAAGCTGACACTCCTTGAGCCAGGCAGAAGATCAGATGTGATAGATATTGTCAGTTTGACCTGTCCATGGATGGAGGGGTTTATTATTTCACAAACAGCTTCATGTTATCTTTAATGTTCAGAGCAAGATGTGGACTGATGTACTATTAAGACATGTGTCAGAGTAGTGTGGAAAGTCCAAACCTTAAAAAAAGAAATCACAGTTTCTTTATCATCGTTTATTAAGAGACAGGCATTTATTGTTTCTTGCTGCTTCTTTTCAGTCATTGAATGTGCAAAATGAGATGCATATATATTATTTACTTTTTTTTTTTTTTTTGCTGGAACTGTTCATTACTATGGCAAATAAATCCACTAATCTCTTAATTTTTCTTTTGTTCAGAAAATTCAATTTTTATTCATTTTTGCCACATTTATCACCATCCTGATAACTTACATGGATTTCAGTCTTGCATTTTGCATAAAACAAGGCACTGAACCTATAATATTAAACAGTGAATTCCTTCCAGTGGCCTGATCAGACTTCTTTTGAGGCAACAGCAGTTAACATCGTAAAATTGCTTAAATTAGGAACAGACTGAAGATGAATTCAGGCATTTATCCCTAGATCTATGAACCATTTATCCATAAAACATCTATACTTTTTTGCTTTTACTTTTTCCAAGGGTTTACTTCCTTTCTGTAGACTTACTCAGAAATAGTTGAATTTTTGATTCCAAGAAGGATATGTTATATGAATCCATATATTGATATTCTACAGCTATCTAAACCTCCAGATTTTGCTACAGCAGCAGCTGAACTCACCCCCATTTATCATCACCTTGCACCAGCAAAATTTCCTAAAAATCACATTAAAGCTCTAATGCAATTTCATCAGCTTATATATCATTCATGCATATAATACTGAAATAGTGCTTTTAATACATATCCAGCTCCATATAATGACCAAACATGACTTTTAACCTGAACTCATTTGAATATCATGTTGGAAAATACAGCAAAATTATTAGGTTTGACTTTTAAAATCTAAAATAACATTCTTGCCCACCTTGTAGATGCTATTGCTTGAAATATGTTAAACATATTATATTTATACATAAAATATATTAAGCTGTAGAATCTACAAGGAGGGCAAGATGTTCAATTTTAAAGCAAACTAAGAAGGTTTAAAAATCATACATTACATGCAGAAGTGAATGGAACATTCCAACTGACCAACTTAACATATCTGATTTACAAATGTTTGTTGTTATTATGATCATAAGTATTTGTTGCTTCTATGGAACTCCTTTCCAGTTGAGTAAATTGTGTCCCTATTAATACAAAAGAGTTCCAGACTTAGTATTACAGACATTATCAGGCTAAAACGGATCAATTTTGGAGATGCTTAATATTGCCGTTTTGCTTCAGCAACTGAGTCATGCATCACTGAACATGGTCCAAAATGATTTTCTAGACACAATTATGCATTTTACTGAGCCAGACACACCTATTTTTTAAAAGAAATCCAAAGTGGGCAAAACAGATAGGATACCACAACATGTCCTTTGTTTAAACTTAAGAAACTTAGTCACTTTTGTGCCAAAGGGAGAAAAGAATGATGATGTTTGGGTTTACTTAATTAGTTTAAGACAAAAAAAAAACCTTAATGTAAATAGAATTTTACATTGTAGCACTACACAAATAACTTTACAAATAATAGATACGCTCAAATTTCAGCTTTTTTCTCGATAAACTCCATGCGCATCGCAATGAAATAATGGCAGAAATAGACCTGAGTATTGTACCCAGTGTGCAGAGTCTCCCGCCATATTAATGTCCCAGTGGCCATCAGCATTCAGAGGGTGCAGGGAAAATAGGGACATTGGATGGGCCTTCAGTGTCTGACTGTGGAGGAGCGGGGGACCATGGAGACTGACATGTGCACACACACACACACACACACACACACACACATATAAATAGACACACACAATCATATATGTCTGTGTGTGCATGCACCTTGTAAAATGTGTGTGAGTTTAGGTGAATGTGTATTCTCTCAAGGTGTCTGTCAGAGTGTGTGTGAGGAGCTGTGGATCTCCTAATTTAGCCTCTAGAGAGCTGAGACGTCGGGGTGTCAATCTCACTGCGCCGCTTTTTTCCCCACTTAACTTTTTAACCGAGTTTCCTCCACTTTGCAATCCTCTGTATTTATAGCTGCCAAGCCTGGAGCAGCCACGTACGTCTCTGTGTGTGTGTGTGTGTGTGTGTGTATGTGTGTCTGCGGTATTTACCAACATTAAAACTCTTTGTGCTGCGCGTCTTTGTGTGTATAGCTGCACAGCTGTTGATATTGTGGGGTTAGGGGTTTGGTATTTCAGTCAATTTCCACCGAGACGAAGATGAAGCGCAGCACAAGAGACAGAGGAAGTGTGGAAATCGCTGGAGGAAAAAGAGAGAGCAGAGGAAGAAAGAGAAGGAGGTGAAAGGGATGAGGAGGGAGGGACGGTGGGGGTAAAGGGATGGAGGGGTTTGAAGGGGGTAGAGGGATGGATGGAGGGATGAGGCAGACTTCTGGCCGAGCGAGCTGCTCTGAGACTAATTAAGGTGAGGGCAGTGGCAGAGACGAGGTAATGATGAAGAAAAGGATTTACTCCCTCCATCCCTTCGTCGAAGACACACACCAGCACCTCTCTACCCGTCACTCAGCCCCTCACCTCCATCCTTCACCCCCCACTTCTTCTCCTCCCTCATCCCCTGTCCATCTCCCCTCCTCGTTCCTCGCCTTGTCTTGCTCCTGCTCTGTCCTGTCCCTGTTCCTTACACCAATTTATAGGAAAACAAAGGCAGCGATATAACTGCAAAAACAAATTTTATACAAGTCTGACCACATATTTTGCAATTTGGAAAAGTCCACAGATAGGCAGTACTTTCATTCTAAGTCAGTCCAGTAGTTTTAATAAAATCATCTGAAAACAACCGCTTGAACAGACTTTTAGAAGTCCAGTCCCTTCTGCTTTAAGATAATGGAAGTCTAAAAAAAAGCTGCAAAAAAAGAAAAAAAAAAACAGGTAAAAGATGTGTACATTCAGTAGATGCTGCTGTCAGCATGTGTAAATATTCAGTCGAGTAAAATAAGTTTTAAAAAAGTAGAACTTTAGTAGATCGTTTTTTTGTTTTCAGATTTCTTGCTTCAGTTATCCAGATTCGAATCCGTCAACAATCTGCACAATAAAACAAGGGAATTATATTCTTTTTAACAGCATTTTCACTTCCAAAGTTCTAATCATGTAAAAAAGTTAATCTCCTTCTCAGAACTGTTTTGCCCTCTTTACCTCCATCCACCACTTTGTATTTGGAGCTAATAGTGAAAATGCTTGCTTTTTTACTTGATCTCCACTTAACGTTGTAATATTATCAAAATATAGTTTTGCAATACTAAAGGTGGGTAAATTTTCTCAGCCTATTGGTTATTTTCAGATTAGAAAATACATTTTTTTTAAAGTTTAGATTCAGATTGTCTGTCCTGTATTGTATGTGTGTATTTCATTGTAAATAGTTTTAATATTAATGCACATTTGGAAAGCCTTAACAAACCACTTGAACATTATTCCTTATCATTTGCTTCAGTATTATCTCAATTAATTGCAAGTAAGTTTCACTACACATTAAACTCTCACAACCATTAATTAAAAATTAAAAACCATGCATACAGAATTTTGCCTATTATTTTTCTCATGCTGTGATGCTTCTTTCTGAATTCTTTATTCTTTAGGATCTTTGTTAGTTTTCACTGCAGTAACAACTATCCCATCATAGATAATCCACAACTGTATTAGATTTGTTATGTGTTAAGAGGTAAACCAGATGTTGTCAGTTGTTTTATTTTACTCGTGTGAACTACATTTTCACTTTACATATTTAGATGAACTGAGGATATATATGAATGTGAAATATAGTGATGGGTAAAGTCAACTTCTGCCAGACCCTCTCACCCTCAGTCTCTTGTCCACTCCACATTAATCCCTCTGTCTTTTCAGTCTTCATTCTGTTTGCCTCTATCTTTCTGTCAGACAGCTGTGTTCTCGCTCTCTCCAGCTGTGACTCTTCTCCTGGTTTTCCCCTCCCTCCTTCTTCCTCTCTGTCTTATTCCTTTGGCTTTTTTCTACGGGCAAACAGGAAACTACGGCAGCTTGTCACCAGGCCTCCTGTTCCAGCTCCGCCAACTGCGTTCCTGTCAACGAACGCCGGTAATTCCCTTTTTACAAATGTATACTTCCACCCACATGCATCCTACATCTGTTCCTCACTGTGCTTTGGCATCGTCTTGTTACAAATTTATATACAGTTTGCAGAAACGGAGTCGCTTCCTCTCTTGTTGTCTTTGCCTGTCACTCCTCTACTTGAACTTAAACTGTGAGGTGAAATGTCTCTTCACTTCAGACGGATGTCTGCACGGTGAATGAAAACACCACAAAATGCTTCACACGAAATATTTTTCCAGCCTTTTAAATTTCTCTTTATTTTGGGGGGCTATTTATTTGACTTGTAGTAAAATAAATACTGGAGTTATAGGAAATATGTGACTGTGGTTATAGGGCAAAGCTGTCAACTGTCATCCCAAAAATAGGCCACAGTTGATATTTGAGGAATTCTACCAACACAAAAAAGTGAAAAAGGAGGCAGAGACTTGTGATTTCAACTGATAAAAAACATTAAAAGATCATTAACATGACACAAATACAATTTTTTTTTTTTTTTAAAAACCTCTACATATGTAGTACTAACAGAGGCCATTTGACTAAAGTGAGAGATTATATTAAATGCACTGACAAACTAGTAGATAATGTCATAAAGTAGTGTGAAAGTGTAGGAGTTTTTGTCATTATAACCATCACTAATGAAAATCTATCTGATGTGAGCAGGGCTAAAAAACTACATTTACAGACCAGACATGCACAATTAATCAGATCGCAGCATCAGCATGTGCAATTATATAATCATAAAATGCTATAATTTAGAGGCGCAGTGTGTCTATGGTGATATTTTTGGTATTTTGGAGTCAGTGACAAGGAGCAGAAAGGCACAGTGGGTGATAGATGCAAGATGACACTGCACTTGTGTGTGTGTTTTTTAGTGTTTTATACTGGCCTAAATTTGCATGTCTGAATCAAAAAAGTACACACATCAAAATGATCAATATGTGCATTTTTCTTGATATTGAAGCAAATAGATTTAGACTGTAATACTGTCCACAATAATCAGAATATGACATTTTCAGAAGATTGTGCCACTGCATTACAGATGTGGTAATTTAATAGCTTTACTTATGTTGCTTTTAGTGACATGCATTCATTTATGTTATTTTATTTCATTACAGTGAAAAAGAACCACAAGTGATTAGTGATGTGATTAATGATTTATTCCAAATATGCAATGAAATTTAACATATATGTGAACAGCAAAACATAAATAACAATACAAATATCAACAATCATAACAATCATAGTCAGAAGAACAGCACAGTAGTTCCATTCACATGCCCGAAAAGGGGTGGGAAGAAGTGCAACTTATTTAATCCCACCCCCTCTCTATAAAATATTATTAATAATAAAAATTATATATATATATATATATATATATATATATATATATATATATATATATATGTCACAAGTAACTTTGACATTCACAGACAAACAAATTAAACTTGATAAAACTGCTGATTTCTCTTAATTTGAAATTTATCAGAAAGATTTGATATACTATATGCACAAAAAACCACAAAATACACAAATCAGGCTTAGTTGTTTTTAGATATTTAATGAGTCCTTGTTATATATTGTAGCTTTAATCGCTATCACTTTTACGACCTGATTAGATTTAGAAGACTGTTCTTTAAACCTCTGCAAAACTAATGAAAATCTGCATTTCTTTGATCAAATGTTATACCATCATAGCAGATTCATATACATTAGCTTGTTTTGTGTTTCACAAAGCTGTAGCTCAGTGAGGAATACCTGCATGACTAATGGTTGACTTAATTCCTGCAGTTTCATTGCAAATATAAATTCATCTACTCCACTAGTGCTACACTTTTATTTTTTTCTTTGGTGATTTTTCTAAAGGAAGTCAGTGAAACAGCTAAACAGATAGAAGCAGCTGCTTAAAAGTGCACCCTCTGTACTTTCACTTATAAAGACAGGAGGAGGCAGCATGAAGATAGTATGTTTGATCACAGCATACATCAGATAAAGAAGAAAAGCACAAAGAAAGGCTTTGTCGCTGATATTTTGCTCTCACTCTCTTTGTAAAGTCACCACAACTCAAAATAATTACTACTGTACAACAAACTAAACTCAGAGTAAAACTGAAAAAACAACATTGTGTGCTTTTCCCACCCGGATCCAAGTTCAAAAACAGTTTTAAACCTTGGCTTTTAAGACAAGATGGGATAATAGTCCTGTAAGGGCATGAACATATTTTTACAGTTTTGCAACAGCTGGAAAACTACTTTTGCTGAACATACAATACGGTACGACTGAATGCTGTAGTGTCCACTGCTGTACCTACTTTTACATGAATACTGTACTGGTACTTTTTATTCTAGAACATTTCCTCTTCCTGTTAAGCTAAGCTCTTCCCAGGAGAATGCATCATCACAAAGCTGTCATATTTCTCTGACATCATGTCATGAGAACGTTACAGAAATAGAGTTTTACAGGATAGTGACGCTGAAAACATATGATGATATGATTCAATAAGTACTTCAAATAAGCTCAACCTCAAACATCTACAGCAATAAAATACAACATACAAAGACCAAAAGTTTCAACTAATCTAAAATCTCTAATAACTTTTGAACCATTCAAATAAGATGCAGTTTTGTGGAAATGCCATCAATTTCTGGCATATCGATTCACCAGTAAAACCCATGCAGTTTGACAAAACAGTGGTTTTAGACACTTGTTTTTATGTTCAGTTAATGATATACTTTGTTGAAAAGTCACTTTTCTTCAGTTTTTCTCTGTTTTTGTTCAATAACATCTCAATTTACTATGAATGTTTATGAACATCTACACAATCAGTAAAATGAAATATAGGAAAATACTTGATTTTCACATTACTATATGGACAGTGTCTATTAGATATGCAGTGAAATATTGCATTTACAGTACAATAAGCTCTTTTAAAATACAACTTGATTTCTACCTTGCCTATTTTATACTCTAGATTTTATACCTACATTTTTCTTGCATTTTTCATGTTCTTGTACTGTGAATTTGCACACTATATGGTCTGAGCATAGTAACTTCATTGCACATGACTATGTAATCACAAAAAAGTCTTCTTTAATTGTGAAAATGCAGAGAATGATATAATAAATGGGGATAAATCACTTAAAAATGGGTAAATGTAGGATAATTCACCTGGAAGTAGTCACAAACATAGTTCTAGGTAAGTGTTTCTCAATGGGGGTGGTACCATCCCCCAGGGGGCGTTGGGACAAAGTCAGGGGACGTTTTGAAGGAGAAAGCACTGAGGCAGAAATGGGGGGCATTTGTCAGTGTAATCCCCCCCCCAGTCTTCTACATTGAGGTCCGTCGCATTACTTACTAACTGTACAGTGCCCTCCCTCCCCCTGTCCCAAAATTTCTTTCGGGGGGGGGGGGGGGGCATTTGTTTGAGAAACACTGTTCTTGGTATTTAAGGTCTTTTAACTACTTTTCGTACTTTAAGCACCTTACACTGATAATACACACTTTCATTTCAGAGGTGTAGAGCTTTTATTACTTGCACTGAAGTATTATTTCATAAACTAGCTTGTAGTGATACTCTTTTCTCAATGAACAATAACTGTTGCATTTATTAATGATACAAATAAAACCAATATCTGCATGTGTAAACAAGCAACAGTTTGAATGAGAGTGATTACATTGTACTGCGCTGGGTGTTTTATATGAACAGTTACAAACAGCTGACCTGCTGGTTGCGCAGCCATTATGAGCTCATGCTGTGCAGGGAAACACTGTTCAAAACCACAAAACTTTTATCTTAAACTCAAGTAGAGACCCAGGAGTTTCCATAGATTTAAAAGATGCCAGGTTGAATTTTGAGCAAATATATATCAGAGAGTTTTAAACATTGTGCAGGATCTTCTGTTGTTTGATCAAAAAGTACTCCACAGTATCTTCACTTCCTATAGAAACTGAGTGAGCTGTCTCTGCTTATTAATGTACTAGCTGAACTACATAAACATGTTCTGATCTGATTTTAGAGGCTTTTAACAGGCTGAACTGGAATGTTTGTTCTAGTCTAAAGGTGTCCAACAAGTCAGAATACATTTTGGATGAAATGATGATAATTGATGTGTTCTTTTATTAATTTCCTAATTGTCACAATACACTGTTGAACTGTACCTTATCATTTTACATGACCACAACTGGGCTTTGCTTTCATTGCTTTACAACTTCATATTTTTAGATTATTCTCTTAATGTTTTACGAAGTTCCTACACCAAACTGCCAGATTCCTGGAAACTTTATGGAGTCCTTAAAGTCCCTTGTTGATTGATTATTGTGCTTGGTCAGCAATCTGTCAGCTCCCTCCCGCTGCCCACCCATCTCTGTAATACTGTCTGGTTTGTGGTGATGGCCATTGTGAGCAATGTTTCAGTTTCTAGCTGAATAACTTATGGTAACATTTCATATATAGATATATACTGCATATTCACCATTAACTTGGTTATTAGCATATTAGTCACAGCATATTGACTTTTTTTGTCATTTTATTATATATTGACTTAATGTCATTATAAAGCACTCAGCAATGTCTTAGTGTGTATGATCTAGACCATTAAATACCAACATTTTCTACAGTATCCTCCTTATTATTGATTAGAATAGTAGGTAAAGAAGTTGAAGTGCATGACACATGATCTGAATGTGTTCCATATAGGACTTACATGGTGGTAGTACCTGGTAGGTGGTAGTCTTTAATACCATGTAAAACATGGAGGATAATAAAACTACAAATCTGTGGGATCTGAGGGGCTCTAAATCTGTTAACAGAAAATCTTTTGAAATGTATCCTTTTACTCTTGTTAAGTACTTTGTGTTTCACATTGCATATCAATTTAGAGATATGTTTCTTATTTTTATTATAAAGTGTTAACAGGGTATGAAAGCTTTTATAACACAGAATATGCTCTTATGCTTCCAAAGTCTCAGTCATTACTAATTCACTAGTAGTTTGACGCTTATTAACACACTCAGGTTCCCTATTCTAAAGTTTCCTAATAATTTATGATGGAGAACAAAGAAAGGTTTAATTTAGAGTCATTTGGACTTTCATATGAAGTGTTACCTAACCCACAATCACTTATCATTCACTACCAAACCAGACTTTAGCAAATTCTAATTCTAAGCGAAACACTTAAAAGCCTTTTAAAATGTACCCAAAAGACTAAAAAAAAGCTCACTGTGCAAAAAAATATCCTCATTCCAAGGATCAAAATCTCAGCTGGATAGCAGCACAAGGACACACAATGAAGTCCATGTTTCCTCAATCCCCCCCTCGCCCCCCAAATTTTCTGTGAACGCCCTTTTGTAAAAGGAGGAGGGGAAACAACCCCTGACAAATGGAGTTTCATGTCAGCAAAATGGCGGGATGACAACCTTTGACCCCTTTGTTTTTTCAACTTTAGCTCCTAAGAGGCGGGGCCTGCAGCCCACTGGCGGGCGCTCTCATTGGACAAGGTCGTTGGACATTTGCGCCCTGTGGGGGGATGTGATTGGAGCCCGAGCCTTATGCAGAGTGCAGGATACAGGTGAGAACAAGAGACAGCAACACAGCATGAAACACATACAGAGAGGGAAGGTGGCGAGTGGAGAGAGGGATGGATGGATGGATGGATGGATGGATGGAGGGATGGAGGGATGGAGGGAGGGAAGGAGGAAGGTGTGTGTCGGTGTGTGTGTAGCAGAAAAGCCCGGATAGCAGAGTGTCAAGAGTGCTGTCAGTCACTCATCCATCCAGCTGGCTAATTGGCTCCTTACCCTCTCTCTCTCTTTCTCTCTCTCTCCCTCTCTCTCTTTCCCTCCATCTCCCTCCATCCCTCCTCCCTCCCTCACTTGCCCTCTCTCTCTCCCTCCATCAGGCGTTGCTCCTAACTGCGTGCCGGAGGCCAAAATGCAGATGAGCTCTGCCTCGCGTCAGGGGGAGCTTCTGCTCTGCTTAATTATCTGAGTGTGTGTGTGTGTGTGTGTGTGTGTGTGTGCGTGTGTGTGTAGAGGTGTGTGTGTGTGTGTGTGTGTGTGAGAGAGAAAGAGAGTTAGCTTATCAGCTTAGCAGCCCACACACACACACACACACGCATATATACCATACACACACCATTCTTGCTGCTGCTGCTGCTGTTGCTGCTATGCTAAACAGCAAGGCATCCTGGGAATTGCAGTGACAGCTCATTTTGGTTTTTTCGCAGTCTATGTATGAAAGCTGCTGAGAGACAACCCTTCCCTTCCTCCCCCCTCTTCCTCTCCCCTTACAACACACACACACAAACACACAATCATACATACACACAATGACATATACACACAGTCGAACACACAAAACCCGCTCTCTTTCCCTGGTGCTCATGGGAACGGGTCCGGGGCCTGTCACTAACCCTCCCCCATTCCTCCACCCTCCACCTTCCCCTCATCGCCGCGGTGACAGGGCTTGTTGACAAACGCCAGCAGTCATCAGGGCACCATGGGAAATCTTCTGCCACCATTTTGTCAGCAGAATGACAGAAGTTGTTAATGTCTCGCCTCTCGCCCTGACACGAGACGCAGGGGCTGACAGACTCTGACACACGCCACACACACACCACTCGTGCGCACACACACACTGATACACACAAACCTTGAGATACACACTGCTGTACACTGACACAAATGTCACGCTCGATACAGGCACAAACACACACACACACCCTTCATGTCCACATTTTGTGCCCCCCATCCTTCACTCTCCCCCCATCTCACTCAACTAAATCTGTGTGTGAGAGTGTGTGTGTCTGACAACTAGATGTGTATGGATGTTTAGTGTGTATGACTTGAGAGTGTTAATGAGGATATATCTATGAGTGTGTACGGCTGCTAATGAGTAGTGTGTGCATGAGAGTGTGTGTGTGAGAAAACAGTGTCTCAGCTCTCGTTATGGATGCAGCGTATGTGTCTGATCAATAACATTTACAATCCCGACAGGAGATCGAGCCTGGCGGACAACCCTAACTGACCGTTATGAGAACATGATGAACTCCGGACAGTGCACACACACGCACACAAACACACAAACAGACACACACACATACATATGGGCAGCTTCTCTGGACAGCCAATTACCGTTCCTCATAATCCACTTGCTCCACACACAGCCCCTGCCATCCACCTGTGTACAGTCGGTGTACAACCGACAGACGTCGAGATGTATTTCTGAGTGTGTGTATTAGTGTGTGTGGGTCGCTGAGGATGCCAAAGTTCCCTCTAGAATCCACAAAGATACAGCGTCTTAAGCACACAGGCCCCTGATCAGATCAGCATTGGTAGTTTAGCACATTTCGCTGCACTGGCTGCCCTGTTAAAAACTGAACTATGTATCTAATATCTTGGGATGGTATGGAGTCGCACTGGCAGGGACAACAATGCCGAATTTGTTCATCCTGGAGGAAGCTGTTACATTAATACATTGTGCTTCAAAGTCTGAATTAGGATCAGCTTGAGTGTTTTCTTAGCTTGGAAAAGAAGGGCAGCAAACAGAAACACATGCTAAAATGTAATTTCTTTCATTTGCCTTTAATTTCATTTGATGTGGATGGGGAAAGTTTCAAAGAAATATTAAAATATGTTACAGTTAACCTTACCAGATAGTTAAAGTAACTTTGTGTCTTAGTAAAGGCAAAAGTCATAGTAAAACACCATTTGAGTGCCTGAGTAGCTCATCTAGTGTTTATACTGTAAGTGATCTTTGCTATATGTATTTTCCTCTGTGTTTACTGCTTTAAATAATGCACAGAAAAAAAAAAAAAAATCTTACAAGCAACACTGGAGATGGTGTTGAAATGGAAGAATACACAGCAGCAGTAACTTTGCAGAACACAGGGATTTACCATGAATTGAGAACTGCAACTTAGCATCAGTGCTGATTGTTACATAAGAGACACTATGTACATAACAAAAGGTGCAAAACGTTACACACATGCATTCATGTGTAAATCCCTCATACCATCTCCAAACTGTGAATATGTATCAAAATGTAACATTTTGATTCCTGTCAACAATTCCTTGTGTGTCCTTTTAGATATTATCACACAGAAAACCACATGACAAAACTGTATCTGTTGATTAACAGGACAATTGACTGATTTCACAAATGAAGTTAAATTTAACCATAATGAAGAAAGTGAAAATATTTCACTATATTTTGTAGTTCTATAAGCATATCAGTCTTAGTGAGGGCACAAGAATGACATTAACTTTAAATCAATGACCATTTACTTAGATGTATAACAAACTCCTCCAACCACAGACAGAAGTTATGTGCACTACATCTAATAATCCACACGCTGACACTAGGATTATGTTAAAAACTTAACTTATTCACTTACCTGCACACAATCAGAGCTGTGTAGATAGTAAAACTTTGAACTTTACTCACACAGTAGTACAGGACTTTGGAAATAGAAACCTTTTAAGTATCATGCACAGCCCAAAAGAGTAAAAAGACAGAAAAAAGCATTATATCCTGCTCTAAGTAGGCACTTTTCCTTTTTCTAATGTTTGCTTATTCTATGGTTAGAAAACTTACAAGCATTTGTTGTCTTGTACCTATATGCATTGTAAACTGTATAACCACCTTTTCTACTTCATACTGTTCTTAATTCTCATATAAATACAGATGGCTAAAACTTAAATACATTTCTTCTTCTCATGTGCCAGGGAAATGCATAAAAACCTTCTTTACTTTTTTCATTCAAGTTTTATTGTGAGCAAAATGAAAACTTTTTATGAAAATGAATTAATTTCTCCAGAAATACGTGTTATTTCATCAGACTTTTGAAATAATTTGACACTATAAACTTGATCTGCAAGCAAATAAACATGCACCATTTGACAGCTGAATACAGACAGTTTTACTATGAAATAATACTAACATTAAAAGATCATAATCGTTGTGGTTCAGATATTATATGTTCAGCATCACCACCAGGCCAGTCGATCCAACATCACACAGATGGTTTATACCTGAGATTGTGGGTTCCTGCCAAGAAGTCCAGCATTTCCAGTGTCATCCTAGTAACAACAGATGTTACACTTTAAAGCCACTGTTGATGATTATTGAGAAGTGCAGACAGATCTCATAAAACTTTTTAACTCAGTGGACACATATCTGTAATTTATAGTAAAACAGGTTCCGCAAATGAGTATTTTCTCAAGTAGCCAGCTATATTTTAATTCAAAAAAACAATGAAAGTAGTTCCAAATACAGTGTGGTACATTTTTCCTATGGGAGCTTGTCTCTTTAAATAAAAGTGAAGATATTTTAGTGTCCTGGAGCCAGACACATCTGTCTGTAGTCTGACGTTTTTACTGATTCCTTGTTTAATCCCTATTGATGACTTGTCTGACATTTTTCACTTTTATGACATATGATTCTATCACTCTCTATACATGTGTCTGTAACCTGCAGCCTTGTTATTTCCTGCATGGCCAGTGATTTTTACTGTCAATGAAACTTTTCTTGGTTGAGCAATTGATCAGTTGGTTCTTTTATTCGTAATTCATGTGAAGCGTCCAATCATCAGAGGTTTAAAATTATTGCAAAATAAAGGAAATCTGCTGGGAGAATTTAACCTACATCTTTATAATACCTAAAGTAAAAACTAGGCAACACACAGCTACGCTGAGACCGACCATTCACATATTATAAGACGATATTGGGAAAAAGTTAATGTGACTATTAAAATCATTCTGGGACATGAAATTCTAAATACCTGCTCGGTGATATATCTTGGGAACATTATTGATGTTGTGTTGGAATGGGGTCTTTATTTGACCAAGGTTTTACTTGGAGCAAATAAGAAAGCTGTCACTATAAGAACTGATTTAATGTGGACACCCCAAAGCCAGATCAGTGACTGGAAATTAAGATATTCTTGTTGTGGAGAAGTTGACTTCCACTGGTATAGAACTAAAATGCCTCCAGAATAAAAGTAGTTAAACTTTACCATGTTTGACTCACTAATCAAGAAAAATTACTAAACAAACAAAAAATACTGGTTGGCTATAGTTTCCAAGATACAGTTTTCAGTAAAAATGTAAAATTGTGTGAAATAATTTCTGGTAAAGGTTCATACTGTCTTCGAAGTAGAACTATTGTGGGTAATTCATTTATCAAGCAGGTAATGTGTGAATGTGTGAATTAATGAGAGGATGGGTTTGTCTCAGAGCTACCAGATTTACTTCACAACACTGTACATTACTCATTCACTTTTCAGGTTCTTTCTAGTGGAAGTTTTATAAATCTATTGTATAAATGTACATAAACCAACATATATGTGTAATAACACATTAGCATGTAGACTGAAAACATCTGCTAACTAGCACTTTGGTCATTTTTTTTCTGATTCATCTCAGATTTAGCACATTTAATTTGTGAGGCAGATAATTCCCATTAAAAAAAATATAGACCAGTGATATATGTTGAGAACCGAAGAGGACATTTTCAACTAAAATCTGAATTAAACAGAACATTTACATGACAAGTGACACTGGAACTATACACTATCACATTGTATTACATGAAATCCAGACAAGTGGTTATGTTATTTGTTTGCATTTTAATCAGCCTAAAAAGTTTATTCTCTCTCGTGTTGGGTAAATAAAATCTGCCGTACAACTCTACATTATAATCCATAACGTTTTAGAACAGGGGCCTGCTAATGGGTACATTTTGGCCCGCAGGAAGAAATTGCGAAGTGCCACATACAGCCTTGTATGGTCTCAAGTGGACTGGACTAGTGAAATAATCGAATAATAACGTATACATGATGATTCCAAACGCCACATTTTTCCTCATTGTTTCAGTGTGAAAAAAGTCAATTTACATGATGAAAATTTTCAGTGTTGAATGAAAATGTTATCATCTGAAACAAATGTTATCATCTGAAACAAACAACCTGAAAGAAAATTCAGTGGAATTTTATTATTATGCCTATTACTAAATGTTTTGTGAATATGAAATTGTAAATAAGCAGACATAATACAGTTAAAATTGCACATTTACGTTTTTGCACGAAAACAAAGACAAAAAATTGAGTAATTATTAAGAGGTTACAGGGTGGGGAAGCAAAATTTACAATATTTTGAGGCAGGGATTGAAAGACAGTGTATGACCAATTAGTTTATTGAAAGTCATGAGAATTTATTTGCCACAAGAAAATTGACATAATAGAAAATGTTTTTATTCTATGTGTCCTCCTTCTTTCTCAATAACTGCCTTCACACGCTTCCTGAAACTTGCGCAAGTGTTCCTCAAATATTCGGGTGACAACTTCTCCCATTCTTCTTTAATAGTATCTTCCAGACTTTCTCGTAATAGTTTTGCTCATAGTCATTCTCTTCTTTCCATTATAAACAGTCTTTATGGACACTCCAACTATTTTTGAAATCTCCTTTGGTGTGACGAGTGCATTCAGCAAATCACACACTCTTTGACGTTTGCTTTCCTGATTACTCATATGGGCAAAAGTTTCTGAAAAGGTATGGATAATAGTGTTAGGTATGATTATGACATCAATATATGTTTGGTTTCAAAACAATTGACGTAGTGCCTGCTGAGAAAAAAACAACTAAATGTTCATTGTAAATTTTGCTTCCCCACCCTGTATTGTGCTATTATTTTACTGATCTGGCCTGTTTGAGCTCCTATGTGTTGCTCCTGAACTAAAACACCTTTGACACGCCTGTTTTAGACATTAATTATCACCCTATTCATCTATCTGTACCGCAGCTCTCCTCTCCACATGGCCTGCGTCGTTACCTATGTGGCGCACTTGTACAGCACGGTGCGCCCAAAGTTGTTTCACATTACGCACGCACGCACGCACGCACACACACGGCTGCGCGCGGAGCAGGTGGAGGAAGCGCGAGTCAAGTGCAGCTTTCAGCGGGTGCCGCCCCGCGTGAGCCGGCTAGGACGAGATGAAAGCCCCCGCTGCACGTCGACTCTCTCTCCCCAGCTCCCTCCTCCTCTTCCTACGAACACCCCGGGCCCCCCCCCCTACCCCACCCCCTGTAAGCCCCCCCTCCCCCTCCCCTCTTCCCCTTCGCGTTCCTTCGGTGAGGTAGATTTGTAGTGACAGCAGCGGGTGCATTCGCCAGTCATTCCCCATAAAAGGTTCCGTCTGATCAAAGGCCCGCTGCGGCAGGGAGAGGCAGGGAGGCGGCCCCGCTATGTCGGCGTGTGTCGGTGTGTGTCTGCGCGTCTCCGGTGTCTCGCAGGGTTGAGTCGGTTTTGAAGCTTTAAAAACACAAAACCCTCTCTGTCTCTCTCCTCGCTATTTACATTTGAGCTCCGTTTTGCCTTGGCAGTAAAACATTGGTTTTATTCCCTCCGCCTGTAGCCCGTGTGACAGGCTCAGCTGCATTTAATCAACTCAAGGATTTTTTTTTTTTTTTTTTAACAGGGAGAATTAAATCTTTAAATACAGTTAAGACGCAAGTGTCTGACTGAAGTTATGTTAACAAGCCCCCAACCTGGAGTGTGATTGTGTGATTCCCCGGTGAGCGCTGAGGGGATCTGCACACTAAAAGCGTCTTCTCTGCGCAAAAAAAAAAAAAAAAAAAAAGTAGAAGAGGCAATGTGTTGATATAAATTTACCCATCCGCAGTCAATTACACAAACACTTAAAGGGGTGTTAAAAGTTCCGCTTTGCACATTGTGAACACCCAGATATCACACAGACACCACTGCAACCTCAACTTTTAAGTCACCTGCCACTCACCTTCCCAATTTTCCATATTCATGTGGTTTTAAGCTTGAGCATCCCTCTTTACCTCCTCATTAACATCAGTCGTCTTGTCAGAGGCAGACAGCGTTATTCACCATCAATTAAACCTAGTGGAATCTAAAGCCAGTCTACTGCTGACACATCTCCATAAATGCAAAATATATTTGGCAATGCAAATTTATAAGTCTGCATAAAGACCATAAGAGAAGGCTCCACACCCCCTTCCCTTAAATTCTGTTTTTGTTATCTGCAGCACATCTATACATTCATCTGGGTTTTTTTTTTCCTTTCTCATTTGCACTAGTTTAAGTCCCTGTTGAATAAAACATAATCCATCAATAATGCTTGAAGTCCTGAAGTCCGTGCATCAAGGCCTTCCATCATCACAGTGTGTAAAACTCTGTGTACTCCACGCACAACAGGAAAACACACTGCACATTTGAAATAACAATTTTAACACTCCCAGAATTACAAATCAACACTGACCTGGCATTTATATAGGACTCACTACTAAAGTGTTAAAATCAACACTATGGTAGTTCATATGCTGCTCTTGTTCACCACCAGTGAGGGCCCAAAATGACATGGATAACATGCCTGTAACACTTTCCTACACTGTGAAAGGAGCTGCTGCTCATACAATGAATTTAACTCTTATCAAGAAAGATATTGATTACTATACACTTATTAACTCTACATGAAGGCAGAGCTAATTTACTATGGGTAGGGGTGACGCACTATTTATTGAGCATCACCCCACATATAAGTATGAGGATTATCATCAACTCTTCAGAGTACTATATTCATGGTGTTACAGTGTCACTGATCTAACATATTACTGCTACAACCTGACATCCTCCATGACACGCCCCCATGGTTTAAAACAATGAGACTGGAATTAGCTCCGCCCACAGACCTCTTTAACACTGCAGGAGCGTAAAAATAAACACTCAAATCAACACTCAGCTATAGAAAATTAACACGACTTGATTAAAACCTGACATGTCATCTCTGACATACCCTGCACATATGCAGTTTGGATGGCTGTAACTCTTTCACTGTTTGTGCAATTGGAAAAATTCCAACAGTTTCTGAAACCTTAGACTTTGAGCTGTATAGGTTTTATTGGGTCATTACAGTAATTTCACTCAAGCCTGTAGCAGAAGAACAAGCCGTTTCAGCAGTATTAGAACATGTGGTACATTGTAAATGATTGCTAGATTTTGAAAGAAAAAGTGCTCTGGAAAACTGGGCCAACAGACTTACTCACAGACTTTTTTCTAACCTTTTAGTCAGTCACAAGAAGTAAAAAAAAAGTCCAGGTGGACTATTTTAGGCTTAGAGTTTAAAGGGTTAAGATATTTGCATTTGAGAGTATAACCTGTAAATGTAAGCATGGCATTTCTGCTCAAAAACAAACTTGTCCCTCTAATGGGCTAACAGAATTGTGGCTGATTAATTTTCTAAAAAATCAACTAATTGTTTCACCCTAAAAAGATGATTAGATCTAGAATGAAGAATTACACATTTTTATGTCTGTGTACACACTGTTGCTCAGGAAGATATAATAAAATCTTTTTATCTCTCCTGAAATGATTGTGACAGTATGATTTATTACCTCCGCCAAGGAGGTTATGTTTTTGCCAGGGTTTGTTTGTTTGTTTGTTTGTCTGTCTGTTTGTTTGTTTGTTTGTTTGTCTGTCCGTTAGTGTGCAACATAACTCAAAAAGTTATGGACAGATTTGGATGAAATTTTCAGGGTTTGTTGGAAATGGGATAAGGAAGAAATGATTAAATTTTGGTGGTGATTGGGGGTGGGGGGGCCCACGGGGGGGGGGGTGCAGACCAGAAAATTTCATCAAAATCTGTCCATAACTTTTTGAGTTATGTTGCACACTAACGGACAGACAAACAAACAGACAGATAGACAAACAAACAAATAAACCCTGGCAAAAACATAACCTCCTTGGCATGGGGGGGCCCATGGGGGGGGGCCACTGATCAGTCTTGGCGGAGGTCTGCGCTCTCCGAGTGCTTCTAGTTGTTTGTTTGTTTGTCTGTCCGTTAGTGTGCAACATAACTCAAAAAGTTATGGACAGATTTGGATGAAATTTTCAGGGTTTGTTGGAAATGGGATAAGGAAGAAATGATTAAATTTTGGTGGTGATTGGCGGTGGGGGGGCCCACGGGGGGGGGGGGGGTGCAGACCAGAAAATTTCATCAAAATCTGTCCATAACTTTTTGAGTTATGTTGTACACTAACGGACAGACAAACAAACAGACAGACAGACAAACAAACAAATAAACCCTGGCAAAAACATAACCTCCTTGGCGTGGGGGGGCCCATGGGGGGGGGCCACTGATCAGTCTTGGCGGAGGTCTGCGCTCTCCGAGTGCTTCTAGTTGTTTGTTTGTTTGTCTGTCCGTTAGTGTGCAACATAACTCAAAAAGTTATGGACAGATTTGGATGAAATTTTCAGGGTTTGTTGGAAATGGGATAAGGAAGAAATGATTAAATTTTGGTGGTGATCGGGGGGGGGGCACTGATCAGCCTTGGCGGAGGTCTGCGCTCTCCGAGTGCTTCTAGTTCTTGATAAAATGTAACTGGGACTCTGTATGTAACCATTGTACATGGTCAAAGGTGATTACTGATGTGTATATATAGGAATAAAAAGGAATGTGTCTGAAAACATTAGTCCAACTTTATGATCAACAGTGTATGTTACATGCAGACATACAACACACACCAGAATAGAGCCTACGTTTTCAGTACAAAACCTTCTTGAAAAATAAAATTATAAAAAGAAAAATAATTTAATGTTCTTATACTTCACTTAATGCAACTACATATAGTACATCTACACCACAATGAGGTAAATATATTTTTTACTTCACTATATTTGCATTTATTTACGTGTCAGTACAAAAACCACAAATGTGTTGATTTTAAATGTTTGCAATAACCTGAAGGATTAACCTTCATGGGTTGAGAAACTCATCATGTTTAATAATCTTTAGAACTGTCTTGGTGCATCATTACAAAGTTGAAAACAAGGCTGATGCCCTTAGCTCATGAAAAGTTGTCCTATAGACTTTAGAGATATATGGTCCTTACAGGGCAGCAATATGATAGTTGATAATATAATAATAGTTTATAGACTATGATGCAGTATGTAGTGTATGTGTACATTAATATGGCAGTTAATATGGATTCAGACGCATAATTCTCATAATAGTAAAAACAGACAGTGACCATTTTACTTTTAATGACTGCTTTTATTTTTCATACTTTACACACATTTTGCTGATAATACATACTTATTCACAAGCAAAATGTTTTGCATGCGGATCCTTCACTTATAACTGGTGTATTTTCAGTGTTAGTGCATTTCCATATGTAAAGGATCTGAATGCTTCCTCTACCAATTATTAAAAATTGAAAATAGCTAACAGAAATGAACAAACACAAAAACAGTGTCACTGTGGTTGTATCACACCATTTAATTTCAACAGTTTGTAAGAAAAAAAATATTACAGCGTATATAAACATTAGCATCACCGTAGCTCTTCAGAGTGCTTAAACTTTGCTATGTTACATTAGACTCTTTAGACAAAACACATCTTAAAGTCTACAATATCAGTGGCGACATTCCTTAACAACAATCTGCTAGAATTTAACCGCCTCCAAGCAAAGTTTCATTTACACAACATTCCTCATACTGTTTTTGTCCCCTTTCTGATCAAGGCAAAATGGTGCTAGTATGTACACTTAGTCCTATGGATGTCACTGACAAAGCTCAACATTGGGTTACAGATCATGTTTTAAGTGCTTCACTGGGGGTAGGCCTCAATCACCATAGCATGACCCTAGAAAAACACAACACAAACATATTAGGTACTGAAAGTAAAGAAATGAATCAGTAGCACTAAGTGTGAGACATGCATTAAAGGAGTGATATTTTGCTTTTTTTTTTTTTTTAAATTGAATTATGCATTTTAAAACATTTCTCTGTGGTCTACATAAACTGTAAATGCTATACTTGGGTCTGAATTCTTCATTAATTCAACTCCACAGGTCCATCTTCAACCCTATTTCTGAATAATGACACCAGAAAGGTCGTTTTGAACACTGGCCCTTTAAATGCAAATGAGCCACTTCATGCCCCACCCCCTCCAGGTTGTTGCCTGTGCTGCTCTATCCTGTTCAACCAACAAGTGAACATTTTAGGTAATCGGCTCAAAGTTTGGACATATTTTCAGTTTTTTCTATGACCACTGCTGCTGATAATTATGTCGTACTCTGAGAAATGTTTGTCAAAGTCTTGACCTTATATCTGCAAATATTGTGATGTAACTAGTTATAGATGTAACAAATTAAGCAGGAATTAAAACTGGTTGTAGAAATCCACTCGATTTTCGCCAAAATGAACATAAAGATAGCTTTGCAGCACCTGGAGGGTTCAAATTCAAACTTTTTGAAATATTAGGGTCCTCAAATACACAAATAAATGTACCAAAGACTAATAAAAGTGGGTTTAGTAAAATATGACCCCTTTAAATATTAACCCACCTGTCCTCCTGCTGCACATGCTGCCACCAGCCCGTACTGTCCTCCCTCCTTCTGCAGCCGATGTGCCACGGTAGTGACCAGCCTGCAGCCGGTGGCTCCAAACGGGTGACCCAGAGACAGGGAGCCTCCCCACAGGTTGAACTTCTCCGTGGGAGGGGTCCCAACCTACCGAGATCGCAGACATTAAGGTTATGTTCATTAGAACAATCATCACGTGACAAGGAAAAATGGATGGATATCAACAAACATGTACAAAAATACATTTTCTTGCTCTGGTGCATTTGGACATTAAGTCTTCCTTTTGGTAAGAATGTAATATTAAAGTGAACCAGCAGTGGTAACACCTGTTATTCATTAATGCTGGTTGTACGAGACACTTATTCATAGTGTTGTTCTCTACAGCTGACAGCACGACTAGGGCATACTGTACGTTAGGCAATGTACCACCGTGGACAGACCAGCACAAAAATGTCTTTTACCCATCAAAAAAATGTATCAGTTTAGCTCTGAATTTAGAATATTTTTACTATATTCTAGTGTTGTAGTCAAGACCAGCTAGACCGAGACCAAGACACTGCTGAGACCGGAGGGTAACAAGACCAAGACCATGACAAACTAAAGCGAGACCAAGACCGAAAACAGACTAGAATTAGAATCGACATGACATGATTACTTATATCACTTGTAGAGCAATAGGCATTGCTGTAAAATGTCATGACTAGTTAAATTCAATTCATGTTGTCTTTTCTATTATATTTTCCTTATGTCTTTCATTTTAAAATCACCTAGATTTGTCAGTTACACATTAGGCCTATATTTCATGAATGTAACACTCCCTCTAGGCCTGATGGAAAATAATATTCTGATGGAAAATAATATTCTCAGCTGTCCTCTCCTATCACCAGTTTATCAGAACTCGTCAAGGGAAAGAAATGGGATGTATGAGGAAGATGTTCATCTTAAGTCTTATACAATGTAACATGTTTTTATAATAGTTGCATCTGACTGGTTGCATTTGAAGGGGGCGCATAATAAATATTGATAGCATTCTGTTCTGATGATACAGTTTTTGTACAAATCCCATCAAGACCGCTATGTCCGAGACCAAGACAAGTCTGAGACCAAATGAGTCGAGTCTGTGACAAGATCGACACCACAAAAAACTGGTCTCGAGAACTACATCACTACTATTTTACATTGATGTCAGACATTTCCTATTAGGGAACTGAGGCCACCAAACTCCTTTTAGAACATGAGAATTGTGAGTTTACTGTTGCGTTGGTCTGTGAGTTAGTTGGTGCTCTTAACTATATGACTTTGGCATGTTAACATTTTAGTTTAGATCTAAACTAATGGCGATCCAGACAGTTGTAGATGACCAACTTCTGTATTCTGTGAAGTAAAATGACTTTTTGTCAAAGGCATCTGGTGGTGTTGATGGTATTGCAGCTTCAGTTCCCAGTCAGAAAACAAAGTCCGACTTCAAGGTAGAGCAGTGAAAATATTCTATGTATACTGTACACTTGAACTGACTGATTTGTTTAGGTGGATAAAATGCATTTTGCTGCCATTTCTGTCCACAGCAGTACAATGTGAAGCGTCTGTGCCTGTATATCAGTTTGTTATCTATGAATTAACCCCATTTTGAAAAATCTCAAACAACCCTTCTATTTCATTCATAAGATATAAAATTATTTTATCAGATAAGGAAATTACACAGCCATTTAATGAAAACAGAGCTATTTGTGGTTAGTCATTTAATCAGTGTCCATTTTCTCTTTTTACCTTTGATTTCCTGCCCATGTACGTCTGGGCGAACCAGTCTGAGTCCATAGCCTTCAAATTTGCCATTATCTGACCCTGGAAAAGAAAAACACATTCAGTTAGTCAGTTTCCATAGCTACCACACAAAAACACATCCATTTCTACTGATTCAAAGTTATTAAAAGGCCAAGGGGTAAAACAGACTAGTTGAATTGTTCTCAGCGTCTTTTGAAACATTGATGTCCATGAATAACAAAGAGTACAATTTTATTAAAGCAGACACAAAAAGCATGATCAATACACCTGCTGTAGTTATTTTAAAGATGCAAATCTACCGAGTAAAGACTGACGAGCGTTGATGCACATTTTTACAAACAAAAATGCATTGTGATAACTTACAGCAAACGCCTCATGGAACTCGAAGACATCAATGTCATCCATTGTTAATCCTGCGCGTTCCAAGACTTTGGGTGTGCTGTATGTTGGACTAAAGCAAACAGAGCAGAAAATTAAGCAGAAATTTCAACCAGTCTCAAGGTGCTTGAATTAAACTATAATTTCTTGCTATAATTAATTGCTCTGCCCTCATTATCTGTGTTGGTTCACATGGTTTTTTAGTTATATACTCTTGCAAATAAAATACAGACAGCAGAAATTGACTTTTCTAGCTGGGAATCAGTGAGAATAAGAGCAGTGAAGGACTCACCCCAAAAGCAGCTGGTCTTTAGGGTCTTGAGACACATACACAAAGTCTCTGCCAGAATGAAAACACTACGATCAGCACATCACCTGAAATGGCATCATTGGGGAAATTGAGGCTGTTCTACCAAACAGAGAGGTGTACTTACCTGAGGTAGGCTTTAGGCTTGTAACCCATAGCCAAAGCTTTCTCCTCAGACATGATAAGCACAGCAGAGGCACCATCAGTCTGAGGACACACAAGCAAGGAGTCAGATCATGTTTAGTGATGACATTTCCCCTATGAACTACAACATGTGTTTGTGGTAAATGCCAGGGAATTAAAACAGACCAAACTTGGTATTTTAAAATGATTCCCTTGGTTCTTTTACAGATATTTATGTATAATTAATTTAGAACTGTATGCATTTTTATCTCAGAAATAAGAAATTAAGGACACTCCAAGGGCTCTTGAGTTTCTTTATACATATCTATTTGTACCAAAAAAGAAGAGTTGGCAGCAGTGACAGTCCCATGAGGCTTAATGAAGGCTGGTTTCAGTTTGGCCATTTGCTCCATGGAGGATGGGCGGATACCGTTGTCCTTAGAAACAATATCACGACCTGGGTAAAGAGGACATGGATCATGATCAGATTCACAGGAAACTGTGAACTTTACATGGCAGTTAACATATATAGTACACCATATCTAACATTTGAAACACCTCTATTTTCTCTGAAGGACACCTTTAATGAATTAGTGGTCAGTCTTTTTCTCACCATTATGATCACAATGTAGTACTTTCTATGGTACAAAACAGTCCAAATAATGCTTCAACACATTTTCACACTATTTTTGTGCAGTTTATAGGTAATGAATGACTCAGGAAACATGTAGGAACTTCTTACACCTACTTTCAAAAGTATACTTTACTGTCATTGCTGTAGAAAAACCCATTCTTTGTTCCCTGCAAAGGACATTTAGTGACTGAACTTTGTAGTTTTTTGTAACCTAAATGTGTTATAAGCTTTGCACATGCATATCATGGGGCTGAAACTGGATCAGACATGCCAACAGCTGGACCAAAATATTTTGTCATTTTAACCAACATTGATACAAATTAAAATCAAACTAATGAATCAATCTCACGTTCAGTAATGAACCAGCTAAAGTTAGCTGAAAGCTAGCAACACTATTTCAACAACTGCTCCAGTTTTTGGCAAGTTTTGGTGCCAAAAACTGAAATATAAGATAAGTGGCTCCTAACATATTAAAATCATACATTTCTGTGATGTAGTTTTACTAAATTTATCTTGTCATTTAACACCAACTGATTATATTACCACTTGTTATCAACTACTATATCAATACAAAATTCAAGCTGTTTCAGATAAAAACAAAAAAGGCAAAAAGGACTGTTGCAAACAAAATTAATCATCGATACTGCACAGTACCAAATAAAAGTTTACTGTCTATAGTGACTCCATTACCAGCACATTCAACTACACTGTCTATGTCAGAGCATAATACAAAAGGCATGTGCTGACTCCTAAAACCTCAGTGCATCATGGGATGATAATCATGTCTGAGGTCATTTGTGTGTCCATACAGACAAATAAAAGCATAGCACTAGGGCAACTACAGCTATAGCAAACACTTGTTCTGGTTTGTGGTATGCATCCCTGCATACCTGGCACTTTAAAGGAGATGACATCTTTCAGAAGTCCTGCATCCTGGGCTTTTTTGGCTAAAGTGTGTGAGCGCAGAGCGAATTCATCCTGCTCTACTCTGGAAACCCCAAATGCAGCAGCCAGACGGTCAGCACTGTGGCCCATTGTTTCTGCTGTGGAGAACTCAGCAACAGCAGGAAGCTAAAAAAATAAAGGTTAAAGAGCTGTACTATATTTATATAATAAGACATAGATTCATTACATTTGAATTAATTTTAGCACAGTCAGATATTAAAAGCCTCACTGTGGCAGTCCAGCAGTCGATAACAAAACTGACAGCAGTGCAGCTCCTGTGGATGCGAACTGACCATTTACCTCAGGGGCAAGGTGTGCCAGTCGGATGCTTCCAATCAGACCCAACCTCTGGCCAAGGGTCTTCGCCTTATTCAGAGACAACATGGTTTTCCTCATCTTCCGGCTGTGACGAATAGGAACATCAGACATGAACTCCACACCACCTGCCACAACAGCATCACACTGTCCTGCAGCGATCATACCCACAGCTAAACAGAAAAAGACAGAACACCATCAAACACAGGGTGGATGGACAGACTTCAAATACCACAAGGTCAAAGGTCAGATTAAAGAGAGCACCTGGATGACATACCTGAGGTCATTGCCTGGTTAGAGGAGATGCAGGCCATGGTGACAGTGTGAGCTGGAATCTTATCTGAGAAGCCTGCTCCGAGTGCTGCCTAAAGTCAAAGTAAGAACAAGGCATCAGACCAGCAATTCCCTTTTTTACATTATGATTAGGTAAAGTTAGTATGTACAGACAGGGCAATGTGATATGCACATACTTCTCTGGCTACGTTGCTGGTCTTGACCTCCTGAATGACTGTTCCATAGATGATGTAATCGACAGCATCTTTAGGGATACCTGTCTTATGCAGAAGACCCCTAGAAAAACCCACATTAACAACATTAGAGAATTTCTCACATTAGGCCCTTTCCCACCGCAGGAACTTTTGCAGGAACTTTCTGTATTACCCTGAACTTTCAAAGTTCCTGGTGCGTTTCCACCGAAAATGACCCTGGTAACTGACCCTCCCCCTGCCCCGAATTTACCCCGAAGAAGTTCCTGGTACAGAGGTAGTACTTTCCAGATTACCAGGAACTTTAAGGGACGGGGCTGTGTGCTGCAGAAGGCTGAGTGGTGGACTAGACTGGCAGCATTTCCGCATTCTGTTCACCGCCAATATTTAATTCATTTAATTTCCACAAGCTTTGTATTTTGATAATTTGGAAAATGGACCAAAAGAGAAGCTACAACAAGAGGACGGACGATGAGGAAATTCCGACGGACTTTGAATCGCCGACGCGAAACGAGCAAGTAAAAGCTGTTGGAGCCAAATGTAAAACACAAGCCTAAAGAAATATGAGGAAAGAAGAAGAAATTTATGCAGGATTAAAAGAAACTAAAGGACCACAATGGTCGCAGTGGATCTGACTGTCGAACAAACCAATGGTATGTATATGACACAAATAGTCACTGTTGAGATGGTTCATGCTGTAACAGTAGTCAGCGGCACGTCAGCTGTTTAGACAACAGTGAAGTCTGGTTAACCTAATGCTAATGCTAACTGGTCAACAGTCTGACACTAAACCTAAATCAGAGAACTGGATGTATTTGTGTTGTAGCCGTGAGCTGAACACTGATTTAGTCTGTACGTTTGTGATTTCCACCTGAAATGGACCGGACGGACTCGTCTCTTTTTCTGAACCTGTGGGTCGTTTGCGTCCTGGTCCATCGTCTACTGCTGTTTACAATGGCCCAGGTCAGAAATTGGACATGTCACATCACACTGGTAGGAATCTGTCATCATGTGTTCTGTTCTTCATTTTAGCATTTTTATTACTTTTACTGTAGGAAAGCAAAAAAGGGACTGGGACCATGGAGTTCCAGACCAGCTGTCCTGGACCAGCTGGACCAGACCCTGGTCCAAAAGCCTGAACCTTTCACACGTGTTTATTTCCCTTTTAATCTCAAGGCACCTTTTGTTTTGTTTCAATTTTTAATAAAAAAAAAAATCTAACCTAATACTGTCTGTTCATTTACAAGGCATCAAAATATGAGTATAAGTACTTTTATCAGTAATATGCAGTTGAATTAAATGCAGGTATTTGAGTAAATCTGTCTGACTTTAGGGTTGAACCTGGACTAAATCTGTAAAACAATAGAAATGAAACAGAACCATCCATCACATTGAAAGTTAGATGTGATTTAGTTTAAGGAATGAGAAGTTGAAAATACATGTTCTACCATTTTTAAATACAAATCAAGGCTATGTAATGATGGCTAACTTAATTTAAAATGTATTCCAGATGGATTAAGTGATTCAACAACCAGTAAAATGTTAACCCAAACTGTCCACTTCAGTACTGTGTCATTTTATTGACCTAGAGGTTAGTTTGTGAATGGACATGAACTGGACTACAGTTTCTGTTACTGCATCCTCATACATCATCAACCTGATTTGAATAAATTACCCTGAACTTTCGGGTGCGGTGGAAATGCAGTTACCAGGAACTTTTTTACCCCAAAAAGTTCCTGGTAAATAAGTTCCTGGTAATAAAGTTCCTGGGCCTTTTGGTGGGAAAGGGCCTATTGTAAAATAACATGTTTTTAGTAGCTGCATTTACATGGACCCTGATATTTTAATATCAGTGAAGTTGAGAGGGGTGGTGTAAGCCACTTAATGGGGCAACATTATGTGTAATAACCTTGAAGAAAAGAAACATAGCAGTAACAAAATAAAACTGGTCTGTGGTTGACTCTTTGTTTTAATGTTAAAAGATTCAAGGCTTGATGGGCATCTGAATGGTCAAAAGGCTTCAAACAACAAGCTGTTGAAGTGTTGGGGGGGAGGGGTAGTAACCTGGCTGGAAAAGTTGGAGCAACAAACAAAAAACATTTCATCCAGATCCAATGCTGCACAGCTATTGCAGGTCAAAAAAAAGGTTGATCCTAATTAAATGCTGCCAGGTGTATTTTATCAAATCTCTTAATTTATTATCCACATGGTGAAGAAACTGATTTCTGATGTTTCTGCAACTACAAGGCCCTTAAAGTCACTGGTATTTGTGTGAATATAAACTACAGTGACAGAATTTTAGTAGTGTCACCTTGTGTATATGAGAAACACAAAACACTATATACAAATACAACACTTACTGTAGAGCTGCTCTGGCCAAGTCATGGGGCATCAGGTCAGCATATCTGTAAACATAAACCAGACAGATGTCACCTTCAGGTCAATGGTGTCAGCTCTCTGTAACTACAGGATTTATTTGACAACTCCACTTTTAAAAGGGACAAGAATTCATTCAATCTTTGTAACAGCCCCTTGGGAAAACAAAGCTTTCAGAGAAGTTTTCTTGTGAGTGTCTATATCTTGCCAGTGAAAGGAGGACACATACGTGGTTCCAGACATCAGGAAAGGAGTTCGAACTCCTTCCACCAGGACTATGTTCTTCACACTAGGCCGCGCCAGGGTCTTTTTGCTCTTTGTCTGAACTGAAACATCAGAAAATTCAAAGACTCAACAGTTTTGAGAGTTGATAGATGATCTGAAAACTCTATAGATATCAAATACGACATTTGGATCTTAGTGAATATAAATTAAATATGTTAAATTAACATACCTTGAGCCTGTAGCTGAGTTGTTGTACTGAGAGAGCGTGCCGCTGAGAAAGATAGAGACATGTTTCTGATCATTTTCCATTTAAAATAACTCAAAATATAAATCAAACATTAACAATCTTAGCTCAAACATGTCTGGATGATTCATATAAATAAAAAATAAGTTAAAATGACAATAGAAATGAATGTTTTTTTTCCACAGTATGTGCTATAAGTGCTGGCTGTATGACATATTTGGTAACTGGATAGAATGTATAAATGATAGATGTAAATACTTACCATATTGTACTGCCCGTGCTGGACTTACTGGGCAAGTGCGCATTGAGTTCAGCAACATGGAAGCCATTATTTTCTAAAACCAAAACAATGCAATCATAATGATAAATTTTCATTATATATTAATTGAAAAAAGTAAATTATCATAAGCAAGTTAATTAAAACAACTCAGGGTGACTTTTATACTTTCTTTGTATACTGTTCTTCCCCATGGAGCAGGATACTGTCTCCTAAAAGATTCAATGATGGATTCCAGTCTAGTTTGTTTGGTTTTCTCCTTTTTATAGAGTGGCATGCAGTTAAAAATTTTACAAAAACTCTACTATCTATCGTATTCTAACCATTATTGTTTGCAGGCCCCTTTTCTTGATACCTTAAGACTTCACTAATTTACTTATGCATTTAAGAACATTATTCTTATACTTAAAAGATACTGAGATCTTCATGTTGCTGAGGTTGAATTTCAGTACATATTTGACTAACTTCTGTACAGGGATTTGAGGAATTAGCCTAATTGTTGAAAAAGTGTGTTGGTTGTCTAATGGTGATATATTAACCTCTTAAATTTTATTTCTAGAAAATGAATGGCAGGTGAGACACTGAAAGGAAACTGTTCAGCATAACTCGGCATTTCAGTTATGTGATTTTAATGTTTTGAAATATAGCTACTCATTTACCAATTGTGTAACTGGACATTGAGGTATGTCATCTGATTATCCGTGTTAGAAGTGTCATCTAAAGCCACAACAAACACAAAATATAACCGATGAGTACGTTTTACTTCACAATACTTTGTAAAAGTCAATAATTACAACCAATACAACATAAAGTACAAACAAAACGTTGAAAATGTGATATTAAAACCATCTAGTTACATCAAAGCGACCATCTTATGATACGTTAGTTTTTGTAGTGAAGCTTGGGTGTTTTTTCCACAGGAAAACAGATGTAACATTAATTTATAAGTGTGATATCGAGAATAACATCATCAATACTATTTTTTATAATACAATGTGTCACATCAGTCACGGTCACCCAGCCCAACCCCCCTACCTTGGCTATGACCCTTCACCTAGATTCATATCCAAGAGAATGACGCACACGCATATCAAGGAGTTAAAACTGGGTCAGACTAGTCTACAGCTGGACTTAAAATGTCATCAATTTAAACAGGCTTCATACCGATTAAAGTCAAAGTACCGAATCAATCCCATGCTCAATAATGAACAGGCTAAAGTTAGCTGCAAGCTAGCAACGCTACTTCAACAAGCTAATCTGATAGCAAAAGTTGACAGACTTTTGATCTTCGCTGGTGTATTTGCAATAACTTAGATCTTTCATGGGCCTCACTCAGCTGTTGTTTGTTTCCTGGATGCATTATTAATCATTAAAATGATGCTTACCTGTAGTTGTATGACTATGCCAACACCTCTTCCCTGTCAGACGCTGAGCTACTGTGTTACTGGACTACAAAAACCGCTAACGCTTTCAAAGACCCACCAAGTTTAGGCTGGCTAGATATGCCTGAAATAAAAAAAAATAAATACAACGATATATGGTTGCATATATATGAAAGTTAAAGTACCTTTTAATGATGAACTTTAAATCCGTTGTTGTAAAAACATAAATGATGGCAAGTAAATATATGACTATGCACATTTATTAATTTCCATGCTAACGGCAATATTGGAGGATGTTCCCGGGGTCCTATGTCGTTCGACATTTGACACTTTTGCGCCCCTTACGGCCAGAAATTTTTGGTTGAGGGTTTTGAGTTTCATGAGGATATGGCATTTGCTCGTGCAGCCGGCGTTTTGTCTAAATTTGCAGTTAGCAAATACCCTTTACTGTCAGGTACGTGGAACATAGTTAACGTTTTACGGTCTCTTTTAGTGAATGACAACTCCGCCTTCTGTTAAAGCTTTGTGTCGGTTCCATTGATAAAAGTCGGTGTGAACTTTCACCCAGATCGAGGCTTCCGTACTGATTGAAGGCGCTTAGTGGTGGTATTATTTGTGCTGAAAGGAATTAATTATGTGTGTTTTTGAGATTATTATGCTACCAGTCAAAATGTGCCTCCATATTGATAAATTTGCTCATAGCCCCAGTTCTAATACACGCAAAGTTGGCTGCATTGGTGTCACAAATGGGCATCCAGCTGTGAATGCAATGTAAACTTATCTCACCCTGTTAAATATTCATATAGTGTCGTCTTTGCAACTTTTAAGCCTTTAGGAGTTTTACATTAAAGCCTAGTAAAGATTTGAGTATTTGAAGAGTTTATTTTAATGACAGCTGCTTTTAACAAATAACTAATGGCAAATAAAACTTATCTTACCTAAAATGCTAGACGTTACAAGGCTTAATTTATTCAGGTACAATATGCATGGCAACACATGTGACAAAGTCCACATTATCTTTCTGATGTCGAAGTTTCTCTTCGCTACAGACGTAAATATAAAGGTGTACATATTATAGGCTATAAATATCTTTTTATGTACATGGTATACACACTCAGTCTAAGTCTTGATAATGCTTTGGCATGCTTTGCTGTTCCATATGGAGTTTTAAACAAGCCATATGTTTAAAAAAAAAAAAAAAAAAAGATGTCTACATTAATGTAGTATAATTTGTAATCTAATAATTTCTACCTCTAATGTGAGATTGCTGATGGTTGACTTTACTAATTCCAAGACAATGGAAAGATTCATTTAAAAAAAACAAAGGAGGACAGTTTTGGAGTGGAAAAAGTCAACCTGTTAAGTGACTAGCATCCACTGTCAACAATGTGAATGTGATATGAGATGGGTTAGTCCAAAAGTAGACCAAAGGTCACACCAGCTTGTCTCCTTTGTCTGAGGACAGTCTGGGTCATGGTTCACCGTTCTGTCTCTGTGTTTCTGTAGGTCATGCCAGCCGCAGCCTCTCTGTGTCTTCATCATTGGCAGGTAATTCTCTCAAAAAGAGAATTTGATTGTATGTTGTTGTGCAGCATATGATGATGAATTCCGCTTCTCACACTATAACAGATATATTTTAAATTATGCATCTTCTTTCATATATGAAACCACTAATTACAGCCTTTGTCTGTGGCATAACGAATAATGATGTAGTATTTAGTTCATTTAAGAATTTTACCATTGAATATCAATTGAGGTTGGAGTTTAATTCATATTTAATTTATTACTTCTTACTTTCACAATTCCATTAGCCAGGCTGTTCCTGAAAATATGGAAATGTTCATAGCGTCTTGCCTGGTAAAGTAGAAGTTACATTTGAAAAATAAATAAATAGATAAATACTTTGACAACTGTTTTCCTTTTGCAGCTGTACCAAATACACCCAAGTGTCCTTGAGCAAGGATAGCTTTAAAGTTTGCTTGAGCTATTTGTGCAAAATTTCTCCAGAGATAGTAATAGCAGAAATGAAAATAATACAATTCTGGTAGCCCTATGTCTGACTTTTTTTTTTTTTTTTTTTACTGTTCTTCCCATCAAGCTCGAACACACGTCAGCTACGAGCTCAAGGATGATGTGGCAGTTATACGACTCAATGATCCAACATCCAAGGTGTGTGTGTATATCTGTGTGTACGTGTTTAAGGAAGAGAGTATGAGACAACTCATACGTACGTACTATATGTGTCAAAGAGAATTATGTTTGTCACAGTGCCAACTACCTGTCACTGTCTCAGTTGAGATTTGACATGATTAATCAATGTTTTTGTTCATGCAGGTGAACACACTGTCAGTGCAGATGCAGTCTGAGCTGTCAGAGGTGATGGGGGAGATCTGGTCCAACGGAGCTGTGAAAAGTGCCGTCCTGATCTCCAGCAAACCTGGCTGCTTTATTGCAGGAGCAGATATCAAGTAGGTTTAATGTCTTTCCCATGTTAGCATGTGTGATCACTTTGGCCACCACACCACGTCCTGATACATATGTAACTCATTGTTCTCCAAATATTTTTACAGTTCTACCACAGAAGAAACTTGCCAATCTCAATAGATGTTAATGTTTATCATTCTTTGACAACAGTATGATCCAAGCCTGTAAGACCAGTGAGGAGGTCACCCATCTCTCTCAGGAAGGCCAGAAGATGTTTGAGAAGATTGAGAAATCTCCCATCCCTGTTGTCGCAGCTATCAATGGTTCTTGTCTGGGTGGAGGCCTTGAGGTACAGGAGTGTGTGTGTGTGTGACAGGATGAGAAGAGGTTTGACTTGAAAAATGCAGTTTAGGTGAACTGAATTCTGGCAAATACATCCTGATGTTCTGACTTCTCTGTATCTTTCTAGTTTGCAATAGCTTGCCAATATCGAGTTGCTACAAAAAGCAAAAAAACGATACTGGGTACGCCAGAGGTCATGTTGGGGCTGCTGCCTGGAGCAGGGGGCACACAGAGACTTCCCAAAATGGTACACATACACACACCCATATTAATCAGTTATTAATCTAACGGCTTCACAGTCTTGTGTTAGTTACACTAGAGTGTTTTAAGGTCAAGAGTCTCACTAAGGAGACTTTAGCTATGAAGCTGTAACTCCCTTGTCCTCGGTGTATGTCTAGGTGGGTCTCCCTGGAGCGTTTGACATGATGTTGACAGGCAGGAACATCAGGGCTGACAAAGCCAAGAAGATGGGTCTTGTGCACCAGCTTGTGGATCCTCTGGGTATGTTTTTTGTGTTGATTCATTGCTAGTCTACATCTGGACTTAATAATAATAATAGTAATAATAATAATAATAACCCTAAAGCCCTTTTCAAACAGATCCTTTCAAGTTGCCATTAAGAAGAGCCTTCATTACACCAGCTTTCCACATTGACTCTGAAACAAACGGTGCAACCTCAGTATGTTGTTTCTAGATCATGTCTAGTGGTAACAACTGCTTCCTGAAGTATTTCAATTAGATTTTAAGGCTTTTAAAGCTATTTGCTTTTGGCCACTGGTAGCAGAGTAGTAAGACTACAATATGTTAGTGGTTGTTTTGGACAAGTTTTTGTATGTTTCTGAAATGTTTTAGGTGGTTCCAATTGCACTGTCGTTCTCCTTGAGATGTTTTAGTTTGTTTCTAAGGCTTTCAGTGGCAGCTTGCAGGATATGGTCTTAGAATTGCCTCAGTGGTAAACTTGGTCAGTTTTTCTTGCATTTCTAAAGTATTTTGCACAATTTCTAAGCATTAACAAGTACTCCCTGAGGTGATTCAAGTTGTTTCCAGGGATTTTTCAAGTGGTCATCAATAGTGTCTTGGAGTGGAGTTGTAAGATGATAATATGTGCTCTGATAATAGTCTATTTAGACACACATTACTATTCTATTATTTTTCACTTCTAATCCCATCAGTCTTACACATTATATGTCATCACATCTCAGCTCTCCTGTTTGATCCACCTTTTTATTAAGAAAGCCATGACGGATTAAAACAGTTACATTCTCACTTAGAACAGGCTGTGTAAAACTTCCGTGGTAATTGCTCTGTCCTCTTTGTGTTTTCCAGGTCCTGGTTTAAAACCTGCAGAAGAGCGGACCATTGAATATCTGGAGGAAGTGGCTGTAGGATTGGCCAAAGGGATTGCTAACAAGAAGGTTGCCCTTACAAAGGAGAAGGGCCTCATGCAGAGTGAGTAGTACTTTTAACAGGGCAAAATGTGATTTAGAGATTCATAATATTCAATAGCATAATGGTCTACATCTGTAAGTTTTCTGTGCGTGTCTGGCTCTGCAGAGCTGCAGGACACCGTGATGGGCCTTGGTCCAGTGAAGCAGAAGATCTACAAAACTGTCAGTGAGAAGGTCCAGAAACAGACTAAAGGACTCTATCCTGCTCCTGTCAAAATCATTGAAGTAAGAACATCATGAAAAAATGACTGTAAAATTTTAAACATATTTCCTCATGTGTATGTATGTCACCGTCTGGTTTGTCTGTTCTGTGTAGTGTATCAAGACTGGAGTGGAGCAGGGCAGAGAGGCAGGTTATCTGGCCGAGGCTGAGGTATGTTACACTCCAAATTCTCTGCATTTTACTTACTGGTGAAAGTTTTCAAGATCATAAAGTAATTGTAATTGTGTTATCTTATACACAGAACTTCGGGAAGCTGGCAGTGACCCCTGAGTCCAAGGCGCTGATTGGCCTTTACCAGGGTCAGGTGATTTGTAAGAAGAATCGTTTTGGGACCCCAGAGAAGGAAGTAAAGTAAGAACTGGTGACAATGTTTTATGCTGCTCAAATCTACTCAGAATATCTATTGTATTGTTTTAATATCAGCAATAAGAAACCTGTACGCAGTGAATCTTCTTGTTTCAGGAAGCTGGCAATCCTGGGTGCAGGGCTAATGGGTGCTGGTATCGCACAAGTATCCATAGATAAAGGCCTGAACACCATCCTGAAGGACACCGCCGTAGAAGGCATCAGCAGGGGAGAAGATCAAGTCTACAAAGGGTGAGACAGAAACTCAGAACGGAATGGAAAGTTTGGGAAATTCCTTTCGGCAGTTTTCTTTTCAACCATCTCTACATTTTTTTTTTTTATTACATTACAGACATTGAATAATGCAATAATGTACAAAATTATACTAAGAAATCCCAGATCGACCAACCTCCATAGTCCTTCATGTTCTAGCAATAACTTCTTCAAAATGCGTACCCATTTGAAGAAAAATGAATAACTAAAAATGGCACATGCTATCGAAGAGAAAAAGAAATATGAAACGGAACAGGCAACGGCGTTTGTGAGTCATTTTAGTTGTAAAGGTTCCAGATATTTCTTTAAAAAAGACAATCCTGTATTTTTCTTTAGTCTCAACACTAAGGTGAAGAAGAAGGCCTTGACGTCATTTGAACGCGACGCCATTCTGTCGAACCTCTCTGCCCAGATTGACTACACTGGTTTTGATTCTGCTGACATGGTGATCGAGGCTGTTTTTGAAGACATCAACATTAAACACAAAGTCCTGAAGGAGATTGAAGCGGTGAGTGGATCTCAGGTTCTGCAATTACACCTTTGTTTGGAGATGTGATCCTGTCAAAGCACAGCGACTTTAAAAGACACATTTCACAGAGCTTAGATTTGTTTTTATTTTGTGCAATTTGATAATGCACACGGAATGACAAAGATGACAAATAATTAACAATGCATGGAGAGCCAGAACACACAAAGAACTTACTTTAAGCTTTAGAAAGTAATATGACTCCATAAATATGATGACATATAGAAACAAATTGTATCATAATTCTAATCACAGTTCATACCTTTTGAATATTATTTGCACTGTGTGCTCTGGATATGCACACATGGTGATTAAATCCATGGCATCTTATTGTTTCATGTTTCCACAGATAATCCCTCCTCACTGCATTTTTGCCTCCAACACCTCTGCGCTGCCAATTAAAGACATTGCTGCTGCCAGTAAACGCCCTGAAAAGGTCTGACATTTTCACATTTACACTCACCATCAGTGTGTTGATGCTCTTGTGCAGTGTTTTGTAATTTTTTTATCGTGGTTAAAATAATGATGTCATAATTCTGTGTATTGAATATTTGTTAAGCAAGTGTTTCATTCTATATAGATTCATCTTGTTTTATCTTTAACTGTCATTAATATCAGCACTCATTAAGTACAAAATGTGAATGTCAACTACTTTTTTTTTTTTTTTTTCAGGTGATCGGCATGCACTACTTCTCTCCGGTGGACAAGATGCAGCTGCTAGAGATCATCACCACAGATAAGACGTCTAAAGACACCTTAGCCTCTGCTGTCAGTGTGGGCCTCAAACAGGGAAAGATAATCATTGTTGTTGGAGTGAGTTGTTGTACTTTGTTAAATTTTTACTCAATTTAAGCATAATTTTCTCTTTCATAAAGCTTTCTGTATCTTCATGTGAATGTTTTTTTTTTTCTCCTCTTTGCTACCTGCCAACTCTCTTCAACCACAGGATGGTCCAGGGTTTTACACCACTCGCTGCCTGGCTCCCATGCTGGCCGAGGCTGTAAGAGTGCTCCAGGTAAGATTCCCTCAGGAAAAAGCTGTAGAATTCATATTTAATATAAAACCTTCTGGAGATTTCATTCTCTTTTTAATTAGAATAAACTTTCTTCATAACATTAAAATTATCTTCCTTTTTTGACACTGAGTACTTTCTGTATTTCCTCCACAGGAAGGTACAGGACCAAAGAAGCTGGACACCTTGACAACCAGCTTTGGTTTTCCTGTTGGTGCTGCAACACTTGCAGATGAAGTTGGAATTGATGTAGCAGCACATGTAGCAGAGGTAACACTGTAGTACTGCATGAGTCAGTCCTGTTCTGAATTTGCACAGTCAGCCTTTAAATTAAGTTAATTCATAAAGGGAGCAACACCAAGTGCATGTTATTTTTTTGAAGTATTTATACATGAGGCTAATGCTGGTGCATGTATGTGTGTACATCTTTGCATGTAGGATCTAGGCAAAGCATTTGGTTCACGTTTTGGAGGAGGAAATGTGGAGGTTCTTAAGACCATGGTGGAGAATGGTTTCAAAGGTGAGTTAAGACCCCTTCCACCTGCAGGAACCTAGTGTTAGGGATTTAGTGCCATTCTGAAATTGGTTTAACTTGGGAACTTTTTCCAGTTTATTTTTCCACAAGCAAGAAACCAACCATAGAGCACCACCATTCTGTTATTACCTCCGCCAAGGAGGTTATGTTTTTGTCGGCATTGGTTTGTCTGTCTGTCTGTTTGTCTGTCTGTGTGCAAGATAACTCAAAAAGTTATGGATGGATTTGGATGAAAATTTCAGGAAATGTTGATACTGGCACAAGGAACAAATGATTAAATTTTGGTGGTGATTGGGGGTGGGGGGTGGGGGGGCCTTGGTAGAGGTCTGCGCTGTCTTTTCTAGAAAAGCACTCGTAGAGCGCAGACCTCCGCCAAGGCAGATCAGTGCCCCCCTCACCTGAACACCACCAAAATTTAATCATTTGTTCCTTGTGCCAGTATCAACATTTCCTGAAATTTTCATCCAAATCCGGGGCTCTGATCTGCCTTGGCGGAGGTCTGCGCTCCCCGAGTGCTTCTAGTTGTAAATGTTACTCCTGCTATGATGAAAATTAGGATTTGGACTAGGCAGTACTAGCTTATTTTTTTCTCAGTACAGTGTGAAGAGTAACATACTGTATGTACACTAAACTGATAATTAAAAAGGGATCTTTCAACAATTAGCATTGAAATTAGAACTCATAACAAGTACAAACCATCTAATGTACATAATAAAAACTGTTCAAAGATAGATGGTGAATCTAACTTACTGGTTAAACCATAGGATTTCAGTAAAAAAAACTTGTCTCAGTAAAGTTATATAGTCTTTCATGACAAACTGGTGGTGTACAAATATAAGAAGAATTTAACTATGAATGAATTCAACCATTTGAATATGGTCCCCATTGAAAATATATTTGGTACACTGGTGGTAGCTAGTGTTTATTGGAAAAAGCTCTGAATTACAAGACTTTTACTGCTGTATTTTTTTTACCCTTCAAGACAAAAGCTTTTATAAAAGGATTTAAGCACAATAACACAGTAAGAAGTGTGTGAAACTGGGGACTATGTTGGGTAAAAAAAAAAAGCCTTATATAGACTTGGATAACTAGAGAACATCACATTCAACCTATAAATGTTTCAGCCAAGTCTTATACAGTTTATTGTAATGCATTTTTGGTAACAGTATATGCATTTTGTTATGTCAGTCATTTATTTAATTAGAAGCTGAAAAGCAAATGCCATCAGAGTATAGTCACTGATTTTTTTTTTAATTGATTTTTTTATTTTTTATTTATTTATTTATTTTAAAGATTATAGTTAAATTCAACAAGTGTTCCACCACTTGTATTATGATCATACAAATATAAACAAATATCTCCCTACACTATTAAATGCTCATTCAGGCTGATGTGTTTTAACTGTCACCTATAGGTCGTAAATCTGGAAAAGGCTGTTTCATCTATGGAAAGGGCAAAAAAGAGAAGAGTGTGAATTCTGATGCTGAAGAAATCCTCCAGAAGTATAAACTATCTGCTCCACCTTCAGTGTAAGACAAAAACCTCCAGTCTGATCCCCTCTGTTCTTTTCTTTATTCACTCTTTAAAAACGGTCCTGTGTGTGTTGCAGCTCCTCAGACTCTGACATCCAGCACAGGCTGGTGTCTCGCTTCGTCAATGAGGCAGTTTTGTGTCTCCAGGAGGGAATATTGACAAACCCAGTAGAGGGAGACATTGGAGCAGTGTTCGGACTCGGTTTTCCTCCCTGCTTGGGCGGTAGGTCATATCAAGACTCCACATCATATTAAAAGTCCAAGTTATCATACACAAGCAGCTGATTTAGGAAACTACAGGATTCCTGTGGTTCCACAAAAACCTAAAAATAAGACCAGAATTTATATGAAAATGTTAAAAATAAATGTCAAGTCTTAAAATGTCTTGATTTTTGTGGATTTTATGCATTGATTTTTCGGACATTGAGATATCTCAGAAAAGCAAAATAACTGGTGACATATGTACATTTACCACCCAGTTTTGATTATTCAAAAGTTAGTCATGGAATTTTAAACACTAAACATGTGTTTAATCCCTTGAAATACGTTTTCTGAAGCTGTAGAAACTCTGCACAGTTGACTCTGTTTTATTAGTGCTGATCATGCATGTGGATTTCATTTCATCAGGTCCCTTCAGGTTCGTCGACTCATTTGGTGCAGAAAAACTCGTGAGCATGATGAGGCGCTTCGAGGATGTTTACGGAAACCAGTTCACACCCTGCCAGCTGCTACTGGACCATGCCAAAGACCCCAGCAAAAAGTTCCACAAGTAACCCAACATGCCATTCACATTCTAACTCTTAACCTGGCAGAGAAACAGCGCCTACTGCTGGGCAAAGCTGTGGAGATGCAGTAAGTTGTACCAGAAATTATTATAAAGCATTTTGCTACAGAAAAATGTAATTTAGTGGCCGCAAGGTTAAGGACTACGTAATGTAAAACCCAGTTCAGACCAAACACTTGCAATAAGACAAAACTGTTCTAAGGCATTGCAGGGAGATGTTGCCATGGTGTTGACTGACCTGTTTCAGTTCGCCTCGAACTGGCTGACGGCGTTGCCTGCGACTCAGCTTGTCAAATCACCAGTGGCTGGATTCAGAACATAGTGTGTATGGTACAATGTGTGTTTTGTCAGTATTTATGGACAACAGCTTGCCTCTTACCACAAAGTGCAGAATTATCAGCCACTCCCCTGGTGAAATGTTCTCTCAATAGATCATATTTTCTCTGATAATAAGGTTACGCTATGTCCTCTAAACATGGAACTAGTCTGACAAAACACTCCTGCTTTAAGTTTTTCACCATTTCATATATTTCAGAAATCCAGCTGTAACTGTCCTCATTCATATTTTATGACACTACAAATTATATCCAGCTGTAAAAACTTGCATTGGTGTAAACTTGTGGGTTTTCAGAATGTTGCAGACCAGCACTTTGGAAGTAGTTGCAAGTTTTCAGCTCGTCTTATTGCGAATCTTTGATCTGAACTTGGCTTAATAGTAATGTCTCTAAACGGATTTTTCAGGGAAGTGAAAGGACTTACTGAAGGAATGCACTCTGGTTTTTTTTTCCTATTTAATTGTTCGTACCTCAGTCGGATGGTTGTCAGTGAGTGTATTTATTTTCATGAATACAACATAATATTCCAAACCCTTCCACTAATCACCACTTTCGGTACCTTCTTACAGAATAATATTTGTATTGTATCACCAAATGATACAAAAAGAATTACTGGAAAAGTGGAAAGAATAATCCTTGACAATATTCATATTCCATCTTTAAAAAACACAATACGCTTGCCTCTGTGTTCCTATGTTAATCTGATGTAATACTGTTGTCATTTGTTTCATAACTTGTTAATTCATTCAGTTTGTTAGTTTAAAACTCTGCACAATGTATATTTTTTATTTTGTTTATACATTAGGGATGAGGAACACTTTTGCAGTAGAAAAGTCTGAGCTGTACTTGAAGATTACTGTACGTGGAAGAAATGTAAAGTACTTTTAATTTATTGCAGTGATAGTACTACTTGTGCCTAAATGACCCGTTGGTCTGTTCACATCTTTAATAACTGAATGAATTGCCTTCATATAAACGCCATAACTTTGCTGTACTGTATCCAGCCTTATCTGCAATAAACAACCACTTGTCTACACGTCTCAATCTCAGCTCCACACAAGCACCAGGGAAAACAAACAGAGATGATTTCAAGAGGTCATTAAGTTTCTATTTATTTTCTGTTCACTTATTTATTTCATTGATCTGCTTACAGCGTCCTGTCTGATATGTGATCACAGAGTACATCATTATTATGTAGGTGTAGTGACCGAGGAGATGTTGAAGTGCGCGTGGATTTTAGAAGAAGTTTGGTCAGTCTGTCAAATCCACCAGGCTTCCTGCTCTCTGGAGGGTTTCTTGCAGTTTAATAAGGACTATCAACACCTCAACATCAGGCTGCAGTGCATGAAATGTTGGGAATACACAATAAAAGAGCTGCATTGAAGGTAAGAGAGAACATCAGCTTGCATGGCAACAAGAAAATCACAATAATTAATTAACATGGTTGACATTTACAACATTAATTGCATTTTTTCACATTTATCCGGTTGCATAAAATAGCCTCATGTTACCACAACCTGTAGAGGTGCAGTTTGTATCACTATCAGATTTATAGAGAAGAGCGTTTTCATCATAATTCATCTGAGCTTATTTTTGCTTTTGTCTAAATAATGAGACTCCTTGTATATGCAGCTGATATCAAATGTGCAGCATTTTTTCTTTTGTGCTTATTTCAATAATTGGTGTTAGATTTAGAGGTATATTTATGGTAGCAGATAAAACTCCCTCCTATGTGGTTAACACATCTACAAATTAAAATTCACTACCGATTTAGTTTTTGTCAACTTTGGAAAGAACAATTTGAAAAGCATATTTTCTTACTTAAAATAATATCATCCATCAACTTCTACTCATCCAGATCCAGGCTGCAGGGGCAACAACCTAAGTAGAACCACCCAGACTTCCCTCTCCTTAACAAAATGCCTTTTTTATTTTACTACTGGATAATCACAGCAGTAGGTTTATCACATGCAACATTAGTAACAGTTGTATCATCTCGTATGGGGCTGCTATAATGCTTTTTCTTGCATTAAGAAAAGTATGTAGTTCTTTCAGGCAGTGTTTTTGTTGCGATGCTGAATTAAAAACAAAAGCTTACAAGAACTTACATGTATTATTATGCATGGCTAAATCTGATTTTATACTGTGAGTTCTCTATTTCTGAGTCAGTTTATATTTCAATTACGGGCATGGCAGCACACAGGCAATACATTTGTATGTCCGACTACAGACACACAAATGTACAGACAGCAATGTCAAAAGACACTTTGAGAGGAAATGTCAGTGTCTTCATTTTCCTTATTTTGTTATAAATATTTTTCAGATTCTTATTAATGTTGAATGCAGGCCACTGAATCACAAATGATAAGGGCTGTGGATGAAACCTGTTCAGAAGACAATAACATTGCCAGATGTACCGTAATTATCATATTTGTCTGTCTATATAATATATGCTCAATAATGCCAAGGGCATGAGAATTTGATCACTTTGATGTCAAGAACTAGTAGTATTACAGTCTAGAATATCTCATTTAAATTAATTTCCTGACATGATCAGGATAGTAAAATGTAGATCCTGTGTCTGTAATGCAGGGCATCTTTGTAGCCAGTCATACCTGTACTTTTTTATTGAATATCATTTACAGTATGGTGGCATTAACTTAAATGCCTGAATTTTTTAGTATGAAATACAGTAGTATAAGGGCCAGTGCAGTATTACCCCATACAAATGTGTAACGTTTGGCTCGAGATTGCTCAAAATACGGTAATTTTTAAGCTGTGTTATACTTTTTCCATCTGGCAACTCTGCAATATAGGCTCCATGTTTTTACAATCCCACAGGTGAAAATCTGAGGCTGTGATTTCCTTAATGCACCTTATATTGCAAAAGCTCACAGTCAACCCCCCACTATGGTGAAGTAATGCAACATGTAAAAAGCAGAAGGTGTGTTGTCTTGACATTTTGGATTTTACAGAGTTATTTACTTTCAAAGCACCACAGCATGGGATTCAGCCTGATTCAGATGTGTTTGAGTTTCTCAAAGAAACACTGAAACAATTCATAATGTAGCTTTCTGTTGCAGCCATTTGTTAGTAAAGTATTCCCAGTCTGATACTGAGACAGGAGAGATAGTCAGACTCCCAATAAAGTGTCAGTTTCATAGTTGGACCACAGGGTGGTGTGGCGTCTCAGCAAAGTCTCAGCTTCAGTCGTTGAGGCTCAGCAGCCGGTTGGTCACAGTGGAAGGCACATTGAGGACGGCTCAGTAGCCAACAGGCACATTATCAGGACAGCTGTGTGTTAGATCTTGGGCCTCCAGCCCTGTATGAACTGTGTGATCTTGGTTACATGGAGTCGGCTCAGGTGGAAGTCATGTGACAAGATGTCCTCAGTCAGCTGCACCAGCAGGCTGCCATCAATTCTCTCCCTCTGGAACACAGACACCTGCTGCCTCTGATAGGCCGATGAACCTCAGGCAGGCCGACACCTCCTCCAGCGACAGTGCTGACAGGTCAGAAGGAGGCCTCCAGGTGGGATCTGTGGGTGGGGACAGGCCTTCAGTCACGGCTGTGGATGTCCCACCTCCTTCTGCACCTCTGGATGAATCTGTAGTGGGATTGGTGGTGGGCTCAGGTGAGGGGCAGGGGGACTGACGGTTGAAGGGGTTCAACGCCCCAAAGGGAGCGAATCGGCTCTGTGGAGGAGGCGGCCTGAGTCGAGGTCCGGAGGTGAAGGACTCCACCCACGGCTCTGCCCAGGTGGCCTGCGCTGGTTGAGGACTGGCTGTGCTGTCTGCAGGGGGGGTGGGGACTGGCTCAGGACTGGTGGGATTAGGAGCCGGGCAGTCGGCCCAGGAGCAGGGGTAACAGTAGAGAGAAGCATCTGGAGAGGGCGAGCAGCTGGGACAACACAGAGCACAATAAAGTGACATTAACACCAGTATCAATCAGCTAAACACAAATAAAGTCAGTGTAAATATTGATAAGGACGTACAGGATACTAGTTATAGTCAGGAGGAAATGAGGGTGAGAAACGCCTGCTTGAATAACCCCAGTTCACCAACATTAAAGCTCTATTTACCCATGAGTCTTTAGTTGCACAAAACAGAAATATTGTTGAAATGGCATTGAATTGTAGCTTTCACACTGATGTTGATACAATGGCAATGCTACTTGAATATAAATAAATTCATGTGTAGCTAAATTCTAATACAATTTAAACATGATGATGCTGCGGATCTGTACACATGGAAATTTTCTCTGCCCAGACCTCCTTAAATCATAATTGACCTCCCCTGGACTTAAGGGACATAATCCTTGACACGTCTTGACTTTTTGACAATTTGTTCTTTAGTGCTCATGATTTCCATAAAAATAACCAAAATATGGAGAATCTAAGCTTCCTAATGATATGTAGCCTGCCTATATTAACACAGGTAATATGTTTATGACTTAATGTACATTGTGGGGAGGGAGTCTATGATCAAACTGATCAGAGGGGTTGTTGGTGATTTGGTGGTTGTCCAGGGAGTTATAAAAAAGATAATTGTTGTAAGGGGAGAAGGAAGATGACTGGATAAAACTGAACTGTAGAAATAAAAATACCACATTCACAGCTGAAGTTGCAGGAGGAAGATCAGAAAAAGCAGTTTGTCTATGTCCAAATCAACAGACTAAATGTAAATATAGATGATCTGATATTGTTTCTTACCCTTATTGAAACACCAGCCGCTGTGACACCACTTTAATAAGTTTCAGTGTCAAGCCACAAGGTAGAGACACATTTCTGATGGAATCTGAACTGCAGTCTGTATTTACAGCTCTTCTCATGTATTTAACCTAGTTGACACACCTGAGTGGCCAAAACCAACAATCATCAGGAAGAGATGTAGACATTTGTTTCCTCTCAGACCATTGAATTATATTATGCTTAAAAGTAATTTGGCTGTCCATGTTTAGGAGGAAAAGTTATTACAATCTGCCAGGAGTGAGACTCGTGGGTGTATCTGTTCTTTACAGGATTCCACAAACATTTACAGAAGAGGTGTCTTTAATTAAGACACTGTTTTTTTTTTGTAATTTTTTAATTTCATGTTCCTTGTAGCAAATGAAATTTGGATAATTGGACTATTTAGGAATAATCCTTGATCTGAAAGTACCAGATCCCTTTTCTGAATGATTCAGTTTTTCATAATAATCTCTAAATGCTGTTTAATTGAACAGGATCGACAATAACCTCCCCTTTTTGATTTTTACAGATGTTAAGGTGTTTTAGCTGCCATGTCAAGATATTTAATGATTTTCTGTCTCTATCCAAAATAGTGTAAGTTTTGAAATGTCATCACACCATGCTCTTAATAATAATAATTCCTGATATGATTTAGAGCGTTGTTTGTGAAAGTATTTGACACTTCATTTTTGATTCCAGCTTTGTTCATTTCTGCTTAGCTAATAATGGAATTGTGGATTTTTTTCCCCACATGAAACCAAAAAAAACTATTAAACACAGATGCATTTAGGCGTCCTATAACTATGTCCTTTTGGAGATATTAAAAAAGTCACTCCTTTTACAATATAACATCACCTACTGACTTAATTTATACTATGTACTCATCTGTTGTTGTCATGCATGTTTCTTGACATTGATACATGCTCCCAGAGGGGTTTCAGTTGTTTCTATGGCTTTTTCAGGTCAAATTCTATCACCGTATAGTATGTGATGTGAAATTTGGACACAGAATTAATAAATTAGTGATGACTCACCCTTATGTATGAGTCATATTGTACATCAATAACAGCCTAATGTTACACATCATGCATGATGATGAAGATGGGTAAAAATAGCATGTTGTCAGTATTTTAGAGTCTTATTTATAGGGGGACAAGCTCCTTTTCGCACCCACTGTTGTTTACATTCTTGCTTTAGCTCAGTTTGTGCTTAAATATTATCGTTCCAGTCCTGCCTGTTCCATAAAAAGTCCTACACTGGAAAAAAAGCAAAATCTTACCAAGTGTATTTTTCTCATTTCTAGTCAAAATATCTCATCACACTTAAAATAAGACATAATCACCTAAAGAGTAACTTTTCAGTGAGATATAAGAACTTATTTTTAGACAATAGATCTTGAAAATCTTTATTTCAAGAAATCTTACCAAGATAATTTTCACTTGTTCAATTGGCAGATTTTTTTGCTTGAATTAAGCAAAAAATCTTGAATTAAACAAAAAAAAAAACTTGGATTTTGAATTTTCCAGTGTAAAAGCAAAAAAATCAGATAATGTAATATTAATGTTAATGTAATGTCTTCTTCTGAGTCAAGACTATTTTACTGTACCTGTCCTGCAGTCCAGAGGAGTAGAAGGAGAGGTTTGGTCTGGGGGAGGAGGAGGAGGTCTTGGGAAACCGAGGTGGGACCGGAGGACTGGGGGCCGGACTGGAGATGGAGCCTCCTTTAGAGCAACGAGGGGGGACCGGAGGGGCGATCAAGTAACGACACTCCTCTCTCACCTACACACACACACACACAGAGACAAATGAAACACAGTGGCAGAAAAGTTAACTCCTAAAACTTGACTTCTCATGAGGTTTCATGGGAGTGTGTCTGTGTATATGTGTGTGTGCCTGCTGGCTTGTCTCTGTGGTTGGTAAATGTCAAACTTGGTGACCTTTATACCTCAAACATACTCACAAACACACACACACACAGAGTCTTGGCAGGCTAAATATCAGGCAATGAAGAATGCAGTGTGTGACAGGGTATAATCCAGCTGCACTGCACACATCAACACCCACATGCCCTCTAAATACTGCTGCTGGCTGCCATCACTGTGAACCAAAAGAACTTAGTTAAACAAAGCGAGCAGGACGATTTCACCCTTAACAAACAGACACTAAGTACACTAACATGGACTGATATGAGGAATCCTTATAACTAATGAAAAAAAAAAAAAAAACTGCTGTACTTTTGACATGAAATTTTCAGGGTTAATCTTGGCTTGTATGTGATTTTACAAACATGGATCATCCCTTAGAAGAATATAAACTCAGCATAACTCTCATGGTCCAAGAACAGAAGCTGGATGGGTGAAGCACGTGGACAGAAAATATTTGTAAAGTAAAACACTAGCATCACAAATATAACAAAAAACAACAATGCAGATACCATAGATATCACACCAGTGTTGAATTACAGAAATATGACACAATACATCTCTCCTATGTAAATCAAAGCTCCAACATAAAGTGACAGTAATGATTAAACAAATCTCATTTATGAATAAATGTCAATAATTAAGAATTCATAGCTGCAGGATAAAATGGACTGCCCAACTAAAAACAAAATCACACATATTTCATTTAACTACCTTTAGCTTTCCTAACGGAGTACATTCGCTGAGAAATTGTCTATGCTATACAACACTTATGCAGTGTCATAACATGTAGTTTTGTCCATCGTTGCATTCATTTCATTTCCTCTCAGCACATCCCAAACATACTGAACATGTACAGAAGATAATGCACCATGTTCAAAAACATGCAAATACGTATTAAATTAAAACAAAGTGCACCCTCTTTATTTGTTTCAAGGGGTTCTATGTAGTATTGATATTCCAAACTGTCAGCAGCAGGGGGAGTCATGTACCAAAACACACTTAGGACTACCAAAACCACCAATGAATCAATGCTCTATTTCCACAGACCGTATCACTCACTGAATAAAGAAAAATACATCAGAATTATAGTATTATCAAGTTTCCTTACACACAAAAACTCATAACTGGTTATTTTGAAAGTCGGTCACATGCTGCGTCAGCTGATAGTTTACATTATAGCTCTGTTAGCTCAGCTGTGTTTTCAGACTGAAAACAGCCACAGAAAAACCACAAATCACGTCCATTTTCTGTACAGTTTGTGTTGTCAGTAGCTGCACTGAAGATCTGTTTGGCATCCAAACAAGGTCAGAACTGTCACAGTTTAGTCTGAACCATGGATCAATAAGCAAAGGTAATAACATCACATAATAAATTTATACCTTCATAAGCCTCATACACAAACTCACCCATGTAGAAGAAACATTGTGACTTCAGCATCAAAGTCGTTAGTATTCCCTACCATACAGCAGAGTGACTCCCTCCTCCCTCTAGTGCTCGCATAAATCACCTGACTGTCAGAGTGAACTGAGTTCATATCTCTAATCCTATACATTGCCATCTTTGGGAACTTCAGAGCTCTTTCTTCTAAACACTCTAATGAAAATCTGATGTAATTTTTAAAAGTTTCAAAGCAAAAATACAACATATTGCCCCTTTAACAAATAATTTTGTGGGATTTCTGTTAATTACTAAATCACCCAGAGTTAACCAAAACACAGAAATAAAATACATAAAATCATTCTATTTTGTTTGACTATCTTTATTCAAACAAAATAGTGACTTTTGATTACAAAGGAGTTATATTGCTTGTCTCTTTGGATCCTTTGCCTGTGCATGAATGCCTCATTTTGTCAGGTTTCTGCACACTATGGGTCAGTAAAGCCGTTGAGACAAATCTGAGTGCAACAACATCAAGGATGCTTTGTAAGGAGATGTCTCTATGTCTAGACAGGCTCCATTCGTGTGGCAGTATGCACTCACATTTTGAGGAGTATTTTTGTTCAGTTATTGTCTTTTAACTGTCTATCAAGGCCAAAATCAATAGCATAGTATAAAACATTTAATTGAAAAGTAATTGTAAGTAACATTACATAATTGAAGTTTTTGAAGTCATAGTTACATCACTCCCTACATTTTAACTGGTTTTGTAACCTCTTGCATATCAGAAGTAACCCTCCCAACACAGTGATGACATCCTGTATGTGTTCATGTGATGTAAGCATATGAGCTGTGAGTGTATGGCAGCTTTTCCAGGAAGCCAGTGTCTGATAGTGTGTTTGTGGTCAGTGAGGTTAAAAGCTGTAATGTATGAATAATTCACGTCAGGCATCCTGACATTTAACAACCGGATGCTGCTTCAAACAGATAAGGAGGATGAAAGACAGAGGGAAAACTGAGGAGTGAAACTCACAGCATCTGATTTTGGAGGTACAGGTGGTGGGGTCGACACTCTCGTAACTACAGTAGCAACAGAACCGTCCAATGAGGAAGACGAATGGAAAGAGATGAGGTTTGGTTCCTTTCCCAAGCCCTCTGCATTCTGATTGGTCCAGAGTTCCTCATATGGGATCTCCTCACTGGTCCTCATTTCTGCCTCAGTCCACTCAGGAGTCATATACTCCCGCTCCTCACCTGGCCCCTCCCCCAGTCGCTCCCCAATAGAGTCTCTGCAGCGTTGCGATAGGCTGTCTGATACCCCGCCCCCGTACCCGCACATTGACAGCCGCTGCAGGGCCGGAGCAAGGGAGTCCTGACCTGACACACACATGCGGGAGCGCCGTGGACTCACACATTCCTCTGTCATACACTCCAGCTCTGGGCGAGTTTCTCTGACAGCACGAGAATATGCATCAGGGTCAAATGCGTGTCGTAAAAGAAGACTCTCCAGCGCCGCAGTGTGGACCGAGGCTTCCGCCACGTTGAACCTGGGCATGCACCGCAGCAGCAGGAAGTGGGAAGGGGACACTTCCTGTCGGCGGAGCACAAGGCAGAGCACTACTGTCTTACTGACGATGTTGAGCAGCTTGTAGCGGTGGCCTTCCCGCACCGCGTGACGATCATATGGGTTTCGTGGAGGTCGAGATGGCACTGACACATTGACAGGGAGGCGAACCCGTTCAATGATACTGCGCACAGTGTGTTCTCCTCCCAGCATCCCTTGCTCAAGAGGGGAACGTGTACAAAAGCGTCCACGGCAGGCAAAGGGCAAACTCACACTCTGATTGGTGCGATGGTTCATACAGACCAGGCAGGGAGTTTTACCTGAAGACATGAAAGGAACATAAGGTCAGATGAATACCAAATATTTGTCTCAAAGAAAAACCATACCCGCAGATACAAACAAAATAAACCAATGAACGTTGTCTTAGTAAAGTGTTGGGCCACCACGTCAGACCAACACCTTCGATTAACCTTAGCATTGATGCAATAACCACAGTTGACATTAAATGATCTGAAAAACAGATATGCATAATTTCTAATAAATTTGTCATAGAATGATCTTCTACATTTTGCTTTTACACAAATGGAGGTTGGATTTACAAATTCCAGGATTTTGCCATCATAGTGCGGAGTTTGCATCCTAACCCCAGAGAGTTTTAAGGCTTGGGCACAAAAGTGGTTTTATAAGGGTTTGGAATGGATCATGGTTTAGTATAAACATTAATAAATACAATGTGATTTATTTTTGTCACATCTTTCCAAAATTTTCTACAGTAAACCAAACCTTGGCATCCTTCTGTAATGTTAACAAAATAATGTCAGTATTCAACTCTAACAATAGAAAGTTTGCTTATGGTATGTGTAATAATGTGGTAATAAGGGTAGGAAAACAAAATATGATAGTAAACCAGCGTGTTAACTGGTGGTCCCTCTGATACAGTTCATTCCTTTACTTTCTTGGTAAATTCCACTGGCATTTTCAGTTGAATAACCTCTCAGCTGGCATGTCTGTTTCTGCACATGGAATTTGTCACCATGGGAATGTGGCCTTATTGTTCATCTGTTGTTAGGTAACCCACTTCACTGATAATTCTCTTATTCTGGGCATAAAAACGTGATTGGCCATTGGGAGGCCATTGTATTCCAAAATTACTAATATCTCATATTGGCCCTATCAACTTGCCGTTTTCGCTAGTCTCCTCCTTGACCAAAAATACATAAATATGCCAAACTGCAGCAGTCAGTTCTTTCCAGATTTTGTGTGATGCCCGAGACACACAGAGTCCACTTCTCTTTTATTATATAGGATGATTGATATTTCATGTTCATGTATGTTCATTTGCTTAAGCTTACATAATTCCTTATCCAGTGAGGTTGAGTAGAATATGATCGCTGCCAAATCTTCTGAGAGACTTCATCACCTTTACTATAATCTACAGCTTTTCCTGGTAAATAAAGTATTTTCTTTTCAGAAAAATGTGCCTTTGTTCACAGTGAGTTCTTGGATTATCGAGAGGATGTTGTTTTTGGAAACAGATGTGACCGCTGCATCATCCATGAGCACAATAAACTACATTCATCAGAGAGCTTAACAGACTTTGCTTACTCACTTCTAGGAGTCTTTCCTAATCTTCTCAACAGCGCACTCAGTCCTGTCTTTTCCTTCGAGGGTGTGGCACAGAGAAGCTCCGCCTTCCCCATGAGTGACAGCTCGTCTCCAGCCTGTAGACTGAAGCTGTATGGCTCACTGTCCTCACTGAACTCCCCTGAAACAACCTGCAACGTCAACATGCGTTGTACATAAATGTGTGGGTGCAGACAATAAGTAAAAGTACATGAGTGTTTAGAAGAGGCTGACATTTACCTTGACACTGAAAGTAATCGCCTCCATGACAAAAACCCGATCAGGGAAGACTCCAGCGACTTCTTCCACACTGGAGAAGTACTGGATTGGATCTCTGACGTCCCGGTCTTCATCCAACAACTTGAACTTCCCTGTAGAGGCAGAGAAGAGGTTTAGGGTGGAGGATGAAAATGAGGTGAATCCATGATGAAGGAAGAAGAGTGAAGGTGATGCACACAAAGCAAAGATAAACATAGGTAGAATCACTGTGGTATACGTTTGAGTTTACAGTACAAGTCTCTAAGCATTGAGGATAGAGAGTGTTAATGTAATGATGGAGGACGTCATTTGTTGTACAGATTGTCTCCAGTTTTATTCCCAAGTCATTGTGTTAAATATTGGTCAGGAAAGGGCTTTTGCAGAACATTAAATTATCAGATTGAAGCAGCCCTCTGGATAAACCTTACTGTGCAAACATTTTGTGAAAACATTTAGTTTCACGCTACCTCAATGATCTAAAGTGTTTAACATCTTCTCCATAGACTATGAGTCCACATGATAAACACCAAAAAGGCATTGTTCTGTGAAACACCGACGGTGTTGTGCCTGAAAGAAACCGTTTACAGTGGCTCTACACTCTGTTGTGTAGCCAGTCACATTTGCACAAAACTGTAGCCTAATGAAAGAAAACATTTGCATCACATTGCATTAAGCGTACTGCATTATTAATCTACTGCCATGTCTTCAAGTCTCAAAAATATCTGCACTGCTAGTTGTTCTGGAAAAAATACTCTGCTCATTCGTCCTCAGAATAAGAAATGGTCATTTAGACGATCAGTGTCTTTTCAGTGTAATTTAATTGGAGCTCCAGTGCAGAGGCAAAGCTGTCTGCATGAGTGTACAAGAAATTACAGTATATTATTGTCTCTTATATGAAACTAATAAAAAAAGTCTGTGGGTCTATTTGGGAGTCGAGGAAGAGATAAAGTTGTCGTGATAAATGTCTGTGAGAACACTCTTCTCAAACCCAGGTGTCCGTACGTCCTTGATCAGTACAACAAACCCATGCTCTAACAGGACATAAACCCCAGTCTCATATAATACTGAGTTCAGAGTTCAAACAGTCTTGTATGTAATATGGAATATATGTAAACTTGCCATTACACGCACCACAAGACTAACTACTGTGAACATTAGGAGAGTTTTAGGTGATGTCGAAGACTGTATCTTTTACTATAGAACAGTCCAGAGTCACATTCATAATCACCGGGTTTCAGACAGTTCTAACTTACAAAATATTTTTCCGCTGAAGTAATCATTAAGTCCATTTGGGGTCATCGTGTTGAGTGTATATATCCAAAATAGCTCCCTCTGGGACTTAAATATTTCCCCTCCTCTTGGGCACATCCTAATTTTTTCAATCCGATAAAACTTAATGGAAGAGGATGAACCACTGTTTCCTTCCACATAGTGTTTTTCAATGGCACGATCCATATTACCCGTACAAACAGCAGTTTTACATTCTGAGATGTGTTGTTTAAGGGGTAGTTTAGTTTGGCCAACATATTCCACACCAGAGGGACTTAGTTCCATGGAAATAACATGCATTGACTTACACTTTATGAGACCGTTGATGATGATCTTTTTCATCGTATGGGGATGACCGAATGTTTTTTTTTTTTTTGTTACAGCAGGTTCAATTAACACAACTATTCCAGTTTTGCCAAGTAACTACAACTTTTCAGTCATAGATTTATACATGACAGCGCTTCTAATTGTAGGTGCTCTCTCGAATGAAAACATAGGTGGGGATTTGAAGAAATCACATAAATTGTTGCTATTGTTCTGCTTAGTGCATATATCAGTGTCTTTTAACTATTCTCTACAATATTGTCAGTGTAACTAATTAACCACAACTACAGTCAATGGAAAAAAATCAATAAATTGTACTTGATAAATAAAAGATAAAGTCAAACTCAACAGGTGTGTGACAGCTCACCTGTTGAGTCACAGTCAGACAGCAGATATCACAGCCCTCTGTTGATCTTAAAATCTTATTAATGAAGCTGGAATGCTTACTGGTCCCAAATAAAACAAGTGAGACCAGAATGACTCCTAGGAAAATAATTATTGACTTAATACTTTTTCAGAGAAGTTCATTGGAACTCTATTGGAACTAGGACTGTTTAGAGTGAGCATCTAGTGGCCATTACTGCTATTGCACAGTGACCATGACCTTTGATGACCCTAATTGTGATCTATTTCATCTGTTTCCTCCTTGAGTATGAGTGAACATTAGCACTAAATCTGATGAAATATCCTAAAGGCATACCTGAGCAATCATATTCACAAAATAGGACTGACAACAGGAGTCCCACAACTGTAAAAGGGGGAGAAGGGAGGATAGAAGAGAGAAGGTAGAGGGAAGAAGAACGAGAAAATACAGCAAACACAAGGGAAGTTAAGAATTTTCCTTTTCTGTCTTTCTTTCTTTCTTTGCCTACAGTCTCACTGCAAACACACATCCGCAGTAGACACTGTTTGGATGAGAAGAATACAAAGACACCTCCGTGACCTGTGACCTGGCACCAGCTCTCGGCCAATCAACAGCCCATGAGGTTGGCATGGCAACCAATAAAGGACCCCCATTCTCACGCAGAGCAGAGACACATCACCATGGAGACACTCACACATACACTCACACACATACACAACTCTCTCTCTCTTTCACCCTTTCTTTGCCTCGCTCATCCTACATCGGTAAATCTTCACTCTCCGGATAAGCAAACAAGGCACGAACTGTCATGTTTTATTTCTAAAGTAATGTAAATTGTACTTTTTGTCTTGTCCTACTTTATATTTTTTAAGACACGTTCTAAAAGATGCACTCAGAACACCATAGACTTATTTGTAAACCTTATAACCAGTTCTGGGTCATTCCTGAACTGCTATAACCCTCTAAGGATCCTCCGTTTTCCCTCACAAAGTGTGTTGGGATGAGAAAGTTTTTCTGTCTGGAAGGCAGAGCAGAATACCAAACTCCACAGTCCTCCTCCTCGCCAGCACCTCCCTCCCCCTCTCCACTCTTTCTCCTCTCTACCCCCCACCTTCCTATTCAAACAAGGAGCTTCCACCCAGTGAACAATACCGGCAAGTGCTACTTCTCAACACAACCCCCTGCTGAAAAAAAAAAAACAACTGACAGGCTGTGGAAGGGTTTGAAATGAAACAGGGTTAGTGCTACACCAAACAGAAGTGCACACAGAGCTGGAAACACTTTAGCTAGTAGAGACTGTGATATGTTACCAGCAGGATAGAGATGGGACACCATATCAACAGGTTACTCTGTTAGGAAAGCATTCCTTCAGCTGCAAGAAAAATGTTGGCATTTTACATCTCTGTAGACCACAAATATGTGTTATTCATCTGCAAATTGTTTCTCTATTTTTCCCAATAAGGAAAAGATTGAGTTGTGGATCCAAAAAATCCACAGCTTTGACATCAGACAGAGGAGTTTACATCCCACCTCCTACATGTTTATAGGTTAAGAAAATAAATAGTTTGATTGTTATTACTCAAAGATTGTGATTCAGTTCACCAACACTCATTTGTGTCTTTGCAGACTTCTTTTTTCTAAATTAACAGTGTAATGAATGTTATTGCTCCTTTAAATTATTCAGGTATGACCAGAAAGTGTCATTCGAGTGTTCAGACTAAGTTATGCCAAAGATACCAATGTAGCGGATTATATAGAGATATTAACTGGATCTATTTACCTCAACAGTGTTTTCAGCACTGGACACAGCTGTAAATGAAAAGAATGGCGTTTGATGCTGAAATCACGGAATTTCTTCAACAAGGTTGAGTTTGATTATGGGGCTTATGAAGGTATAAAGTTACCATGTGGTGTTGTTACCTTTGATAAGTTGCCGTTTGTTGATCCATGGTTCAGACTAGACTGTGACTGAGCTTTTCTGACCTTGTTTGGACGATTCCAAACAGATATTTAGAGCAACTGTTGAAACACAAAATGTACAGAGAACTGAGGTAATTTGTGGTTTTATTGTGGCTGTTTTCTATCTAAAATCATAGCTAAGATAACTGAGCTAACTATCAGCTAACACAGTGACTTAGATGAAGATTATAAGACACAGTGTTACTTTGACTGATGGTTAAAATAACCAGCTATGACTTTTAATTTGAAGTAGAAAACTTTATGATGCCATAATATAGGAAGTGTGTAAACAATAAGCTTCATACTTTATTCAGTGACTGACACAGTCTGTAGATACATAGTGTTGATTCATTGGTGGTTTTGGTAGTTCTGAGTTCTGGTACATGACTTTGCCCATATGTTGAGAGTTTGGAATAGCAATGCTATGTAGAACCCCTTTAAAATCAAACCCTGGTATCAACCTATAACCCAATGAAGTGTTTTCAATTCACTACTTAATCACAAAAAGTGTAATATCATCAACTATTCATTGTTGTCACTTGACCAGGTGGTTATCCATGTGGAAAGACAGTATCACAAAATTTTGTAGCTTTATTAGAAACTCTGTGACTGTCATTCTAAAGATCCAAGTTAAGGTAATAAATGCCTACAGAAATAAGTAAATGACACTAACCATAACTTTAACAACTTATGGTTGAATGAGCAGCATCTAAACCTCCACCAAGGCAGATCAGTGGGGCCCCCCGTGCCCCCCCCGATCACCACTAAAGTTTAATAATTTGTTCCTTGTGCCAATTATCAACATTTCCTGAAATTTTCATCCAAATCCATCCATAACTTTTAGAGTTATCTTGCACATGGACAGACAGACAAACAGACAAACCAACGCCGGCAAAAACATAACCTCCTTGGCGGAGGTAACAACTACTTCTTCCTTCAAAGTCCCTGAAAACATCCCACAGACAACAGTGTATCTGGATTTTCATTCCTCCAAAAAATGCCACGAATGGTTACAACACTAAAAAATTCTTATAAATACAATCTTGTAGTTACAAGAGAGGATTAGAGCCACTAGAAAATAAAAAATGAGGTTCAATATGTTTTTTTTTTTTAATTATTATTCTGAGAGAAAAGTCAGAATTCTGAGAAAAGTCAGAATTCTGACTTTTTTTTCTCAGAATAATAATTTAAAAAAAAAAAAACATTGGACCTTAATTTTTTTTTCCAGTGGCCCTAATCCTCTTCCATATATAGTATCTTGAAATGATGGTATGAAACATATGTTTTTTGGTTAACGTCATAAAAGTTGAGATAATATGCATCACTGGTTCTCAGAAATGCATAATTACAACATTGCCTCTGGCGACTGGGTTGACTGGATGTAAAAGGCTCTATTTACAGACGGAGCTGTGGCACCACTTGCCTCCTAGAAACCCACTCATGACGAAGGATCGCTCAGCTTCCGTGTCCTCTACTCTTTAAGTCATCCTTGCCTCTCTCTGATGGATAGATGAGGATATAGACAGAGAGAGGGGATTAGGAGGGGGGGGCATCCTGTTGTGATCCCCTGGGGGGAAACCTACAGTATATTGCTCTCCTCCTAAGCTTATTTAGACTTCCTGTATGAAGTCATCACACAGACATTAGCTCATCATCAGTGACGGCTTCAGGTTCAACAACAACACACCTGTCATTGGTCTAAAAGTAATCAGAAGTTACAGATGACTTTACTGTTTTGTATTTCATAGGTCAGCTGAATAATTTATAGTTCTAAGTGCTTTTAACTAACTATTTCTAACAGAACATTTAGTTTTTGTGTCTTTTTTATTATTACCATTACTTTTACTCTCCTATCTCTTCATTTCTTTAGGTTTATCTCTTCTAATTTAATCTTTAACATTTTGTTTTTGACGATATTTTGTCACCTAAGTGAATAAAACATGCTTTAGAAACACAATAGCCTTGACTTGAACAGTATTCATTATTTCAGTGTAACAGATTAAAAGGATATTTAATAAGCTCATGCTACAGGCCACAGCCACCTATGTCTCCAATTATAGATAGAAAATTCCTAATTCAGTCCTAAGATCTACATTTCTGAGACTGATACATTAAAGCCTCCTTTCTTATTGTTTTTCAGTTACAACCTACTCATAATTAGTCCTAGCAGTGCCTTTCTGAGGCCAATTCTGACATTATGGTTCATAACATTTCTGATACTGATTTATCAGACAGATCACCAAACATCATAATCCAAAGCAAAATAACTCTGTGTACCAAGCAGTTAACCTCACTAATTATAAATAACTATAAAGAAAAAAAACAAATACAATCAGAAATCTAAGTTGTATTTAGCATCTTTTTCTGTCAGAGTAATTCATCTATCTTTGATAGCCCCTATCATTGGTAAAATTTCTCCACACCTGACTAATGTATTAGAAACAAATATTCCAGATTTTGTCATTTATAACCCCTAGTTCTTGGATCATTTCCTGTTTTAATGCTCTTTATCTTTGTCCTAATACAGTGTTAATAAAGACTTGTGAGTTTCCAAAGTAAGATTAAATCCCCAAAGCTATAACACTCTCCATAAGACACACGAAATCATCTCTTATTTACCTAGGATATCTTGCATAGTTTCATTTTTTATTATTCATTCTAATTATTCATGTCTCTGAGATGGTTCTGTTTTTTCTCTTTCTGCTAACTTAATACGTAATATTAGTCATGCCGGCAGTCAGATACTTCCTATTTGAAAAATGCTAAAATACCTAAAATGACAATGATGTCAACATTTCTCCCTCCCATCCGAATGTTCTTTCATTCTTCCCAAAAGGAGCCTGAGAGGCGGTGAGGCCTGAGTGTGGTGACATCAGCGCTCCATCAGTAGAGGAAGCGGCGGAGAGGAGGCATTAAGATCCAGTTACACAGCGAATAATGTGACTGGACGGACAGTCGGAACAATGGGATTGTGTGGATGAGCTCCGGTGAGGTCATACTGACTAGACTCATTCAGCAGGAAAAAGAAAAGTCAATGGGCAGGAGTCAGGGAAAGTCATGTCTACAGTAGTGGCTCGATTCTATGAATGGGGAGTGTAGTTAGCGTGTGTATAGTACAATGTGTGTGTACATTAGGGTTTGAGGTCAACATTTGATACACTGTACACTATTTGCAAAGTGACAATCAATATCCAAAGTTAGGTTCTAAAGATAATAATCGCCAATATGTATGTAGATGTTTGTATATACCCATATATACCGTTGTACTCATAAGTTTACATACCCTTGTAGAATTTGTGATTCTTTGGCCATTTTTCAGAGAATATAAATGATCACACAAAAACTTTTCTTTCACTCGTGGTTAGCGGTTGGGTGAAGCCATTTATTATCAACAAATGTGTTTGCTCTTTTTAAATCATACTGACAACAGAAACTATGCAAATGACCCTGATCAAAAAGTTTACATATCCTAGTTCTTAATCCTCTGTATTGGCCCCTTTAACATAAATGACAGCTTGAAGTCTTTTGTGGTAGCTGTGGATGAGGCTCTTTATTTTCTCAGATGGTAAAGCTGCCCATTCTTCTTGGCAAAACACCTTCAGTTCCTTCAAGATTTTGGGTTTTCTTGCATGAACTGCATGTTTGAGACCTCCCCAAAGTGGCTCAATGATACTGAGGTCAGGAGACTGAGATGGCCACTCCTTCACCTTCACTTTTTTCTACTGTAGCCAATGGCAGGTGGGCTTGACCTTTTGTTTTGGGTCACTGTCATGTTGAAACATCCAAGACTGTCCCATGCGCATTCTGTCAGAGTATGTAAACTGATGAGCACAACTGCATATGTTTGTATCCTCTGCCCTCTTCCACCACACTATGTACAACAAACCTAATAGTGTTACTTAACCTTTAACATCCACTAGGTCACTGCTGAACCATTTAAAGGGGTTCTATGTTGTAATTATATTCCAAACTTTCACCAGCAGGGTGAAGTCCAGTACCAGAGCACACTCACTTCTACCAAAACCAACAATGAATCAACACTATGTATCCACAGACTGTATCACACACTGAGTAATGTACAAAGCTCATTGTTTACACACATCTGTGTCTCACATCTCATCGGGTTTTCTACTTCAAACTAAAACTCATAGGTGCTTATTATAACAGTTGTTCAAAATAATACCATGTCTTTTAACCTTTCTGTGCTCCATCAGCTGATAGTTTATATTATAGCTCTGTTAGCTTAGCTCTGTTTTTGGACAGAAAACAGCCACAGTAAAACCACAAATTACCTCAGTTTTCTGTTAGGTTTGTGTTGTCAATCAGACTGACCCATGTACAGGAAACACTGCCAATTCAGGTCTGTCTGAAACGTTTTGAACTTCTACATTCTACTACAGTTGGCCATCTTGGACTGAGCGTGTCACCAATCAGAAAATGTGTGAAACATAAGCCACTAATGTCACTATTACAGTAAAACTGTGGATCTAATGATTTCCCCCAGGTGGTTAGGAGAATTTTATTATGATAAGTAACCCCAAATGGAGTTTAATAATTTTGTACAAATGTGAACACCATGCATGAAAGGTGTTGGTTGCATTAGCCATAGGACCTTACTCTTAAGGCTTTCAGTTAGGTTTAAGGTTCTCTAAGATAGGATGTTAACAGGTTAATACTTGTTTTTTTTAATGTGTTTATTCTTTTTTTATCTTGTTTAGCTGCCAACTGTCACTAATATGTTTTGGTTTTCATTTAATCAACATCATGTGGGCTACCTGACACCTGACTTTCCAGAAGGTGACAAAGGAAATATCAGTTGGACAAACCAGAGAGGGAAAGGTTGAACAACTGAGTAGAAAATTAAAAACTCAAGTAGACAATACTCAACTACTATTCTATTCAATGCACCATAGTCTATAAGATCATCATATTTATTTGTACCTTTGCTGTTCTGTGATATCCAACAACCACATATCTCAAAAAAGAAAAGAAAAAACAACCCTGTTTTGAGCTTTGTGATGATGGATTTTCCAGAGAATTACTTCATCTTAAAAAGGAGGAGAGTTTGAACTCAAACCATCAATGAACACCTACTGTAACCTTCGTTTTATTTAAAACATTTGTAGATATGTCGCTTTCACTGGGCAGGAAAAGGAAGAAAAATTATTTGACTCTCAAAAGTAACTAAAGCTCTCAGACAAATGTAGTGGAGGAAAAAGAACAATATATCCTTTTGACGTGTAGTGGAGTGTAAGTATAAAGCGACATAAAAAGGAAATACTCATAAAGATAAAGTGCAATAAGGCCACACCTGCACTAGGAACAGTTGTTGAATGCATTTAGTCTTTCATTTACTGCTTGATCTCACTTCTGTGTTTCTGCCACTGAACAGGAATTCCATAGTAAAAGTAGAACAAGTGGTAAATGTGGACGTTGTGACAAAACTGTGCATTTAGTCATTCCTTCAGGACGCATGAACGCAGCGAAAACTGGTGTAAGCTTGTTTTTGAGTGTGAAGATGAAATGTATTGAATGTCTTGAGGCTGGTGTTGAAAACAGTGTGTGTATGTGTTTGTGCTCACCTTGGTACTGCAAGGGGATGTCTATCTTGGGTCCGATGACGTAGTGTCCCTCCTCTAAGCTGTGGGCCGTCACTGTGGTCCACTGACGACAGGAGTGTAACAGCACCACATCCTCCTCCGACAGGCCCTCCACACATTCACCTGCAACACACACAACAACTGACTGTAATTTATAACACACTAAAACAGTGTGACCCAGACTTATTTTTCTAGAGACCCACTTTTTAAAAATAACAAACAACTGCAATCCAATGTGCAATATTACCAATCTTACCAATACATGTAGATAAGCAATTTTTAGCACAAATCAATGTCCCCAACTAGATTTACTTCCATTTGTACATCATCGTATGGTTAATCTTCAGAGATTTACTCCATGTTTGATAAATGATCATTTAATTTTGTTTAATGAGGCTCTTCTGATTGTCTCTGCTTTTTTGTTACAACAGACACACAGCAGCTGTTTGTCAGTTTACACTCATAAGTGTTATGGACCGATTAAATCCAATACTCACTTATTGGTCAAATATGCCTGAAAATGGCTCTGATCCATCTATTGATTCAGTTCAACGTTATTCTGCATGTGCCTTCTATATCACTGTCAGTCTACAATATCACAGTTTATAAAGTCTAATAATGATGATGATGAATTGAAATATTTAACTTATTTAACTCTCCAGCACAATTACTTTACTGTACAATGTGTCGTATTTGTCAAAACCTTATATGTTATACATATTTTCTATTTATAGTATTTCTGTGTATTTATATTTGTTATGGGAGTTAGCTTGTGCTACTGTTGCAGTCTAAATTCCCACTTTTTACTATTTTGTTGCTCTTACCTCTATCTCTTACCATTTTTAATATAGAAATTATCTTTCTTTACTGTTTTTTGCTGCTGTAACATGATGAATTCTCCCTTATCTTATCTTATCTTATCTTATCTTATCTTATCTTATCAAAACAAAACTCAGTCTCATTTTGTAATAGTTTTTAGTCAATAGTGCATTTTTTTATCAATAATTCAGAAAAATTTAATACATGTATTTATTTGTTTTATTTTGTTATACAAAGTTAGTCATCAGTGTCTCAACTCATATAGGATGTTATTTCATACATAACAAGAGTAATTTAAGTCTCTTCCACATGATGAGGAATGATGCTTATGAAATAAACACTGGTACCAGATCAGTACTCGGTATCAGCTGGCACCCAAAGCCCCAGAATCTGTATCTGTATGAGAACTGAAAAAGTTGGATCAGAGAAATAGAACACTGAACATAGCTACATCTGCATCCAGCTTAAGTGTATTTTTATCATATATTCAGTACTAGAATGGTTAAGTATAGTATGACTTGGTAACTGTTTTATTATATTGGATTTTAATGGGGTTTTTTCTACAGTTTTATCACTGTTTCACATTATTTGTGACGTTTTCTTTCTTTCAGGATTATTTCTATTGTTTAGCTGCCTTTTCACCTCTGACCAAAGATAACAGAAGAAAATTAGCTTTGTTGGCTAGCTCAGGCTCCATTACATTTTCTTATAATTCTTTTGATTAATGACCACTGTCCCTGTCGAATAAAGCCATACATACAAATACAATTGCATCCCTAGGTTTGGATGCAAAATATGAAATAGTAGATTTAATGTAAATCTACATAGAGTTGGAAGCATTCCCACACAGTGTTCACCAGAGTTCAATGCTTAGGTGCAGTTAGGTACAAAACATACAGTATATTGCATTTCAGCATAAAAGCTTTTTTCTTAGGTTTAGGGAAATTGTTTGGGCTAAAATAGACAGTGTCACATAGTTATACAATACTATAGAACACCTGTGTGTAACTAGCATGTTGGATACACATATCCGGGTAGTTGTAAATGGCTGTTTGTGCAAATACTCCCTGGTTTGTTTTTATTTCCACTACTATTTTGTCACAAGGTTTGCATTTCTTTTACCCTCATGCTTCCTGTTGAAAGTTTTCTTTTTTTTTTTTTTTTTTACATGCAAATTTACTTGGCAACCTAAACTAAATGTTCAGTCTTTAAGGATGCAGGCACTAAAACACAGCCCTGCCTCCGCTAACACCAACACAACCAGGGTTCAGTGTCCATAATTACCGCCATCAGTGACAGTTCACCACCGCTAACCTACTCATCAGGACCCCCGTATGCAGCTGGCAACCCACTATTACATAGCCCCCATACACACTCACAGCTCTACAGCTTTCACTAAGGCCATCATGTAACACAACAGCATTGATTTCTGCTGATAGCACAATGGTACAATTCAATCACAAACACTCTCTGTTACGCTCACTCACATAAAGATCACAAGGATGCCCATCGTTTTATTTTCACTGCTGATGGGTAGATCTTTCGCCCCAAAGCATTTCACTCACACGGTCATGTTAATGGATGGCTAAATTTAAACGTAACATAATGAGGGATTTTAAGTACAAATATAAAAGCTCCTTTATTTCCAACATACGAGTGTAGGCCGAGAAGTTCACACAGCAGTTTCTGAATCCTTTTCATATAAGATCTTTCATCTTCAGGGGTGAAAAGCTCCTCAAAGCCAAATATGACCTCACTGTAACTTCATATTTCTTTGCCACTCAGTGTTTTTCTATGCTTGGAAATAGGTGGAGGTCAGATGGTGTCACAACAGGTGAGAGCAGTGGGTGGTCGACCGGTTCAATGCTGCCATGGCAACCGCTGACTGGTGAGGTGGAATATTTTACAAACACAAGCTTCCACTGATTTCAATGCAAACTCGCTTTAAACAATAAGACTTGTTTGTCTAAAGGGTTGAATTAAATACATGATACGTTTTATTGATCTGACAGGTGTCGATGGTATATATTGTATTTTCCTAAGCCCATAAATGAGCAAATAGGGTTCTTGTTTTTTTTGTCTTTTACTCTTTGTTACATGCTTAGGATAGAATTCCCAAAAACTGTCAGACAAAGTGACAAAACACTCTTCAACACAACCTACAGATCTGCTATCAATAGTTTTTTTTCATCTCCAGAAACTACAGAAAGCAGATCTTCTGGTGTAAACATAAAAGACCAAATTCAAGCAAAGAAACTCATTCATTAAACTCTAAAGATTGTTTATTGAGAGTCTACGGAGTTTTTCTTTTATCTGTTCCACTTCACTGTAAAAGATAGACGCAGTGTGAATGGCTTTGCTAAAACCTGTTCAAAGATCATCAGAATGAAACTCAGAGACTCTTTATAATTCTTCAAAAAGTAGCAAGCATTTTCTTATTATTCTTGTGTCCTTACAGGAGAATTTTCTGTTGCCATAAGAATGCTAGCATTTTTTTTCAACTTGCTTGTAAAGTTAACCATGAGACCTAAACAGTCCCTAGTGACCAAAAACATCTACTCATCTAAAATATTCAACATCAGCATCAGAGGTGTCTTATTTGGAAGTTTAGAGGCTCTGTAGCGAAGGAATGTCATATTCAGCACAGGTTGTAGATGTTTGTTTTAACATTCAGTTAATGGTATATTTTGCTGAAAAAGTCATTTTTCCTTCAGTTTTGTTATAATATTATTTGAATGTACTTTGAGCTTTTATGAACATTTCTATGATCAGTGAATTAAATAGAGAAAAATACATGATTTACACAGAAAAAGGCAACATTTTAGAAGTAACCACAAAAATATTTCTACTTCTTGGATTACTGTTCCCTCTGCAATTTAACTGAATATTCACTTTTCATCATTGTCACTTTTATCTGACCTTTTTACTGTTTTTTAGCCTCAAAACTTTGTTTATTGATAGATCATATAGAGCATAGGTGTCAAACGTGCGGCCCATGGGCCAAATCTGGCCCGCCAAAGGGTCTAATCTGGCCCCTGGGATGAATTTGTGAAATGCAAAAATTACACTGAAGATATTTGCTTTGGGTTCCACATACAGACATACAGACCAATTAGATTTCAAGTGGGTCAGACCAATAAAATATTGTCATAATAACCTATAAATAATGACAACCCCAAATTTTCTCTTTTTTTTTTTGGCGTAAAAAAGTACAAGTACATGAAAATGTTTACATTACCAAACTATACTTTTACAAAAAATGTAAATAACCTGAACAAATATGAACAAACGAGGCAGAATATTGTTAAAATTGCACTTGTTTTTCTTAAGACAATTCAAGTTGTTCATGTTATTCAGATTTTTAAGGAAACTTTGGAGATGTAAACCTGGTCATAATATAATTGTACTTTTTTCACTGTTATTATTTTACTGGTCCGGCCCACTTGAGATCAAATTGGGCTGAATGTGGCCGCTGAACTAAAATGAGTCTGACATCCCTGTTATAGAGTATCTTTTATATACTTAAACAATGACATTTTAGTTTATTAGCTATGCTTCTTTGCATGTTTTGTGCACAGCTCCTTTAAACAAATGACAATAGTGTGGTAACAAACTCATCTGCACTGTTATGTAATGTTTTATAAGATGCATCTGAGGTGCAGTTTTGTTTTTTTGTAAAAATCCAAATCATGGATAAAAAAAAAAAAGTTTAACTGATTTTGCTGCACTTAAGAATAGTGAAACAGTTATGCTCTACTTTAAATCTCTTGCTTTTGGATAATTTGATAACTAGTCAGGATAATGTATATTTTATAAGGAAAGCCCCTTTTGCAGTGAAGTGCTCCCACGCACTCCACAGTCTCAGTGCAGATGAAACACTGTTGTTGTTTGTTGTTAATATGAAACGGAAAAAAAGGAAGCTTCACTACATGCTGACATCATGCCCTCTTGTAAATAACTGACCACCATCTGGGTTGGCTGCCTGTGCAAACAACTAGGAATCCGTGGGGTAACTCCAGTGCAGTTAATAAACACCTTTCTCTCTTTCCATAATGCCCACGCACGCCGCCAAGAGTAAGATGCGTAATTTTCGGGGAGCACGACACGGGTCGAGTGCGCGCTTTTGTCCGCAGAACCTTAGTTGGAGTTTTTCCCCTCTCTCGTTAGTATTCACCACATTCACCGACAGATTACAGCATTTACATATGAAAAGAATTGAGCAGCACTTCAGCAGCACAACAGACACTTTGTGGCTTTCCGGGGCAGCTCTGGACTGGAACAGTTTTGGCCATGACACCCATCGCCCGTTCCCAAAGTGAACACCCCAAATCTGGTGCAGCGCACACAATCACTCTGGCACCAAAAACATGACCCAAAGAAAAGACAAACTGAGCACACGGTGAATGATGGCTCTGTCAGGACAGGTTGACGTCAAGTGGGAAAGTCAGTGTCCAAATATTTACAGCTGCGTCAAAATGAACCAACATGACGGAAACAAAGCCATGTGGGTTTCAGAATAAAAGCATCTAACGTGTTTAGACTCCAGCATGATGTGAATAAGAATGAAATATCTAATATAGTGGGTTGGTGCTTATCAATTTTGCATATAAAGTGACATTAATGGTGCAAATCATGTCTTATATTTACATATTAAGCATGAAAAGTAGTAGTAGAATAAAACACTCATAATACATATAAGAAAAAAAATTTAACACCATAAAAGTACTAAAATTTTACAAAGTAAACATGAAGGACGGAAAGTAAAAGCCTGTTTTACAATCATCTATTTGAGTGGATTGGGATTACTGATGCATTAATATGTTCATCTATACAAGTGAAGCTCATTTTAATTACTGTTTATACATTTGAGTATAACAACACAGTGCAATTTATTAAAGTAATTGTATTTCTATGAATAATATGAGTCTGCAAAGTGACTGCATGTACTTGTATGCTTGTAATGGAGTAATAAGCATGCAATATTTATGTCCAAAATGTTGTCAAGCATAAGTACATTTATAAAGTATGATAATACAGAAATACTCAGTTACAGTCCCCAAAAACTAAGATTACTTGTAGTAGCACAAAGTAATATGTTGGATTAATCCAGATTTGGTTTTCTGAGACTAGTGAAATAAGCTTCAAACTTATTTTACTCAACAAAGCTTCAAAATGCAACCTATTTGTTTCTTGTACATGTGTTAACTGTGAAGGTGTTTCTCCAGGCACATCATTTTATAAAGGAGAGAGTATTTGCAGATCATGCTTTATTCTCTATTGGTGTAGCCAGAATATGATCTATTGAACAACCATCCCTAACACTGAAAAAGATGAAGGTTTAGTTTTCTGGTCATATTGCCCAGCACTATTGAGAATATTTACTTCTTCCATCTTATTACAGTATTGTTTTATTTATTTACTTATTTACTATTTCTGTGGCCAGATTACATTTCTGCAGGAATCCAAGTGTTAACAGATTAACTTCTGTACATGTGAAGTGTTTAATTCCTCAGATGATCAGTGGTAAAGGGTGCTTTCCTATTACCACTGTATCAGGATGTTCATTCAAGATTTGGAGCCGGTAACATGAGGCTAAACTACTATTTAATCATTTCTGTGTTGCTTAAAAATGCTATACATATTGGAGTAATTTGCACAAACTAAAACACTTTACTCAATATAGGAATATCAATTAAACATGACTAAAATAATGGCTTATTTTTTCCAAGTTTTTACCGGAAGTAAGATTTTTGATGCGACCTTGACGCTTAAAAATTTTAAGTAAATTTTAATACTTCTTTCCACAAACCCGCAAGTTTTCCACGCACAAAATCCCGCAGGACTTTGCTTTGTGACGGTTTGATGCTTTTCTCTTTTCCAGACTTTCAGAGCATCATCATAACCCGGGTTATCTTTAGTCTGGATCCATGAGCCGACGGACAGGAGGAGTGAGTTTGTTCCCAGTTCTCCACAGACTCTAACACCCCTGTGGAAGTGTCTGAGAGTCCTGCTGCAGGTCCACGCACCTGGGGCAGGTCTTGGGGGGGGGGGTCTTACCGTGTGCCAGGCGGACCAGGGTGGGCAGACGGAACTTGCTGACCACCGCGTCCAACGGCAGCGCCAACGGGCTCCAAGTGATCTCCGACAGGCTCGCCGACAACTTCTCCATCCTCCCGGGTCATCACGGTACCGGGTTTAAAGCTGCTGCTGAGGATGAGGAGGAGGAGGATGATGATGGCTGCAGAGGGGATGAGAGCGATGAAGAAGAGGAGGATGAAGATGATGGCGGTGGAGATATAATGGCAAAGAGTTTCGCCATGTTTGAATGTTGGAGAGACGGAGCGCAGTCACAGTCGGTGCGCACGGGCGGTGGGAGGGAACGCGAGCCCTGTCTGTCATCCACCACCCACTCATGTACACGTGAACTGAACAGCAAAGTCAGCCGCCTCCGAAATCCACCAGTAGATGGGTTTTAGTCTGAACGTCAAGCATCGAACGCGACCACAGTCTTCCTCAGTGTCCAGTCTGGTATTTGTGCGCTTTTTCCACTCTTTGTGCGCAAAAGTTACTCTGAGCAGGTGCGTGGGTGGGAAACTTTCACCAAACCTGACAATATGCTCTCTAGACAGTGTCAGAGTGGAGAAATACTTTTACTAAAATACCCATATTCAAGATGTTACTTTAACCCTTTCATGCACGAATTATGAGAACCTTAGTCAAGATTTTTTTTCTTCAGTGTTTAGCCATGAAAAAACACAATGCGATCGAGTTTTTTTTTTTTTTTTTTCCTATGGAGTTACAAAAACATCCATGCATTTAATTTTTGAAGTAAAGAAACATGTTTAAAACCTAATATCAGAAAGTGATATGAAAACAATGAAATAAAAACATTTTTAATGCTGCTAATCTGATGTCTTCTCACATTTTAACATATTCTAATGCTAGTAATTACTCACTTCATGAAGATAATATGCAAAAAAAAAAAACCTTCTTGTCTAACAAATAACAATTGATTTACACTCAAACATGTCACTGCAGATCAGGTTTATCAAGAACAGTAAAGTTACAGTAATGATCTGAATTACAGTGTATGGGATGGTGCATAAGCGTCCACTGTGTTGGCTGATATGGAACTAAAACAACAAAACCCATTAATATACAAGAGAACAGCTGGAGAAGAACTGTCCACTGGAGTGGACAGTGCATGAAAGGGTTAAAAGTATCACTCAGATTTACTCTCAAGTATGAAAAGTCCCACTGAAATTGATAAGGAAAGTTTTTATCACAAACAAATATAACAAATATATAAAACTATTTGAAAGCTGTAGATAATTTGTATAGGTCACTACTGGGTAGGTAAGTAGAAGAGTACTGCAGTATGGAAATGGAACTGGTGGTATGATGCAGTACTATTGGAATAAAATACATAATAGTCCTACAACCAATCCGTATTTTACATAAAATATCTCAGACATGTGCTGTACAAAACTAATAACTAACTATGAATATCAAATCATATAGGATGGAAAAAACTATACTATTCCCCTCTAAGACACAGTGGAATAGAAGTATAATGTACCAGAAATTGCAACTGCCCTTGTAAATATGCTATAAATAGGCCTATATGTGTAAAAGTACATTTTGCTGTACTATAGGGTACTTTTCAGATCCAAGTACAGGTGGAAGAGTACAAGTACAGTTCCATTTGTTGAGTATAAGTAAATAAAATACCCCAGTCTAGAAATAGTCCATAACAAGCAAAAGTCCTGAATTCAACTGACACTTATGTATAAGTTTAATAGAACATACAGTCTCAGGAAAAAAAATATTAGACCACCAAAAGTCACCAAAAACAATGGTTATGCAATCAAGTACAAACTCCTGTGTGTATCATGTGACTAAAACAGACAGAAAAGAAAACATGGAATGCCTAAAAGCACTGTTTTTGTCAGTACAATGCCATAGCTATTGATGTAAGAACTGAAGGGATTTTAGTTATTATCAAGAAAACCATGGAAAATGGCTAGATATCAGCTCTGAAATTAAACTCTTATGAGCTACTTTTGTTGTTATCATTATATTTGTCCAAACAAATGTACCTTTAGTTGTACCAGGCATTAAAATGAACAAGAAATTGAAGAAAACAAGAGTGGTTTAATAATTTTTTCCTGCAACTGTACTTTAAACTTACTCATTGTGTTGAATACCTTTTTTAAAAGTGTCATATGACTACCGAAAATTGTATTGTGTTTCATCACTAATTACTACACTGCATACTGTGTACACATCACTAGTAGATGAGTTGTATAGCACTGCATCATATACAAGTATATGATATTTTTATGCAGAGTAGCAAGTGTCAAATAAATGTAGTGGAGAATATAGTGCAAAATTACTCATCTGAGAGGTAGTGGAGTAGGACTTTTAGTACCATAAAAATGTAAATATTTTAACTCGGCTACAAATATCTTAAAGTTGTACTGAAGTACAGTGTTTGAGTAAATGTACTTTAGCGTATTCCACTGCTGGGCTTATAGTATGACAATTACAGAGATCACCTTCATAAACATTACATTCCACTTGTTTTGAGGAAGTTATTGCATTTCATAGCAGAGATGAAAGACATTTTCAGATCCATTACTGAATTAAGAGTAGAAATACTGCAGTGAAATACTTCTTTAAGTTCTTAAGTCAAAGAGAATATACAAATTTATTACAAGCAGTATAGAATCTGAAGTGCTCATTACACCAAATGGCTCCTTTTGGTGTTGATTTTTGATTTTAGTGATTTATTCTGAACATGCAATGAAATTTAACATATATGTGAACAAGTAAAACATAAATAATAATGCAAAAATCAACAATCAAGAAAATCTTAGACAGAAGAACAGCACAGTAGTTTCATTTACATGCCCGAAAAGGGGTGGGAAGAAGTGCAATTTATTTAATCCCACCCCTTCTCCATAAAATATTAATAATATATATTTATCTCCCTCTTCCTTTTACATTATTCTTTTATATTTAATTATATTCACACACAGACACACACACATAAATCCAGATACACATACATACGTTTATACATACACACACGACACATACAAGTACACATATGAGTATACACATATAATCTTTTACCTATGCATTTCTTAATTGTGCTGGCAAAATATAAATAACAATAAATAACTCAAAGAAAGAAATATATACACAAACAGCAGTGAACATATGTTATAGAATTATATAGGATGATATTATTCTGTTTTCACCACAAATAAATGTAAGGTTCATCAACATGAAGCCACTTTTAGATACTTTGTATACTACTAGGTATCCACATATACATAAATATGTACTGGGTATTTTTTATGGTACCACATCATGATATATAGCCTAAGCATATCGTGTTTTTATGTAGAGAGTTAAAGGTCTGTCTGCAATGTAGTGGAACAGAAATATAAAGTTACATGGTTGTACCTTAGTAAAAGTACTTGGGTCCATTTAATTGGTCCTGGTGTACTGTGGGATACTAAAAAATTCCCAGAAGTTGATGAAGTCACATTTGCAGCAGTGGCCCCAACTTAAATACCATTTTCTACTTGGATTTAGGAAATTCTACCACTTGTTTCAGAACTAAAGATACAAGCCATAGTGAGCATTTACAGACAAAATGGAGAAATAAAAGCAGGAATAAGCTTCATATCCCTTTCATAGATAACATTATTAATTTCATTTGACTTAGTAAAACCTCCTAATACCACTTCTGTTTGTTTCTGTAAATTAATTTATGAAAGCAAATTCAGAGATTTGACATACTGATTGTTATTGTCTGTGCATCAATTGTGATTGTGTGTTTAAAGCATTAACAAGTGTACAAATTAGTCTGAACACTAGTAAAAATAGATGCTATGATGCCACAGGAGACCATTCAGTGTAGCCATCATGCTAAACCTCTGGCCTAAGGCAACACTGCAGCCCACTCACTCTCAGTTCAATGACCCAAACTGTAAATAGATTTATTTCCCATCGATCAACACAAACCAGTCAGAATGGTACAATCCTTACTGCTATAATCTAAAGTTAACATTCCAGATGAATGTTTCAGATGATCTGATCAATTACCCACTGGGATTGTCATGATACAAATATTACAATTTAATATTCCGGCTGTGAGTGTCCACACCAGAGGAAGTGACACACCAAATATGGCCATGTGGGTTATTCTGTCTGTTCAGTGAGTTAAAGTGTAAACTTGCACTGAGTCACTGGGTATAAATAGCTCACTCATTCTTATTTTTTAATCATGTAACAGCTTAAGCAGGTATTAGAATACAAAAGAACACAGTTGTATAGAAGGAGCTCGTAGACTGAAGATGTATGTAGTTATTGAATTTTGTGAATCTACTTTTGAGCAATCTTAATCTTCTGTTAAACTTTGTATTTTGTCAAAATTCAGCTCAGGTTATTTGCAGGTTTGAGGAAGTCCCTTTTTAAGATGTTCATTCACATAAACAGGCCCCATAGTTACTGCTTTGAACCAGTCTTAACCACGTCTCAATCCAGCTAACTTTACCTTTCCATTTCCCCATGACTGTTTGTTACTGACGATCAGTCTGCTAAAACTCATACCTGAACTCTTCCACTCACTCCATTCTGATCTCCACTACGATAAAATACTGGTCAGATTACAAATCTGCCAGATTCTTTACAGATGTTCCCAAAGCAAATACAGCAATATCATTTATTGTGTCTGTGGAATTTATAGGACCTTTGAATGCCAGATTTAAGGATTAACAGGTAAAAGGCTTAGAAAAAGATGAAACGTAAATGAAAGATGTTGGATAACTTTATTTGTTCCATATTAACAAAAGTCAAACATAAAGCTGGATTACTGGACTATGACGATGGGGGCATTATTTATTAGCAGGTGGTCAGCGTGGTGGAAAACTCAATGGGCAGGCTCTGCAGGAAGTGAGAAGAAGAAATAAATTAATTTGGTGACAACTTGAGCTGCATTTCAAGTATACACATATCACTGAATTTCTTCCATGTAAATGTATGTAGTTTAGTGTTAAAAAGAAAAAAAAAGCATACATAAGCATTTTATTGTGTAAAAACAAAACCAAAAAAATGCAAAACTATTTTAGTTTTAGGGTTGCCAAAAATAAAATGTAAAAAAAAAAAATCAACCATTAGTGTCATCTAAAGGAGAAGATGTGTAATTGCAGCTCAAAGTGGTTTCATGATCTGGAGCTGATTGATATTACGAAGTGGCTATGGATACAGAACCGTATGCAAATACCCAAAGGCTAGGAGTACGGAAACACAAGACTACAGTGGAAGTGATTAACAGCTATCTGCAGCTAATGAGGAGTCTGATTGGGTTAGGGCAATTCCATATTTTTAGAAAACGCGTATTCTGTACGAAATTTGTGCAGTACAAGTAGAAATCATTCATATTCATACAGAATTAATGGGGACATGTGACACTAATTAACCATTCAGAAGCATGCTGTATTCCTAGTCTGTCTGTACAGGTCCGTATGTGTAGCCAGCGCCTTGATATTACTGTGTCAAAGCTGATTAGCACCAACTAATTAAATCTGAATAAACTAACAAGTTCAGTCATGACCTGCAAATCTTCAACAAAAAAAAAAAAAAAAAGGACATTTTACTCTCTCGACATCAACTGTCTAAAACTTTCTGCAGTTGATGATTTTAACAGCCAGCCTTCAGTGGTAACATGGATTAAAAAAAATTACAAAGATAGAGTCACATTATAAACATTATCAAAAGAAATTCTACAACTACATTATTATTGCTAAAATCTAACTACAAAAGCTTCAAATAAAATGCAATATCACGCAAAGGATTCAAAAGTAATTTTTCTGGTTGGGTACCAGAGGAGTTGGCCCACATGAAAACTGCTACAGCTCAATGTTAAAATGTGAATTAAAACATATGAGGCAACTTACTGTCTTTTACAGCTTTCTTGCCTGAAATAGAAAAAGCACAAATCAGTCTTATTTTCACACTGATTCATTCAGCAACAAGTATGCAAACACTAAGGGCATCCACATATTAAATATAGTGGTTATGATTTTTATAATCATCAAAGTTCCATCGATAATCAATGTACTCCGAAAATCAGTTAGGATCAAGTTATACATTGTTTTGGCAGATATCATACTATACATCATTGTATCTTTAACGTACCTCCATAGGAAACTTTGTAGTACAGGTATGTCATGATACCAACACCGACCCACATCTCTTGATATGCCTTTGTGTAGTAGGGGCTCATCTTGGCCCACCAGCTAGCAAATACACGTCCAGCCATCTGTAAGAGAAATATACAATATAGTCAGATTAATGAAATCAAGCACCATGTGTACATTAAAAAATAAAAATATTAATCATTATGTTAAAATATTTAGAGTGCTGCTTATCAGGTATATCAAGTAATGTGCAAAACCACAAAAGACTCAATTCACACTTGCATGACTTTAGCAAGTTTCAGCTTTCCTGAAATAACTTTAGGACAATATTCAGTAACTAATGCATTTCAAGTCAAGTACTAAATTTGTAAATGAGTTTAAGTTTTATTAGTTATGCATTCAGACAATATTACATGTAGCCAAAATGATCTCTTGACCCTGAGTTATGTCAGTCTTGTTAATAAGTTCTGTTAATTTACACATTTCTATGTCAAAAGTAGACATAAAAAAGCAGAACACCATAGCATATATGATGTGTACTTTTCTCCCCGTTTTAGCTGCTCCATTGATTCATTTACAACTTAGCTACTTAATGCTAACACAGAGCTAACATTACAACTCGGCCAAACCAAAGTTAACATGAGAATTAAATGTCTCCAAATCTAGCATGTGAAGCAGGAGACAAACACAACTACACACCATGCAAGTGTCTTCAGGTGCATTTAGTGTAATTTCTTTTTAACTCCTTTAATTTGGTGAATGGCCCTTTACGTTTAGCATGAAACAAGCTAAGTTAGCTAGCAAAGTAAACCTGCAAATGAAGACCATATAACCACACCACTAAAGACAGCACCTTCATTCAGACGCACTAAAGTGAAGCAACAACTACTACTCTGTAATACTAAATGTGATATTGTTAAATCACTGTAAATATTCACCTTACCTTTCTGTTTGTCACGTTGCAGAGGGAAGGTCAAGAGAGCCTCAGCTGCTAAACGTCAAAGTCGTGGAGAACCTTCTTCTACTCTGTGGTTTTGAAGCTCGTCGGTCTCTACAGCGCCCCCACATGGAGTCCACCGGTATGTAGTTCAATATCTGTACAGCTGTGCATTGGCTCCACCCGCAGGACGTTTTAATACGACCAAAACAGAACCTGCTCATGTCACTGTATTTTTAGCTGCTATTCCTTTTTTTAAAAAATATATATATTTATTTTGTAAACAGTTATCACAGACATGGATAAACAGACGTTTAGAAAAAGAAAAAATAGATAGATAGATAGATAGATAGATAGATAGATAGATAGATAGATAGATAGATAGATAGATAGATAGATAGATAGATAGATAGATAGATAGATAGATAGATAGATAGATGAATGTCATCATAAATTAATTTTTTTAGATTTAATTTGATTTAATTTAATTAGATAAAATAGTTTTGAACCTTGTAAGTAAATGCACACATTTTTCAATTTTCAATTTTCCAAAGCTAAATGTGTGTTTTATTTCTGTTCAAGACAAATTCAGCATCTTTTTCCACCTTAAAGCTTCAGAATTACTTAGCATCTATATCACAGTCACAACAGAAATAGGTTTAACCACAGATCTGTCAGATTGAAGAAACTATTTCAACATTTCTATTATTGTAGTGATGCAGGTAGGATTCATTCAGTTGAGGACCTTGATGATCAGTTATGATTTTTATGTCTAAAACCAAATGGTTAAAAGACAATTATTGACCAATAAAGGCTCTTGGAATTATTTTTATTTGTAATACATGCTCTGTTAACACAGTCACTGTATTTTTCAGGTTAATGCTGTAGTGCTGAATGACCTCTGGAATGAAGGGAAAATAGTCTTTTCCAGTGACTCAGTTTATTACAATTCTACAATGGGGAAAAAGGAAACAAATAAAAAATACAATGAAATAAGAAAAAAATTGTTTTGTTTTGGGGCTTTTGCTCTTTTTACCACTGTAATTTGGGAGCTGTTCATATCATGAACTTTTTTTTTTAGTTTTCAGATACTTTATTCAAGTGAATGTACAAATAGATCACTGTATTATCAGAAAAAATGTACTTAAAGTATGAAAAGTTAAGTAATTATTGTACAGGTAAGTGTTTTCTGTAGTATATGATGTTTTTAGATTAATTTTACTGTTGCTGTTGTTAATGTTTACAGTTGAACTACTTTATATACTGACAATATTTTAATCTACATAAATGCATTGTATTCTATGAGATCATCATGTTTGTGGTTAAACTTTCCTTTGAGAACCATGTATCTCTAAAAAAATAATTTTTCATGAGCTCAGAAAAAAATTATTTTCATCTTTGTACTGATACAGATTACAAAGAACATTTTTTTCAACCCATAAATAAACTCTTAATGCAGACAAAATATGTTGGAGTAAAAAGTGCAATATTTGCCCTTTGAGATGCAGTGGTGTAGACTAAGTGGAAATACTCAACCGAAGTACAGGAACCTCTCATATACTTAAGTAGCTGAAGTACTTACATTCCACCTCTGCATATTTTAGCCAAATGGTGCCAAGTTTATGTCACATTGTTCAGCTGGAGTGATTTGGTGCTGTGGGCGGGACTTTCCAAATGTTTTCGTTTTTGTCCTTGTCCTCCAATAGGCAGAAAGCACCTTGTTTAATTTATGAGCACCTAAAGGCCAAGAGCTATTTGAAGGGACGAGTTCTGCCAAAATGAAAGAACACAGCTGAGGAGATTTACACAGTTCACAATCAATTAACCATTACCAGTGTTCAGAAGTGGCAGCTCTTGTGGAGGTTCGTCTGAGGCCAGGTCATGTAGTTTTGAATATCTACACTTGTGGTAAATAGCTGAGGCTTACTGTTTGTCTTTGAGCTCTTTGTTTGACGGTTGCATGTGTGTACCTGTCTCTTTTAGTGTTACAGTATGTCTGTGGTAAGGTGAGGGTGTGGATGGGAGTGTTCTTAATCTGACTAATCACTCTTCTTAAGTGTTTTGGAAAATCTTTGGCTTTACAGTGTTCACCCTTTTTCCCTTTTGGTGTTTTCATTTGCCTCTCAGACCTTTCTGCCGCTGATTTACAGTGTGAGTTGGAGACGACATGGCTTCAGGTGGAGCAGAGGAAGATGATGCTGGAGGTATTCCACTGGACATCGACGACGTGCACATGCTCCTTCAAGGTCAGCTTTTTCCTGCGCTTTTATAGACAATGTGACATTTGATGTACTGTAGTGAGGAAATACAAAGAGTGTCCAACACCAGAATCCATTAAGTCTTGCCCAAGGTTAAATATTTTAGGAAAACCCTATTTTCCTGCAGGGAGCGTGTTGGTAAAAACATTCATTTATAGTTTAAACTACAGCATTTCTACTTCCACAAATCTGACAAAAAAAGATCATGTATTAAATGTATGTTACACAGTCCTGAAGAAACTGACCTCTACTTAATCACCTTGAATAAATAAAAGAAGCACATTCAAAGACAAACATAAAAAAAGGAAAACACTCAACTAGATTTGTTAAATGTAACCAAAATGATGTATCTTATAGACCTACATGACTCTATCCCCATGTAAAAGTGTTAATTTGAGAGAAACATTGTTTTATATTTTATATTTTTCATGTTTTGTCACCTGTCAAGGGACTACAAATGAAAATTAGCTGCCTGTTAAATTCAACACATTTAACAAGCAGTATTTAACAGTCTATATTTCATATTGGTGTTCAATAATGTGCATTGTCTCTTTCAAGTAAATACAAATGGATAAAACGAAGTCTGACAAATGCAGCTCCTGAGAAGTCATGGTAAATACATTAACTAACATTTTTCAAATTATACAGTCCATCAAACCTCCTTTAGTAACATGATGTGATACTGATGGAGATGAAACCCCAGATTGGCAGAACAGACACGCATAGCTTCTGGAAAAACCCTGCAGGTTTAACACTGACACTAATGATAATTTTGCAACTGAAATGTGATGCAAGCAAAAAAACAAAACAAAACAAAACAAAACAAACAGCATTTATTTTGTTTGAGAAAACTGTCCCATTTTCACACTGATTAAACCATTACAGCCTGCTGATATCGTTCTTCTATTGAATCACTTTGGATGTTTTCTTAAGTGTCGTGGTTTGGAAACCTGTTATTAAAGAAGAGAAAATTACTGAATCAAGTTTTTTAGCTGTCTTACAGACTGATCAGTTAATCACAGCTTGCACACCAGACAGCTGACTCCAATAACCAGCTTGATTTTAAGTAATAACACCTATTTACCCACAGGATTCCATTGCTGAGTTTTAGGACAAAGCAGTGTAAAAAAAAAAAAAAATAGTCTTGTCCTTTCAGGCATTTTAGCAACATCACACAGATGGAGGTTATTTATACTAATGGTTTTTATTTTCCATTTTATCTCTATTTCAGAACTGATTACTACTGCAGCTTTGAGTATCATATTTGTTAGTGAAAAAAATGTAAGTCAAATATCAAATCTGCTTATTGTGACAAATAAAGTAACAGGAACTGCAACTTTTCCGCAAACCTTCTGGAAAAAAAGGATTGATAATATTATGTGACTGATGCTTTAGAAACAAACACTGAAAAAAGAAATGAGAAATTATATCAAATGTGTAACAATGGTCTGGTTACAGGATGTTATTATTAATGTTGTAAAGCCTCTCACTGCTGCTTGTATGTCAGGTATGTTGGGTAAACTCAGTGGAGTCAAGTGCTTAAAAAGCCATGAACAACTGGCCTTGGCAGACTTTTAAACAAACAGCAGTCACTAGGTCAGACTCATGTGAAATCTGATAACAACAAGTGTGAGTGTGTAATCTGCTAAGAGCCACTGTGTGCTTTTCTGATCACAGTTCCTTCACTTTCACAGAGAGGATCATTTCAGGCACATTTGTAATGTGTCAGTGTTTGGTCGGAAGTGACAGATACTGAGTAGGCCTTTTTTTAATTGATTCTTAATAGAAAAAAATCAGATTAACTGAAATGTAATGCTCACAGACGGAATATTACACATAGAACATAGTAATAATAAAACACATGGAAAATGTTTACGCTCTTTAAAACTGCCACGTCTTTGGAAATCTCCCACTATTTCTGCATGCATATACCTCACTGTAACATTAAATGGTTAAAGGAAAGTTTCCGTAATGATATTGTAAAGATTGATGTTTTGGCAACAGGGGCTTAGACTGTGGTCTAAGACCCCCTGCAAACCATGTAAGCCTAAAAACTAGCTCTGTGTGTGTTTACATCTGTCTGAGTTCATTATGGCTGTGAATCTCTATAAGTATATCTGCTGTGTGTGCCGCAGTATCTATGTCTGTCACTGTCCTGGAAACCGTCCTGACCTGTAGTTAGATCCGAGCCGGCAGCATTACTTTAGCTTGAGGAAGAGGAGGCTTCACACTCTGGATTTGTCCTCTGAGAAAAGCCGTTACATGTTTTTTTTATAAGTAGATAAGCTCTTCACTCAGTATACATGGGTTTATTCACTTTTAGCTGTAAACATGGAAGGTCGGAAAGCCTCTCAGTCCTCTGTCGGTGAGTAGCTTGGGCTCCAGCTGTAGCTTTTATCTGGTCATATTGTTACAGATATGAAAAATAACTTTCAAGTTTTGTCAGTTTCCTATAGCAATGAAAGGAGAATAAATCAGTCTGTCTGCATAGTTTTCTATGTATATATTTGTGATAAAATTGGTTCTATCTTGTTCAGTGTTTGCAAAGGTTTAAATGATATGAAAGGTTTAAAATAAAATGTTACATTAAGGACATTATTATTATGAAGTTATTGTTAAGAACATTTTTGGATACTGTTCAGAAATCTTCAGAAATGTAGTTATTGCCAAACAAATCTGCCCAAATAAGAATGTATTTTTTTTCTTCATTGCCCTCACAGTGGAACATGAACAGATTCAGAAAAGGACATTTACCAACTGGATAAATGCTCAACTTGCCAAGGTATGTTGGTAATATTATCAATTATAAAAACTGTCATATAGCAGATCTGTGGGTTTAATCATAAAATGTATGAGCTTGTCAAACTGTTTGTACTTAATCTTTTAAATACTCAGGTTCTTCTCCTGTTATGTTTTCATGTTATATGTGTAAACGTTAAGATATTTTATGTCGTTATTGGTCAGATGCTGCTTCTGTAATGCAATGTTGTCTTAATTCTAATGCAAGTTTCCTTATTGTTTTTTTTTTTCATATTATTTTATATTTTACTACTCTATCTATTCATACATAGGTTTAATAAGTGCTAATAAACCAGTATAAGATGGTTCTAAAACTGACATGACGTAATGCAGTGTTGGGTCTGTAACCGCTGCGAAGTGTCACATGCTGACTCACAGCGAGACGCATTGAAGTGTCTCACCCTGGGTCTCTTTGGCAGGAGACCCTGAGTTTCTCGTGACATGAACCTTGAGTATAAATAGTGCTTCAGTGGAGCCGAACAGCGCGTAATCTGAACCCAGACACCTCTTCATAACCTCATATCTATATGACTGCACTCAAACACAAAAATCAGCCCCTCAGATTAAAGTCCATAGACAACAGTCGACAGAGGACAGAAGACAGTTCCTTTGTGACTAAAGGTTTATTGTTGTGACTCCCAATCTTTAACTCATTCTCAATGAATCCATTCCAGGTTTTTTTTATTATTGGAATAAATACAGTGGTACTTGAAAGTTTGTGAATCCTGTAGAATTTGACACACAATCAGATTTTTAAGACAAGGTAAGATGATTACAATGAAAACAAGAATTGAAACGCACATAAAGTAGAATAAATAATTAAATAAAAACACTTTTGTCATACAGAAATGGAGCTGTGACCAGTAGTAAATGTGCATGATGATATTGCATATATAGTTGGCATTCCACATGTTGTTAGAAGTGCAGAAAATGTGGTTGAACTGAGACTTAAGTGTCCTGATTGTCCATGGATAAAAGTTGTTTTTTAGTCTGTGTTGTGGTCTTGAAGGTCCTGTATCTCCTTCTGGAGGTCAGCAGGGTGAGCAGGTGGTTTCCAGAGTAGAATTGGTAACCATTTTGTTTATTTAACCTTTATTTAACAGGAAGTCCCTTGAGAGGGAGACATGGCCAAGAGGTGCGTCACTACAATACAAGCTAATGTTTTATCTGGACCTGGAGAGGCAATGAAAGACAGCGATTTTCATGCAATTACCAAAACTAGACAAAGAAAACCAAATGAGACAGAAACATTAAATTAAACATGGATTGTTAAAGTGTTACTATGTAAAATTATCCAATCTCATACATTTGTGAAAGCTATAGGATTATCGTTTCATTTGAAAGGAATATCACAGTTTAGTATTTCACTGAATGGGATAATAAACATAAGTATGTGTATAGGAGGCCCTTTCGTACTTGAAGAAAAGAAATCTGCATCTAGACTAACAGGTGATCTTAATAATACAGGTTTGTGGAAGTGTGTCATCGTTGAACGGAGCATTTTATCTTTTCAGATGTGTGATATGTTGATAGTAATCTGGTTTTGTGAGGATTCTTTGGACATGTACATACAGCACATTTGGAAAATGAATCTAATTAGCATATATTACAGCTGTTGTTTATGGTTAGCTGTAAAAAAGACAAAGGTACTCTTTTGTAGAGATGGATGCTTCAAAGAATAGTCCATGTCTCTGGTCAGAAAGACAAATACATGTAGTGTTAAACATTATAACAGACTATGTCTGTAACAGGTTAATAGATGGGAGCAAATATTGAAAATCCTGCCTTTTTCCAGAAGGTGTTTGAGGAAATAAATGAGGGTCACTAAGATTGCATTGTGGAATATCTGACACCAACTTTGAAAAAGCATGAATTTTTGGAGGTACACAGGTGCATGTAACCAGGGATATTAGAAGAGTATTCATTTTCATTGGCCATGTAGACAGCTTATTCAGAATTTTGTATTTTTTAAAATTAGGAAAAAAAAAAAAAAGAATATTAGTTTGCATGAAACGTAGTCACTGAGACCATCTCCAGAAGTGGTGGACCCATAAGGACCAAACAAAGAGTCAGGTCTTGATGTGATCTTCGTCAACTACAGCGAGACATCAAAGAAACTAATGGCCTCTGTTGCCCTGTTTAATGTCAGTGTTCATGAATGCACCGTCAGAATTGCAAGAAAGAAGCCAATATTGATAAAGTTCATTGCTGTCTGTCTACACTTGGATAAATGTCTTTAGGATCCATCATGATGAAGATATTTGGCAGATTAATGAGACCAAAGTACAGCTTTAAGAGAAGCATATACCAAATGACAATCAAACACTGCATTCCTACAAAATAACCTTATCCCATCTGTGGAAAAACTGTGGTGCATCTGGATCAGGTCCTCTAAGAATTCTGTGTAAGTACATCTGCTCATGCCTCTGGACATATCTTCGTTTATGATCCTGGATTCATTGGGTGTGTCTTTCAACATTATACACACTCCTTCAGGCACTCCGGTAAGGCTGATCAGGCCCCAGCTTGTGTCTAGTTGGCAGACTCGTTACTTTACTCCCCATGGTTCTCTTCTTCAGAACCACAGCCATCTGGAGGCCACTTCAGTGGAATTGCAGGCTCTTCCTCACTCCTTGAAAACCTAACAAACTCTAGACCTGGATGGAGCTGCAAAACCCCTGCATCCACCTTCTACTGGGAAACAGTAGAAGGTCTCTGTCCCTCTCCCAAACAGTTCTCTCCATGTTATATCAGCTCTTACAGAAAAGCTGGTTTTGTGGCTTCAGATAGGAGAATGATGTAAAGCTGGTGGTCACAAAGTGGTTGAGGACCTTTGATTTTATGTTTTGTGGATCTTGGCTGCTCCACTACTTTGATAGTTGTGATGGCTTTGGGATGGGAATGCTGGGTCAGGTCAGTTCCCAGTAAGTTCAGCAATGGCCTTCAGGACCTGGTCATACCTCCACCAGTAATATCTTGCCCCTTTGGATCACTTCCTCAGAGGACGATCCAGTGTCCCATATTTGAAACACAGTGGACATGCTGGTGACTCCACTTTGCTTCAATGAGTTGCACTACAAAATTTATCAAGAAACTTCTGTGGACCAATTATGAAGAAGATCCTGCAGCAAAACAACAAACTTAATTTAAGCAGAAGTGTAACATCTTATTGTAATGTCTTGACCTTAACCCCTAAAGACCCAGTGCTACTTTTGTGGCAGTTCCCAGGTGAATTTTTGTCTCTATTGAACCTTTCTTAAGTGATCTATTACCATTTTTTATATTATCCACTGTATTTTGTGTTTTTTCAGTGAAAATCAGGCATTTTCCTATTTTTAATTCACTGGCCATGTAGATGTTCATAAAAGCTCCGATTAAAGTTGAAGGTTGTTATATCAGAAACAGAGAAAACTGAAGAAAAAGTTACTTCTTCAACAAAATATGTGATTATCTGAACAAAAAAACAAGTGTCTCCATCCACTGCCATTTATCAAACTCCATGGGTTTTACTGGTGAATCAATGTTGTAGAAGATGACGGTGTTTCCACATTCACTACGAAGCCTCTGAACGTCCAAATGGGTCATATCTGATGACCATGAAAACATGACAAACTGTATTTTACACCAATTATTTACATGGATTGATAAGTTAACATCAGTAGATGATATTGGTCGTCAGTGGCTGTTTGGGTCTTTTTGGGTTAATCCCTGGGAAGATCTTGAAGCAGGCCTGTTGTTTCTTGCTTTTGTCACTATTACAGCTTAGATGAAAATCTTACCATGTATCGGTTGTATTTGTGTCAAAAAGACCAAGTTCAAGAGGGTTCATGAACTTTCAGGTACTTTCACTGCACATTGGTCACAAGATCCTGGGGTTTATGTGTCATGTTTTTATGGACGCTGTTCCTTCCTGTTGCACTGAACATTTGTAACTTTGGTTTACAGGGGGACATGACATGAAAAACCCTGAACAACTTCCTATTTTGTTAATGATGCAGCAAATTTCTAGTCAAAAATATGACAGTGTGACCTGAGGTTATTCATAGCTGACTGCATCCACAGCATAATGTCTGTGCTATCATGTTTATGTGATTTAACTTTTTGTTTTGTTTGGTAATGCAAATGAACATGTATTTAAAAAAACGAATGTTAAAGTTGTTGTTGCATGTAGCTCATTTGACATCTATATGGGCTATCTCAGCAAATGAAATATTCTTTGTTTATTCTCTAAGTTCATTAAAATGGGTAAAGAATCAATGTTGTCTCCTAAACTTACCCACTACTTTTTTTTTTTTTTTGTTTTTACAGAGGAGCCCTCCTTCTGTTGTGTCAGACCTGTATTCTGACCTCAGAGATGGGTCAAAACTGCTCGACATATTGGAAGTGATGAGTGGCCAACCTATGGTAAGTTCCCATGTTGTATATTATCAGTGAGCTTTCATGAATACGGCTGAAATAATAAACATAAAATGACATTATCCTGACTCGTTTTCATAGAAAAGACAAAGAGGTCATGGGGTTTTCCAGCAGAGGGCTAACATCGAGACAGCACTGAACTTTCTCAGGGAAAAATCTGTACGTTTCCAAACAAAAATACACAATTGTGAATGTGTAAAATGTGCATTAACATTTTTTTACTCACTGGCTATAGATCAAAATGGTCAATATAAACATCCCAGATGTTATTGATGGACGGCCGTCTATCATCCTCGGCCTCGTATGGACCATCATCCTCCACTGCCACGTGAGCACCGTTAATAGAAACTTATTACAGCTAAAGATCATATTAACATACTGCTAGTATTAGTGTGTAGAAGAAGAAATGGGTTCAACAGCAGAATGTGGTTTAAACATGTGTTATGTTGTGGTAGATTATGGAGAAAATAAGTGTTTAAATGCAAATTAAATGCTTACATTCAGTTATATTTGAGATCTGATTAGGAAGTCCAAGCTTGTATCAAAACGATGTAGTTATAGAACAGCTGCTGAAGTATTTGTATGTAAAAAACATTTTGGGAATACAGTACTTACTTGTGACACTGTTGTACAGACATGATGCAATACAGTTGATATAAGACTATAAGATTTTACCCTCTGTTTTTACATGCAGGTCCGGTTTCATATACACTTGAACCAGACAGTGATCATACTGTTTCACTCTTTTTTCTCTTTCAGATTGAGGAGGTGGCCAACACCCTCTCCTTCAGCTCCCATCATTCCTCCCTCGACTCCCTGTCCAGTTTGGACTCCTGGCCCGGCAGCCCTGTTCCAGTCAGTCCAGTTCATCCGGGTCACGACTCTCCTCTTCACAAACACCTCAAAGTGTCCGCCAAAAAGACCTTGCTCATGTGGGTCAGGGACCAGTGCCAAAGGTGGATTTTTAAGCCTTAATACTATTGATTTTAATGGATGACTTACACGATTATCATTACTTTTTTAGAAGTAAAAGTTTGATCTCTGATTAAGGTGCTGTTGTTCTAAATTGTTGTAAGAGAATGTGAGAATTCTTTTCAGCTCCATGATGACTTTTTTGAAGCTGCCATCGTAATTATCCTTAGAAAATATATAATTGTATTTGTAAATTCTGTTTGAGTTTGTTTCCTCAAAATGCTCAATTTCATAAGGAGAAAAATGCAGATGTGAACTTGTGGACATTACACTTTCTTCCTCTGAATAATTGCATTTTGCCATTTGTTTCTACTGAAGACATACAGACATTTATAAGCATGTTTCTGAAATCTCCAGTGCACAGACAGGTCAGTGTTAATCTTTCAAAGAGACAAGAGTATGCTCATTTTAATGGGGAGAGCTAATCATGGTTGTTCTCTGAGATGATTCAGTTACTCCTCCTTTGAATGTATTTGCACAAATGTCAAACAGTCCTACAACCATCTAGATGAAAAACTTTTCCTGAAGTTTTTCTCTGTTGCCTGCAGATTGTGAGCTGTTTAGAAATTAGGACATTTTTTGTGAGCTTCTGTCATACAGTGTGTAGTTTTGTATCACTCTACTAATTCACTAGTCTGAGTTGTATCCACCAGAACTCTGTTTACAGTTTGTGACGTCTATATTTAATGCACTGGCAATAACTACACTCGCACCATGACTTCAAGCCATTTAACATTGTGATTGTCAGTGGATATGTGAGCTGTCCAGTGTCAGATGCTTCATATGCAGATAATGGTCTAGTTTTAATTGGCTCAGACTGTCTGAGATGTTTATCTTTGTCACTGATAACTTCAGTAATATATCACTGCCTCTATTTTCTGTCCCTCCAGGGTTGGTTGTTCTATCAACGTAAAAAACTTTAAGTCAAGCTGGAGAAGTGGAGAAGCTTTCCTGGCTATTCTGTGTTCTCTTAGACCACAACTGGTGGATCTGTCTCTGGTTCGGAACAGAAGTAACCAGGAGAACCTGGAGGAGGCGTTTCACCTGGCTGAGAAGGAGCTCCACATTCCCCGCCTTCTGGAGCCCCAGGGTGAGCAGGTTTACACTAAAATCTATATTTCAATATCAATAATTGATTGTATTTTATTTAACTAGTTTAAAACAGAAGTTCAGATTGTTTCAAGACACTTTTGACTGATTAGCATCTACTCTACATCAACTAAGAAGAGATCAAGTACAATGTTACTAATGTTTCTCATATTCCATATTGTTGGTGTTTGCACCTATAAGTCAGTGCTTGTGTCGTCCTCAGATGTGGATGTTAAAGACCCTGATGAAAAGTCCATTATGACTTTTGTGGCTCAGTTTGCACAGTTCTCGGCGCCTGGTGGCCATCTGCAGGTTAGTGATATTTATAGTTACAGTATCAGATTCACACAATAAAATGTTGCCGTTGTATTTTTCTGCAAACCACATATGTATAATATGATCATTTGTGCCCCAAAACAGGTTTCATATTAACAGAGATGCATATTTTATGGCAAGTCCTGCACAGTATTTTGGAATTTCACCATTTACGTATTAGGTCTTTCAATTATATTCAATCAACAGAGTTTGCAGAAATATATAAAGTCAGCATTTTATGTGGGTGACTGGATTGAATCATGTTAACTGATTTACATCATCACTGTTTTGGTTGAATGCTTAAGCATCGTTTCCACCTTGTTTGTTGATGATGCTTTGACTTCCTCCATGGGTGTGTAGACCTGTCCCTTCTCTCTTTTGTGAAACTGAATCTATATTCCTTTTTATTCTTTTCTCTGGTGCTGGTGCAGCTCTTTCCTCTGGTCCACAGAAGTTATAGAATTATGAAATTATGGGGGCTTTGCTCAATAGCACCAACTATACAGCATGGTAACTTTAAAGAGTGGGAAATTATTAACATTTTTTGAGGATATTTCTTTTAATTGTGTGTTTTATTTGCACAGCACCAGCACCAAGCGAGGATATTTCTCCAGTGTCTTTTCTCTTGTAGTTTTGGCAGCAATAAGATCATAAGTATGATTCACTTTTATGCTCTGTTACTGACATAATTTTTCTTTCCTCTTAGTCAGTATCAGAGAGTTTTTCTGCAATTATGCATCCATGTTTAGGCTGTGCAGTAAAACAAATATCAAGACAAACCTGACATTTGTGTAGTGCAGTAATACTGATGTAAAGCGGGTTAGAGGCGTGTGTGTTTGCAGTGTTTTACAGCTTTCACAGCAGCTCAGCTCACCATAAACAAGAACTGGACCTCCTATTTTATGACTCAAAGTTTATAGCTTACTAGATAACACCAGGCTTTGGCTCATTCCCTCCCATTTTACCACCAGTTTCACCACTTTTATCTGAAAAATACATGGCTGCTTCTGTTTTTTTGTTTTTCATTTTTCAGGTGGAAAGGTTTTACTCTGATCATGCAAGGATTTATTTTGTGTCATTTTTTTTTAGCTGCAGAAGTATGTTTCAGACCTGGATATGAGTCTTCCTCCTCCTCTGGACTCAGTCGTAGTTTGGTTGGAGCGTGCAGAGGCAGTGCTTACAGATGAAGGTTCAATGGTGAAAGACCATGCAGACGCTGCTCAAGAAGCAAGAGCCCACCAAGACAAACTGAAGGTTGTTTTTATTTGAGGCTGCTGCAGATTTTAACCTGATTTAATATCTGAAACCTAGTTAGATGTCCCTGTCTTACTGTAGGGCAGACTACACAACATCTTAAAAAATGTTCACTAATGTAACTCATTCTCTTCAGACTTTAATTAAGGAAGGGAGTCACTATGTCAACACCCTTGACACCTTCCACAACACGGATGACACAGGGGGTGTGGTGGTGCCAGCTGAAAAGTTTGAAGAAATAAAAACACGGTAGGTGGCGTCATTTCATTCAAGTCAGTATTCCTCTATGAATATTTGAATATTTGAATATTAAAAATGAAAGGTTTGTGACAATAAAAGCGTGATATAATGTCTCAAAACAGTTTAACCAGTATCCAAGTCATGTCCAAGAATCAAGGGATTAAACTTGAATATCAGGAATACCGTCACACTGTACTGGACCTCCTGGGGCGTCTCAATGCAAAAGTTCAATCCTGGAAACCTCCTTATACATCTCAGCAGTCAGTACATATGCTTCTGCAAGACTGGCATGTGAGTACCTGAAATAGCTGGCTGTCAAAGCTTTTTTGATATCTAAATGTATGCAAGTTACACATACAGTATTTATAATGCAATTTAAACATCTAGATAATCAAATACATGGTTACATACAGTCTGGTCCATAAGTATTGGGATAGTGACACAATTTTTGTAATTTTCTCTTTGTATACTGCCACAATAAATCTGAAATGGAACAATCATGATGTGCTTGAACTGTTAACTTTTAACAAGGGGTTTTACAATAATGTTGTTAAAAAATAGTTAAACTCTCAGTAGATGCATGTTTTTCAGTTACTGAAGACTAAACTGAGGGAAGAAAGACCCACAAACAAGGAACAACTGAAGGCGACTGTAGTAAAGGCCTGTAAAAGCATCCCCACGGACGACATTCAGCATTGCATGAGTTCCAATCTTAACAGAATTAAAAACAACCATATTTATAATGATCTTAGTTTGTTCAAATACTTTTGAGCCTCTGAAATTGGAGGGACAGTGTTTAAAATGGTAATTTCTCAACAGTAAATGCAGTATTTTTGTTTGTATTGGTGCATAGAAACAAAATTACAAAAATTTGTGTTCCTGTCCAAATACTTATGAACCCAACCACATTATATAACATTTTTACCCTGAATATATCATTTTAACCCTCCTACCCTTCTGAAATACTGGCTAAAGTTTGCGTAGTCTCATTTATAGGGATTATTTTTGTTCATTTGTTGTTTTCCTAGGAAACAGTGCATTGTCAAGCCCAGCTGTTGATTCTGATGGATGCTCTCCAAAAGCTGAAGGAGAAGGCTAATGCACACACAACCAAGGCAGCACTAGGTCTGATTACAGTCTGTAATAAAAGCTGTGCAAACACAGAACCCCCTATACTATAATGTGATGACTTTCTTTAAACATGCCTTATCTTTAAGTTACACACTTGTGTTGACTTTACAGGTGATGATTACCAGAGTAGTCGTCAGGTGAAAGAGGCTGACAATGAAGCGATATTGGTCACACAAGCCGTGGCGGCCGCGAAAGAGATGATGGAGAGAGTGGACTCGGCTTGGGAGACTTATGACAAGCTCCTCGCCTCTTTACAGACATGGCTGACACGAACAACACAGTTACAAAACCAATGCAATGTTTTAGAGGCACAGGTAACCTCAGTCTATTTGTATTGAATATGGTTAAGAAGTGTCATCACTCAAAAGAGCAGCAATAAGGTGTCTGGCAGGTTTTGGCTCAATGTAGATCAACAGTGTTTTATTTTCTGGTACTGTAGGATATGGGTGAGTGGACGTCTCTTCAGGCTCAGTTAAACAAGGCGGGGAACTTACTCATTGAAGTGACAGAACCTGAAACCAGCCGAGCTCTGGCAGAGCAGCTTCGCAAAGTCAACATGCAATGGGCTGAATGTATGAAGAAGATAATGTTTGTGAGTATGAAAAGTCTCACTGTTCTTTTCACCAAGATAACATCAGTAACATAAGAATAACAAATGAAACTAACTGAAAACGTAAATAAATGAGATGGGTTGCTCTAGTGTTTAATAAATTGATTTTTTTTTTACAATTAATGTGACCAAACTAAATCAGGTATAAAACAATTCTAGAGATAACAAGACATTTAGGTATGTAATTATAATTGTCTTCTTTAGGAAACACCTTCAGGGTCATGTGTTAGTCCTCAAAGTCTTCAGACGGTGCATTTAGTGACTCAAGAGGCTTGCAGGATATCGAGACATTCAACCTCATCAAAGGTTACTCATAGTTACACATGAATAAAAAAGATAAATATAGCCAAGATATTGTCTCCATATGTCTGAACTTGTCTTTGTTATGTACCCCCCCCCTTTTTTTTTTCTTTTTTTTTCTAACAGCTTCCAAGAAAAACTAAAACTGCAGAGTTGGATAAGTCAGTACTTTGTCCATCCTCAGACATTCAAGCAAGCTGCAAAGGAAAGCATCAGAAAACTCTCCCAGAGGTACTGTTCTTTAAATATTCACTATGGCACTAGTGAATTTCCATATGTTACTAAATAAATATTTTATTGGTTCTAAAAAAAAAAAACCTATTGCTATGTTGTTAAGTTGTTAACATGGGTAATGAGAATGAACATTTCCTTAACCAACATTCTCATTCCTATGCAGCTATGCATTCAGTCTACATAATACATACTCCAATTAAATAAGAAATTTTAAAATTGTAGGAGTTGTTTGCTCATGGAAACACAGCCTCCATGTTTGATTCCTTCAGCCACTTTCTTGAAAAGGTCGGTGCTGTGGTTAATAGTGTATAAAAATTGATATCCAAGTCTGTGTGAAACATTGCCTACATTTTCTAAAAGTACTGTATACATGTCCCAATAATGCTCCTAAAACCTGAATAATATGAGCACATCCCACATGTCTTAACAGGGAAATGCTACATCCAGAATAAGGCCCCAGTGTGAATATCCAAACATAAAATGCAATATACTCAAACTCTGTCAAACTCAAAATAATAGTGGAATATTAAGCGTCTGTAAAAATGTGGTGCACTTCAACATATAGATACAGATGAACTTTATTTTTCAGTGGAGGGAAATTCACTGTGACATGTCTCTCTGTCTAAATCTATTCTAAAGCTAAGAGTTTATTAACATTGTTTGATATTATTTTCTATCCATGGTGCACTTCTCTTTGGCACACCCAGGACCCAAGTCAGCTTTCACCTCAGATTCCAACACAACAAAACACAAACTATCATCAGGATCTGACTGAAAATGACAACTATGCAGCTGTTATTGGAACCCAGGCTGAAGCCCTAATGGAAACAGTGCCTCATGCCCGAGCTCCAAGTCAGAATCCCAAAGCCCCTTCGATACCGGTTGTCATCCAAGATGCTGATCCTGGACCAACGTCTCAAAAAACGTCCCTTCTGTCAAAATATAAAACAAGCAGAATTACAAGAGGGAAGAAAGACAACAAACCCGATCCAGATACTCCAGCAAAAGCCCAGTCTGTGGCAAGAAGCAGACTGGAGAAGGCCAAGTGTCGACTACAAGGACGAATCCAGCAAGTGATCAAGTTATTTGGTGACAAAGAGATTTCAGGGACACAAGCCAAGAGGAAACAGGTACAGTTTGAAGAGCTTCTGTGTTTTTTAGTTCGATCAGGTTCATACTGTCTACTGAAAATATAAAGATTTCATTTTCTTCTTTGTCAGACAGATAAAAAAAAGTAGATTTTTATCTTCACATGTTTCAGCTACACCTGTAGCCTTCCTCAGAAAGGTCATTTGATGTTACTGTGGCACGTCTTGTCAGCTGTTTTATCCAGGAATGCCGGACAACAGGGGGCGACTATGACCCCTGCTGTCTGGCATCCAACAGAGGACAACATCCCAGGTGTGGAATAAGGTGTAAGATCCCTCATCCCTGTTCATGGTCCTCGGGCCCGTTTCCTGATCTCTATGGGCTCCCTGATCCAGCCATGGTATTTGTTGCTTTCTGGGGAGATGACCTTGGCTTCTTCCCAGTCCATAATGTGGTTTTCTCTCTTGCAATGATCTGTTATGGCCGATTTCAGATTCTGTTGTTCTGCTCTTTCTTTGGCTTTGCGTATGTGTCTTGCTGAGGAAGGCTACATGGTAAAAATCTACTTTTTTAATCTGTCTGACAAAAAAGGAAAAGAAATCTTTATATTTTCTGTGTTTTTTGTTTGAGAATTTCAGCATGACTGCAAACTACCCTGCCTCAAAACAGATGCTTTGTCTTGTTTTTCATGCAGCATAGACCTTGACAAATCAAATTCAACATTTCAGAATCAGAACACAGTCTACAGGGCTGTTAGTGTGTGTGTGTGTTTGGCATTGCTTTGTGCATGTTTGTATGTTTTTGTACAGAGGGCCTTAAAGATTTTGCAGCCTGCCGTCCTGGAAGAGTTCCTTAGTGCAGTGGAGCGTTTTGGGCCGTTCTGCTCCGAGCCTGAGCTCCAGGACTTGATGCGTCTCTCAGACTCAGTCAGAAAGCAGTGGGAGGTATGACAGGGATCGACACTGGCTAAACTAATACCATCATAATGTTTTTATTTTTTTTATTTATTTATTTATTTTGCAGTTTTAAAAGTAAATAATATCCACAATCAAAATATTTCCAAACATTCCAAAATTTCTAATATCTTTGTGTATCAGTTTGATGTTACTAGTGTCTTCTTTTTTTGTCTGCAGTTAGTGAGAAAACTTGAAACATGAAAAAAGATTATTTTAATCATAAATCAAGTCTCCATCTCATTTTATTGAGCGAGTATCAAATTTTGGGTCCTTTTAGTGTTTTACTTAAAATATATTCACCTACTTTTATCCATTTGTTCCATGGCTTTTTCGGTAACCTAATACTATAGTATTCAGTATCATACAGGCTCTCTACTGTCATTTCCTTACATGTTTTATCATAATATCTTTTTGCCTGTGTTACATTCAGGATGTACGCATGGAAATAGCTGCCTTTATTCCCATGTTATGGTCCAAAATCAGAGATGGAAAGCAATCATCCTCTGTTATGGCATGTGAAATAATGCATGCTAATGCTCCTCATAAGGACATTGACCAGACTGACTGTGACCGTTTGCAGCAACAGGTATTTGTCCAGCACTGAGCCGTGCAGTGATGTGTCTGATTCTGACAATAAATTACATCTTGCAGAAACAAAAAGGGTGTTTTAATGCAAGTTTATCAAAAGTTTATGCTCTCCCCAGACAGGGGTCTCTGAAGCTTCACCCACTGAGTCGGTCCAAGAGCTTTGTGAAACACTCACACTGAAGAAATCCTCCATCCTCCCAACACAGCAGATAGATGAGACAGAAGAAACACAGGAAACACAAGCCATCGACCCAGAGTCAACCACTGACTGGTAAGACAACACATGAGTTCAGTAAGTTTAAAATAGCAGATGCAACAAATACGTAAGTGGACAAATGTCATATCTGAATTATATTAGATGTATGACCATTCAGGTATGACATGAACATAATTATTGTGCCACCAAATATTCTTGTTTGGCTTTCAAATCTCAGGTATAACCGCATGTACTGGAAATAAAATGTTGAAAAGTCAGGATTTAAAACCAAACAAACCAAATCCTAGGAAAAAAAAGGGACTAATATGGCTTATGATGCAAAATAAAACAATCATTTTACATATTGACTTAAATATGATCTTCAAAGCTTATGATAAGAACAGTACCCATAGCAGTGGTCTGGTAGACAAAAATAAGTACCTGCCGTCCCTAACCAATCAGAATCACACAAAGCATGTAATAATACAGGGTGGGGAAGCAAAATTTACAATGAACATTTAGTTGTTTTTTCTCAGCAGGCACTACATCAGTTGTTTTGAAACCAAACATATATTGATGTCATAATCATACCTAACACTATTATCCATACCTTTTCACAAACTTTTGCCCATATGAGTAATCAGGAAAGCAAACGTCAAAGAGTGTGTGATTTGCTGAATGCACTCGTCACACCAAAGGAGATTTCAAAAATAGTTGGAGTGTCCATAAAGACTGTTTATAATGTAAAGAAGAGAATGACTATGAGCAAAACTATTACGAGAAAGTCTGGAAGATTCTATTAAAGAAAAATGGGAGAAGTTGTCACCCGAATATTTGAGGAACACTTGCGCAAGTTTCAGGAAGCGTGTGAAGGCAGTTATTGAGAAAGAAGGACACATAGAATAAAAACATTTTCTATTATGTACATTTTCTTGTGGCAAATAAATTCTCATGACTTTCAATAAACTAATTGGTCATACACTGTCTTTCAATCCCTGCCTCAAAATATTGTAAATTTTGCTTCCTCACCCTGTATGTAAATAGTAAATAGAGAATACCTCTTCCAAGTAAAGTAAATTGTATTCAGAATGACAGCATCATTGAATTAACCCATAAAGACCCAAACAGCCACGGGTGACCAAAGTAACTCTTTAATACCTGTTGATCCACTAATCCTATTAATACATGTAAATAATTTTTGTAAAATGCAGTAAATGGAGAAACTTGTTTTATGTTCGATTAATGATATATTTTGTTGAAAAAGTCACCTTTCTTCAGTTTTCTCTGTTTCTGATATATTGAAACATAACTTTAATCTTAGCTTTTATGAACATCGATATGATCAGAAAATTAAATGTAGGAAAATACAGTTTATTTATACTGAAAAAACATATAATACAGAGGAAAATATTATAATAAATGGTGTTAAATTAATTA